>NC_080186.1:169365762-169672243 GCF_030028045.1 Hippopotamus amphibius kiboko | reverse complement strand
AATCCTGGGCCTCACTCCTGGAGATTCTGATTCAGTAGGTCTGGTTTAGGCTCCATGGCCAAATAATTCCCAAGCTGTATCTCAATGATAAGGTAAATCACCAGAAAGTTACATTTCAGTAGAATTGCCTTTGCATAAACCTATTACGCTCTCAGCTTTCAAAAGGAGAGATAATAAATGGCTATATGCAAGCCATCATGGCATTTTTACATTAGAACCTTTGTCAACGATGTTATGCATTATGTTGTTTAGTCCTTCTGATGTAAAGATCCTTGTGACTAACTTCTTTCAGCTCTCAGATCCAGATAAACACATTTAAATTTCATTCACCTAAATATTTATTCTGCTTTACTAGATGATTGGACCTGTGTTCCACTGAATTTTTCTTAGCTTTAGAAAGAAAAGACCTCTGTTTTACATTCACCTGTTGTAGCTTTGCTTAGTATCTGTGTAGACAATTTCTTCTGCCCTCTGTTTTGCTTAAATATATCCAGTATTATTGGGTTTGGTCTTTCTTTTTATGTGCATCTTTTATTGGTTTCCTCAAATTAAAATGAGATTTATATTAGTCATATAAATAATAAAAATGAGTTTATAAACTGTACATTATGAATAATGACAGCAATATTAATTTTTTGAGTGCTTGCCTTGTGTGAGGCAGTATGCTAAAGCATTTTATAACATCAGCCTATGTGACACCAACTTGTGAAATCCAAATAAATCCTGGGGCCAAAGTGTTTCAGTTTTTACACAGTGTAAGCTTCAAAGAAACATACTTCAGCCAACAAATATAATTAAACACAAGACCCAATCTTTACTTAAATCTCTCAATAATGAATATTAACAGAGATACCTCTAATTAAACACAGCAAAGTTCCCTAAGTTTCACTTTCTCCTCCAATCTCTTGCATCCTTTAGAGCTCAACAGTTGACAAATTTCTAAAATATCCAGCCAAGTTATTTTTTTTCCTTTTTTCTTTTCCTCATTCCTCTATAATACTTTCCATTGTCTTCTTGTGAGAGAGACTAGAACTTCCACTCCCACCTGTTGTTAGCTAAGAGAGGATGCTCTAGGATGGTGGGAGGACCAGGCAACACTATGCTCTGGGTCTTCTTCACTTCCCAACAGAGAGAATTTTTCAAATCCTCTGAATGCATTGCTCTCCTCTCAGTGCATTCTTCCCCTTGTTACTCTTTTGAGGTAGCCCCCTTTTTTTATAAAAAGACACAGAGGTTTTTGTAAAATTAATCAACTTCTCCAAACTGTGAAGTTGCCCAGCCAAGATTCAAGATGTGGAAGTCCAAAGAGTGTAACTTCAAGATCTATGTGCTTGGACACTCTGCTTTCTTATTGCAGTTTATATGGCTGGAACGATGGCACATTTATTCTTTCGATAATTTAAAAGCACTTCCAACATTATCTGCTGGAAGTAGTATTACCTCTATCAGATTACTTATCACATTTTATTTTAATTGATTTTTTTTGTTCCTATCTGCCATTGCACTCATTGTAAACTCAGCTAATTTTTGTCTCTTCACTACTAATTATCACCTCTGTATGCAGTATTTTGTACAGAGTAGGCAAAACAATAAATACTCACTGAATTAGTGACTTGATGACTGGATGAAAAAAGTGAGTGACTTTCTCTGTGACCATGGAATGTTTCTGTCATTGATAATTTACCCATCTCTGTAATTTCAAGGCTGTTTGGAAAACTATTTGAAAAACAGTTGCTACTCACAGAAGTCTCAGAAATGTTTGGTATATTGTAGTGAGTTAGCTTTCTTTCATAGCTCATAAATTGATTCTGAAGGAAGTCTCAAAGGGTAGTTCAAAAAAATGTTTTGAGCAGTGGCAACATTACGTATTCTATTGTGATATTATAGGGAAAACCCCAGAATTTAGAACCAGAAAACTAAAGCATGAATCCTAGCTGTGAATAGTGTTGGGTAAGAGTTCAAAAACTAAGCGATATACCCAAACATGCTGTGTTTTACACAGTATTACACTGTCTGGACTTTCAGAAATATGGTTTGGTTATGTTGTTCTATAGTATTATGTAGGGTATTTTAAATTAAATATTGTTAATTTCACTAAGCAAGAAGCAAAGCAAAATTAATTTTCTAATTCCTCATTTTTGCAAGAAGTAAAATGTGAGCAATAAACAAAATGTATCACCATTTTGGTAGAATTAAACAGTTACAGATGTTTTCTATTCCTTTCTTGCCTTATCAAAGATTAAAAATCATTACGTATTAAATCTTTATCATAATAAAACATAATTAAGTTCCACCAAGTGAACAATAAGTACACTTCAGCAATGTCAATAATTCAGAATGTGTTAAATGAAATTAGGACTCAAGACAACTACTTTTAATTAGGTTACAGAATATAAACCGTAGAGACGTGGGCAGGCCTCTTATATTTCACCAGCAATTATATTGAAAAGATCACTTGAAAACAAATACACGAAGGATGTAATAAAAGAATAAACCCAAGAATTTCTTAAATATGAATTTTGTTGAGTTCCCGTTTCACAGTACTGATACTATTCTTTCAATGAATTCCAAGAATCTGACTATAATTTTATCCCACGAAGTGCAATGAAACAGCCAGCTTTCCCATAACTTTTATGGAAATGCACAGAATTGGTTGCACAGAATGGTTGATATCCTAGTAACTTACTTTTGAAACTTAGTCATCCTATAAAACAACATTTTGCTAATATAACATACACTGAAGTGATGCACATGTCCAAGAAAACTACCTTGCAAATATATATCAACTAAATCACTGCCACCTTGGGTTCTCCACATCATGTTTCTTAAAGATAAGCATCATCTGTCTAGATTGCTTCAAAATAAAGGCAGAATTCATTTCATTGTGTCTCCTCCCCACCCCTCACACCAGGATCTTTATTGTTAGAGCTTACCTGACTTACTATACATATATATTATCTGTATAACTATGGAAACTCCAGATAGCAGTAAGTCTTGTTCAGGCATCATTTTATAAGGTCTGGACTCTAGACATTGAGGATTCATTTGGTTAACACTTCAAGGAGAACTAGACACACACTATGGAATAATGTACATAAAATATGTAAACTGTTCATTTAAGTGCACATACGAGAAGACCATAAGTAGTTATATCTTCTACATTTCTATTGGTCCATTACTAACTATCTCCTAATTGGGAGTGGATAGGGCTAGTATCTGTTTTCTGTTTATGTTTGGTACTTTGTTATTGGGTGGGGAGCATTTTGTTTAGCATCATTTGTTCATTCCTTTTATGTAGCCCACACTCATTCACATCTCACATCATTCTGTGACATTTTACACTGGACAGATATATTAGGAAAGGTTTATTTTATTGCAACCAACAGAGAGAAAATGACTCTTGATATCCCAAGGAGAAAATGGAGTTATTGGAGGGACTTACACACAATCCAAAAAAAGCTAAGCAGCCATGCTTCTGGGAGGCAGGGATGAGAGGCCAGTCTGGGACCTCAGTAACTAGCATTAGCGGAGCTTCTTTTAGAGTCCTACCCTTGTCTTGACTCAGCACATGTCTCCACGGGGCCCTGTGTCATTCTGTTCCAACTTCAGATTGTCAGGAGAGAGGCACTGGCTGATCCGGTTTTATTTTCTAGTGTCTCTACCTCTCTCTCCATCAAATATAGTTAGAATGGTAGTGGAATAGCACAAATATGGTAGTGCTGGCATTGCTATGAGCCAAGATGCACCCTAATTTTGTGTATGTCACAATTGGTCACTCTCAGCAGGGCTAATATCGCCTTTGGAAGAATTTCTCTCCCCCATACCAGTAATTTCTCAGAGTTTAGTGTTTGAGTACAGAATCTTTATTGAGTTTATGTCCACGCCCGTGTTTCTATTTCCCTCTGCTCTTCCTCAGATTGTACAGTGTTACACTTATGACTGCTGTTGCCATCTAGGATAAAATGTGTGCTCCCATCTGTGCTTCTGGCGCGGGATGGACTCACCTGGCTATCTGAAAGAAATACTTTACTCTGTGGTTCATTCCTGTCTCCACTGTCAAATATTTTCCCCTCAATTTTTAAAGATCTGTTTACAATGGCCTATTGGCTTCCTAGAGTTTTTGCTATCTATTTCATGTTGGTTAATGCATGAAATTAATCTGGATAGTGCTTAATTTCAGTCCATCTGTAAAACGCTGGAGAGTTTTTCTGAATATGACAAACTTTGTTTTAATGTTCATTCAGTTATTTCATGTCCATTTATTGCTGGAAAGAATGACTGAGATGAATGGTGGGCCCCTGGCATGTTTACTTACCCAGGTGGGAGATTATTGCTGCTGCTTTCAGAAAAACTGTTAAACCTAAATTAAGGCCATATCCCTATAAGCTAAAATGCCAAAAAATAAATCTATGTATGCTATTAAATGAATTTTTTTCTTTGTCAAAATCATGCTCCTTGATAATTTCTTTCATTTTTGTAGCTTTCCAGTTTTAATTGACTCAAGATGGCATTTTTGTTTTTTCACTTAAGGAATAGGGCTGAGAAGACAGTATCGATTTCTGTTTTTATTTCTGACTTATTTCATGACCTTAAGTCAGTCATTTGAGCTTTTGAGAACTCTGTTAATAAAATGGAAGTATTAGTATCTATCTTTTTATGAAAACCAACAGAATTTTTGTATGAAGCATCATTGGCAGGTTAAGAAGGCGTTGGTTGCTCCCACAACCCACAATGTTCCAATTTTCTTCATGTTTTCAAACTATTTGACATTATTGCCTATTTTACCATTTTCTCCTGTATTAATGAGACAATTTTGATGACTCTTCATGTTCAGTTCATTGTGGTACTCAAGAACTATACATAAAGCAGGTGGCCATCTGATCCTTCAGATTCCTCCATTATGAAGTCACCATTGCCTGCCCAGGCTAGAGATTGTAGACTAATTTTGAGTGGTTATAAATAATGTGGTTTTTTAATATTATGAAAATCCTTTACCTCTTCCAGAGCCACGTTGAATCTGATTATATTGCTTATATTTTAAATGTTTCCATAATTCTCTCTGTAATAAAAGGGTTAAAAAACAAAGATTACAACAATCTGATATTAAAATTATGTTCTTCTGAACTTTCTTTAGCTGCATTCTTTGTCCTCTAGGAGTTTACAGTTGAATGAGACATATCTTTTTTTAACTTTCAGATCCACAGAATTTAATTTTATATACTATTGCTGTTGTTATTGTTGTTCTTTGCTATAGATATTCTAGAATCTTGAGAACATTTCAGTGCTGAGGGTGATTTAAGAAAGACTAATACAACAGACACATAGATCAAGGGAACAGAATATAGAGCCCAGGAAATAGACGCACATATATATGGCCAAATAATTTATTTTAAAAAAGGAGTCAAGAATATACAATGAGGAAAGGACAATATTTTTAAGAAATGGTGTTGGGAAAACTGGACAGTCACATTCAGAAAAATGAAACTGGACCATTATTTTACACCACACACAAAAATCAACTCAAAATGGATTAAAGACTTGAATGTAAGGCCTGAAACCATATAACTCCTAGAAGAAGACATAACCAGTAAGCTTCTTGACACTGGTCTTGGCAGTGATTTTTTTTGGACTTTACACCAAAATCACAGGCAACAGAAGCAAAATTAAATGGGACTACATCAAACTAAAAAGCTTCTGCACAGACAAGGAAACCATCAACAAAACGAAAAGGCAACTTATTGATTGGGAGAAAATATTTACAAATTATATATCTGATAAGGGGTTAATATCCAAAAATGTATAAGGAACTTCTACAACCCAATAGCAGGAAAAAGAAAAAAAAAAACAATTTAACTGAAAAATGAGCAGAGGATCTGCATAGACTTATTTCCAAAGAAGACATGTAGATGGCCGACAGGCACATGAAAATATGCTCAGTATCACTAATCATCAAGAAAATGCAACTCATCACCCCAATGAGATATAACCTGACACCTGTCAGAATGGCTATAATTTTAAAAAAAAGAAAAGAAATAATAAGTATTGGTGAGGATGTGGAGAAAAGGGAACCCTGGTGCACTGTTGGTGGGGATGTAAATTGGTGCAGCCACTATGGAAAATAGTTTAAATTTCCTCAAAAAATTAGAACAACAGTATGATCCAGCAATTTCACTTCTGGATTTTTTTGGGGGGGGGGGGGTATATATTTATTTATTTATTTATTTATTTATTTATTTATTTATTTATTTATTGGCCGCTGGGCTTAGTTGCTTCACAGCATATGGAATCTTCCCAGACCAGGGCTTGAACCCATGTCCCCTGCATTGGCAGGCAGATTCTTAACCTCTGCACCACCAGGGAAGTCCCCTACTTCTGGATATTTATTCAAAGAAAATGAAAACACTAATTCAAAAAGATATATGTACCCCCATGTTCATTGCACCATTATTTACAGTAGTAAAGACGTATACATGTGTATACAAACATACACACACATATATATACATACAACGGAATACTATTCTTAAAAAAGAATGAAATATTGCTATTTTGTGACAATATGGATGGACCTAGAGAGTATTATGCTAGGTGAAATAAGTCAGACAAAGAAATACAAATACTGTATGATCTCACTTATATGTGTAATCTGAAAAAAACAAAACAAATTCATAGATACAGAAAAACAGACTGATGGTTGCCAGGAAGGGAGGGAGCAGTGGGGGTGGGGGCAGGGATTGAAGTGGGATATGAACCTAGAACTATACCCACACATATATGGTCAATTAAATTTATGAGAAAGGAACCAGGAATATGCAATGAGAAAAGGACAGTCTCTTCAATAAATGGTATTGACCATACTCAACTATAGTATGGTGCCTATAGTTAAATGCCATCTTTTATATTTGCTAAGAGAGTACATCTTAAAAGTTCTCTCCACAGGAAAAAAAATTTGTAACTTTATGTGCTGATGGATGTTAACTAGAGTTACTGTGGTGATCATTTCATAGTATATACAAATATCAAATCATTCTGTTGTACACCTTAACTAAAGTAATGTTATATGTCAGTTTGAAAAGTAAATTGCTTGTACAAAAACAAGGGAAAGGTGATTGCATTCTAAGTTTATAGTTTTCTTTTCCAGTTTTCATTTTTAAAAAGTTTGCTATGCTTGCATTGCTTATATTTTAGAGTAACTTGATTTATAATAATCACAGCTACTATATCCTGATTGACGTGGATGTGATTGACACTGTGCTAACTACTTAACACATTTTATCTAGCAGATAGTGCCACTATCTCAGTTGTCAAAGGTCAAGGTTATTATTCCATAGGTGCTAGGTGTATGCTGATAACTGTATAAAATATTACTTTATAATTGTGACATTACCATATGTGGAAAATCTACTTGATATTGGAAATAGAATAATTTTCATCATTGTTGTTAAATTATTCTTTTATCTAAGTCTTGGAACAATTTTTGGTGCATAATCATGTATTAATGACAGAGGACTATTCTGTTACTTTTTTTTTTTTTTTAGGCTCTTTATTGGAATATACTTGCTTTATACTCTTGCACCAGTTTTGGTGGTACCTCACCTTTGGTGAGGTTACACCAAAGTCAATCTGCTGTATTTATACACATATCTCCATATTCCCTCCTGCCTGCGACTCCCCCCCACCCTCCCCGTCCCAGCCCTCTAAGGCATCACCCATCATCGAGCTGATCTCCCTTTGTTATACAGCAACTTCCCACTGGCTATTTTACACATGGTAGTATATATATGTCTATGCTACTCTCTCACTTCGTCACAGCTTCCCTTTTGCCCCCCACCCCCCCAAACTCATGTCCTCCAGTCCATTCTCTGCATCTTTATTCTTGTCTTCTCACTGGGTTCATAAGTATCAATTTTTCTTTTTCTTTTCTTTTTTTTTATATTCCGTATATATGAGTTAGCATACAATATTTTTCTCTCTTTCTGGTTTACTTCACTCTGTATGACAGACTCTAGGTCTATCCACCTCATTACATATGGCTCCATTTCTTTCCTTTTTGTGGCTGAGTAATATTCCATTGTACTTATATATGTCACATCTTCTCTATCCATTCATTTGCTGATGGGCATTTAGGTTGCTTCCATTTCCTGGCTATTGTAAATAGTGCTGCAATGAACATTGTGGCACATGTTTCTTTTGGGATTATGGTTTTCTCTGGGTATATGCCCAGTAGTAGGATTACTGGATCATATGGTAGTTCTATTTTTAATTTTTTAAGGAACCTCCAAACTGTTTTCCATAGTGGCTGTACCAATTTACATTCCCACCAACAGTGCAAGAGGGTTCCCTTTTCTCCACACCCTCTCCAACACTTGTTGTTTCCAGATTTTTTGATGATGGCCATTCTGACTGGTGTGAGGTGATACATCACTGTGGCTTTGACTTGCATTTCTCTAATGATTAGTGATGTTGAGCATCTTTTCATGTGTTTGTTGGCCATCTGTATGTTTTCTTTGGAGAAATGTCTATTTAGGTCTTCCTCCCGTTTGTGGACTGGGTTATTTGCTTTTTTGGTATTAAGCTGCATGAGCTGCTTGTATATCTTAGAGATTAATCCTTTGTCCATTGCTTCGTTGGCAAGTATTTACTCCCATTCTGAGGGCTGCCTTCTAGTCTTGTTTATGGTTTCTTTCGCTGTGCAAAAGGTTTTCAGTTTCATTAGGTCCCATTTGTTTATTCTAGATTTTATTTCCATGATTCTAGGAGGTGGGTCAAAAAGGATCCTGCTTTGATGTATGTCCTAGAGTGTTCTGCCTATGTTTTCCTCTAGGAGTTTTACAGTGTCTGGCCTTACATTTAGGTCTTTAATCCATTTTGAGTTTATTGTTGTGTATGGTGTTAAGAAGTGTTCTAATTTCATTCTTTTACACGTTGCTGTCCAATTTTCCCAGCACGGCTTATTGAATAAGCTGTCTTTCTCCATTGTATATTCTTGCCTCCTTTGTCAAACATAAGGTGCCCATATGTGCTTGGGTCTACCTCTTGAGTTCTCTATTCTGTTCCATTGATCTTCCTTTCTATTTTTGTGCCAGTACCATACTATCTTGATCACTGTGGCCTTGTAGTATAGTTTGAAGTCAGGAGCCCTGATTCCACCAACTCCATTTTTCCTTCTCAAGATTGCTTTGGCTATTCAAGGTCTTTTGCATTTCCATACAAATCGTAAGATTTCTTGCTCTAGTTCTGTGAAAAATGCCATTGGTAATTTAATAGGGATTGCGTTGAATATGTAAATTGCTTTGGGTAGTACAGTCATTTTCACAATGTTGATTCTTCCAATCCAAGAACATGGTATTTCCCTCCATCTGTTTGTGTTGTCTTTGATTTCTTTCATCATTGTCTTATAGTTTTCTGCATACAGGTTTTTGCCTCCTTAGGCAGGTTTATTCCTAGGTATTTTATTCTTTTTGTTGCAATGGTAAATGGGAGAGTTTCCTTAATTTCTCTTTCTGCTCTTTCATTGTTAGTGTATAGGAATGTAAGAGATTTCTGTGCATTAATTTTATATCCTGCTACATTACTAAATTCATCAATTAGTGCTAGCAGTTTTCTGGTAGAGTCTTTCGGGTTCTCTATGTATAATATCATGTCATCTGCAAAGAGTGACAATTTTACTTCTTTTTCAATTTGCATTCCTTTTATTTCATTTTCTTCTCTGATTGCTGTGGCTAAAACTTCCAAAACTATGTTGAATAATAATGGTGAGAGTGGACACCCTTGTCTTGTTTCTGTTCTTAGAGGGAATTCTTTCAGTTTTTCACCATTTACAATGATGCTGACTTTTGGTTTCTCATATGTGGCTTTGATTATGTTGAGGTAATTTCCTTCTGTGCCCATTTTCTGGAGAGCTTTTATCATAAATGGATGTTGGATTTTGTCAAAAGATTTTTCCACATCTATTGAGATTATCATATGGTTTTTAGACTTCAATTTGTTAATATGATGTATCATGTTGATTGATTTGCATATATTGAAGAATCCTTGCATCCCAGGGATAAACCCCACTTGATCATGGTGGATGAGCTTTTGAATGTGCTGTTGGAGTCTGTTAGCTAGTATTTTGTTGAGAATTTTGCATCTGTATTCATCAGTGATATTGGTCTGTAATTTTCTTTTTTTGTGACATCTTTGCCTGGTTTTGGTATCAAGGTGATGGTGGCCTTGTAGAATGAGTTTGGGAGTGTTCCTCCTTCTGCTGTATTTTGGAGGAGTTTGAGAAGGATAGGTGTTAGCTCTTCTCGAAATGTTTGATAGAATTCGCCTGTGAAGCCATCTGGCCCTGGGCTTTTGTTTGTTGTGGAATTTTTAATCACAGCCTCAATTTCCATACTTGTGATTGGTCTGTTCATATTTTCTATTTCTTCCTGGTTCAGTCTTGGAAGGTTGTATTTTTCTAAGAATTTATCCATTTCTTGTTGGTCATCCAATGTATTGGCATATAGTTGCTTATAGTAGTCTCTCATGAACTTTTGTTTTCCTGTGGTGTCAGTTGTTACTTTTCCTTTTTCATTTCTAATTCTGTTGATTTGCATCTTCTCCCTTTTTTTCCTGCTGAGTCTAGCTAATAGTTTATCAATTTTGTTTATCTTCTCAAAGAATCAGCTTTTAGTTTCATTCATCTTTGCTTTGTTTCCTTCCTTTCTTTTTCATTTATTTCTGATCTGATCTTTATGATTTCTTTCCTTCTGTTCACTTTGGGATTTCTTTGTTCTTCTTTCTCTAATTGTTTTAGCTGTAAGGTTAGGTTGTTTATTCGATATTTTTCTTGTTTCTTAAGGTAGGACTGTATTGCTATAAACTTCCCTCTTAGAACTGTTTTTTCTGTGTCCCATAGGTTTTGGGTTGTTGTATTTTCATTGTCATTTTTTTCTAGATAATTTTTGATTTCCTCTTTGATTTTTTTAATGATTCCTTGCTTGTTTAATAGTGTATTGTTTAGCCTCCATGTGTTTGTACTTTTTGCAGCTTTTTTCAGGTAATTGATATCTAGTCTCATGGCATTGTGGTCAGAGAAGATGCTTGATATGATTTCAATATTCTTGAATTTACCAAGGCTTGAGTTGTGACCCAAGATGTGATCTATCCTGGAAAATATTCTGTGTGCACTTGAGAAGAAAGTATATTCTGTTGTTTTTGGATGGAATGTCCTATAAATATCAATTAAATCGAGATGGTCTAATGTGTCATTTAAAGCTTGTGTGTCCTTATTCATTTTCTGTTTGGGTGATCTGTCCATTGATGTAAGTGGGGTGTTCAAGTCTCCTACTATTATTGTGTTACTGTCGATGTCCCCTTTTATGGCTGTTAGCATTTGCCTTATGTTTTGAGGTACTCTTATGTTGGGGTGCATAGATATTTACAATTGTTATATGTTCTTCTTGGATGGATCTCTTGATCATTATGTAGTGCCCTTCCCTGTTTCTTGTATTAGGCTTTACTTTAAAGTCTAATGTGTCTGATATGAGTATTGTTCCTCCAGCTTTCTTCTGACTTCCATTTGCATGGAATATCTTTATCCATCCCTTTACTTTCAGTCTGTATGTGTCCCTTGGTCTGAAGTGGGTTTCTTGTAGGCAGCATATAGAAGGGTCTTGTTTTTGTATCCATTCAGCCAGTCTGTGTCTTTTGATTGGAGCATTTAATCCATGTACATTTAAGGTGATTATTGACATGTGTGTTCCAATTACCATTTTCTGAATTGTTTTGGGTTTGTTTTTGTGGGTCTTTTCCTTCTCTTGTGTTTCCTACTTAGAAAATTTCCTTTAGCAATTGTTGTAAGGCTGGTTTGGTGGTGCTGAATTCTCTTAAGTTTTGCTTGTCTGGAAAGCTTTTTATTTCTCCATGGAATCTGAATGAGATTCTTGCTGGATAGAGTATTCTTGGCTGTAGGTTTTTCTCTTTCAGGACTTTCAGTATATCCTGCCATTCCCTTCTGGCCTGCAGAGTTTCTGCAGAGAGGTCAGCTGTTATCCTTATGGGTTTTCCCTTGTATGTCATTTGTTGCTTTTCTCTTGCTGCTTTTAATATTTTTTCTTTGTGTTTAATTGTCGTTAGTTTGATAAATATGTGCCTCAGTGTATTTTTCCTTGGGTTTATTCTGTATGGGACTCTCTGCACTTCTTGGACTTGGTTAATTATTTCCTTTCCCATGTTAGGGAAGTTTTCCACTATAACCTCTTCAAATATTTTCTCAGACCCTTTCTTTTTTTCTTCTTCTTCTTCTGGGATGCTTATGATTTGAATGTTGGTGTGCTTAATATTATCACCAACATCTCTGAGACCATCTTCCATTCTTTTTATTCTTTTTTCTTTTTCCTGCTCTATGGCAGTTATTCCCCCCATTCTATCTTCTAACTCACTTATTCGTTCTTCTGCCTCAGTTATTTTGTTGCTTATACCATCTAGAGTATTTTTAATATGAGTTATTTTGTGGTCCATTGCTGTTTGTTTGTTTTTTAGTTCTTCTGAGTCCTTATTAACTGTTTCTTGTATTTTCTGTATTTTGTTATCGAGATTTTGCATCATTTTTACTATCACTACTCTGAATTCTTTTTCAGGTATTTTTCCTGTTTCTTCTTCATTTATTTGGTCTTGTGGGTTTTTTCCCTGCTCCTTTGCCTGCATGGTGTTTCTTTGTTTTCTCATGGTAGTCCAAACTTCAGAGGTTGCTTGTCCCAGCAATAAAGGGGTTTAAAGAAGACTTTCCAAGCCCCAAACTAATGGCAGAGTGTTGAGTCAAACATATACTAAGTTAAGGAAACACATACATGAATAAGACACACAAATACTGAATCCAATAGAACATAAGGCACTAGGAAGACCTGACAGAAGAACCCCAGTATGCTTTCAGACATTCAAAGAGAAAACCAACAGAAATTCAAAACCAAAACAGAACAAAACAGAAACAAAAGCAAAAACAAACAAATAACACCACACACACACAAACACAAATTCAGGGAGATATTGAAAGCTAGGATCAAATATAATAAAGAGCTAGAGTACCACCAGACAGTCTGAAGATTCTCAGAATGAAATCAGACAATTATACTTACAACTAAGATAAAGACAAAAACCTAATAATAAATACCAAAGCAGTGTGTCATCTGGAGAATAAAGCAAGGAGACAAAGCAGACCGATAATATCGCTTTTAAGTATATTAAGATAAAATAAACTAAAGAAGGATAGAAGACAGGGCAACAGAAGAGTGTAGTGTGACTGGAAATATGAAAATAAAAAGAAAGAAAGAGAAATGTATGAAAGATAGAGATGAAAAGAAGGTAGAAGAGATACAGTCAGCACTACAAAAAACTTAGCTAGAAATAGAAATATATAAAAAGGCTAAAAATAAAAATAGAATAAAAAATGGAATAAAAAATATGTTATAAAAACTTGTAGATCCCTTAGGACTAAGCTCGTAATTAATAAAATAAAAAAAAAACCCTAGAACTGACCCAAGAATGGACCAGTTCAATAGAATCAATACTAATATTTTTGTTTCCTTGGGGTCTCAGCTGTAAGTGTCCTTCTACCCACCTTGGGTTTTTTGTATTCTTCTGTGACCAGCAGAGCTTCCTTTATTGTTCGTCTGTAAGCACTGGTGTGTGGAGAGAGAGAGGGTACAATAGTGGCTCCTTCCCCTGGGAGTGAGTGAGCAGTGGTGCCCTGTCTGGGACTCGGTGGTTCTGTCGGGTGTGGCGGTGCCTGTTGCAGAGGGATGCCAGCGGCTCAGGTGTAAACAGAATGTCTCAGAGTTGGGCCGCTCTGCGGGGCTTTTGGCTCTCAGCTGCAGGCACTCTAAGCCAGCCCCGCCCAGGGGCCTTTGTTATCCCTGAGCGGAGTTAGCTTGGCCCACAGGGGTCCTTCTCTGTCCTGCGCAGGCGCCGAG
Organism: Hippopotamus amphibius kiboko; assembly: GCF_030028045.1. Lineage (NCBI taxonomy): Eukaryota > Metazoa > Chordata > Mammalia > Artiodactyla > Hippopotamidae > Hippopotamus > Hippopotamus amphibius. The sequence continues at coordinate 169,658,303 of NC_080186.1, read as the reverse complement.
AGAGAGGCTGTGCCCGCGGCTCCTCCCGCCTGCTTGTGAATCAGCAGTATCCAGCCACCACTATGGCCTCGCGGCTCTCTGAGGTAGGCACTCCTCAATGCGGACCTCTTCCCTCCTGTCCTCTCAGTCCCTCTCCCCGCTGCCAACAGTGTTTCTCACCCTGAACCAGCTCTCTGGTTCCCATGCTTCCGCTCCCAGACCCCCTGTTCAGCTGTGAATCAACGTCTCAGTCCTGGAACGCTGAGCTGCGGTGCGGACCCTCCATGTGTTTCTCACTCCCTCCCGTCTGCCACCGCTCAGCCGCTTCACCCTCTTTGATAGGTGCAAATGCCTCCCTACCGGTTATGCTGGAATCTTTGCAGTCCTTTATGGTGTCTGAGGTCATTTGCTGGTGTTCAGCTGGTTCTCTGTGGGAATTACTGCGCCTTTTGGTGTATTCCTAACGCATCTGTGGAGAGGGATGCACTCCACGTCGTTCTACTTTGCCGCCATCCTACTTCGCCGCCATCTTTCAAATCCGGAGTTCAATTTTAGACCCAGTGAGTTTGATGGGCGTGTGGGACTAGCACATCTAGAGGTCTGTGGGTCCTGCGACGCCGCCCCACAGGGTCCCGAGAGTCGACCGGAAGGTCGGCTCAGCAGAGCGCTCGGGGCTGGCCCAGAGCTCCCCTGCTGCCATGCCACTCTCACCGTGCTCGGTCCAGGCAGCCCGGCCGCCGGCTCTGGAGTAATTCTATTTTAAAACAGTTTTTCTTAAGCTCTTTGTCTGGCTATATTTAACTGCCTGGCAACAACATTCTATGACATTTAAAATTGTAGTTATGCAGAAATTGCTTGATTGTTCTAATAGGGCTATCTAGGGAAATGTAGGTAAACAAACGTGTTTGCAATAAACACTGCAGGAAAACTTAAAGTACTATTATGGACTCATGAGTGTTTATTCCTATTCCAGTTGGAAGTCACTTTAGGGAGTAGTTAAGTACATGGGACCTGGACTTTGGTTGCTTAGGTTGAGTACATAGGTTTGGACTAACTGCTTATGTTAAAGTTTATGATCTGCCACTTTCTTGCTATATGAATTTGGGGGAATCCCATCACTTTTGTATACCTCGCTCAGTTTTCTCATCTGTAGAATAGAAACAACCACCTCTCCTTAATTGGTCTACTTTGTATTAATTGGTCTACTTTGTATTAATTGGTCTACTCTTTTTAATATGTATTATAGTTTCATTGGTTCCTTATGTCTCGCATGATAGAGTTCAAAGTATAGTATTTGTAGGCTAATCACAAGAAGCAGGACGTAATTAAAACTACTGTATCACTTGCAGTTCAGTCAGCAAAGTGGAACTACTATGATTAATATAGAATAAGAGATTATTCTAGTAAAAATTTAAGATTGTTTTCTACATGACTGGATTTTGAAATCTAGCTAATGTTTTGCTGCTTATTTCGAGATCTTTAATTGGTTTCTATGAATTCAGTGGATTAGAGAGATAACATAGAATATCAGAACTATCCCTGGCACATTTGAGGATATATTGTATTGTGAAATTGGCATTTCAAATCACCCTAGAAAATATAAATTATTTAATAAGTGGTTTTGAGGAAATTGATTAACTATTAGGAAAGGATTAAGGTTATACTACATGCCACCCACAAAAAGAAATCTTACATGTAATCAAGACATTATATCAAAAACCAAAACTATAAAAATAATAGTAGAAAGCATATGACTGTGTTTATGGCTTGGGATAGCATAAACTCTACAGAAAGGCCCAAACCCCATAAAGGAAAAGGCTGATAAATCTGATGTCAAATTAGAAGCTTCCTTATGATAGAAAGATATAATAAACAACAGACTAGAATTAAATATTTGCAGTATTTATAACAGAAATTGGATTCATATCAAGAGAATATTAAAATTCTAAAATTCAAAAAGAAAAGAGAAATAAATGTAGAAAGGTGGAAAAAAGGCTGTGAACATGGTACATAGGGAGTTGATAATCATGGTTGCCTCTCAGGAGGGACCTGAGATTTGGAGCGGTAATAAAAGAGAGATTTAGTTTTGTGTATAGCATTATGATGTTTTTCACAAAGATAATATATTCGAGAATTACTTGTTCTTTTTATATTCTAGGTATTAATTCTTTGTCTTTATGTAGAGCAAATAATTTATTTTGCTATACTTTACAAATTAGTTTAATTTCCAAACATTTGCTAGCCAAAGACTGCTGCAATAAATATTCTTTATATATCACGTTAAAACCCTTAGGGAGGTTTTTCCCTAAACAGATTGTAAGAATGGAATTGCTGGCTCATAGCATACTCTCACATTTTAGCTTTAGATGGTATGGCCAAACTGCTTTCCAAAATGCCTGTGACAGTTTTACTCTAACAATCAGTATATGTCTGCTCTAGTTTTTCTACACTCTGGCCAACAATTGATATACTCATTCAAAGTATGAAATATGACAGCACAACAGAAATATCAGCAAAGTCTCTGAATAATCACTTAGAGAAAAAATAAACATCATGGCCAGTAAACATATGAAATTATGCTTGTTCTCATGCCTAATAATGAAAATAGAAAATATAACTGTGAGGTACCTTTTTTCAACCATCTGTTTGGCAAAAGTGAAAAAGTCCTTAGGATTTTAGAGAATGCACACCAGTAACTTCGCGATCCAGCAAAGTGAGATTAAAGACTCCTAGTTTTTGAAATTAGAAAAAAAAAAGTTTTATTTAAGGCAGTAGAGAAAAGGCCCATGGAACTTGTACAAAGAAGTAAATAAAGATGAATCAAATATGGTTGGAAGCCTAATACAGCCAAGCTCTGTCAGCAGACCGCAGGCATCAGGGCCCTCCACAGTCTTCCTGTTATTACAATTAGATTGAGTAGAAGCAGAAAAAGCAGAGACTACTTACTAAGAACTGGGGAAGACACACACACACACACACACACACACACACACACACACACACACACACACAAGAATTGGGTAGAAGAGCTGAAGTCTTAGTGGTCAGTGTAAAAGATGTTGTGCAGTCAGGTTGAAACATTAGCATCCATGGGGGAAAAAGTGGTGACTGAGGACCTCCTGGATTTCTTTGAGGGAGCAGGGGAGAGATATTCCTAAGCAAGCTCGTAGGGCTTCCCTCAGCACTAAGTGAAGCAATAACTGTTTTTGTAACCAGTGTAAGAAAGACACACATTTAATGGAATACTGCAAGTACCTGGGGAATCATTTTAACCTTGAAAAAGTTGCAGAAGAGTTAGGGGCATTTGGAAAGTGAACTTGGTCCTAGCCTAGAGGCAGCATTTTCAGGGCCCTGCTGTGTTAGATTAAACCTTACAAAACTACCTGGGCTGTTTGCTTGGAATTATGGTCCAGAAGTTTCAGGATATTTCTTGAAAGACCAGTGGAGCCACAGGCTTAAACTAAGTGGGCTGTACTAACCAGTATTGGACAGTGGTTTCCAATCACATCACATTTTTAAAATTAGAGCTCAACCTGTATCTTGGGTATATTGTGGACTAGAATTTCCAAAGGAAATTGTGGAATTGAGATAATTAAGTACACATATGAGATGATGTTCTCAGATTTCAACAGACTAGTCAGGAATAGATGAGCTCACTGGGCACAACAGAGCGTTTTCTAGACAGTCAGCCCATTTTGCCATCCACAGACTGAGAAGCGGTGTGCATTTTCTAAATATTAGCCATGTACTAGCATGAAGCTATAGCTAGAAGAAAGAGGAAAAGGAGGCGGCTTCCCATATACCCAGTCTAGAAGTGGGGAATGCAGATAAGGTTGTGAATTAAATTCAAAAAAGAGGAGGATGGCCTATCTCCATAAATGGGACACGGGCTGTGCAAAAGATGAGAAGCACTGAATAGAATTGTAATACCGTGAAATTTTCTAGACCAGTCTTCAGAGGATCACTTTTCGTTAATCTGTGAACTAAGAAACCATATTATACAGGTGTTTCAAAACCAGTATATATACAAAACTAGTATGTATCTGGTAAACGTGGGTTATTCCAAAACTGAGAGAAAGGAGGAAGATTTGTTATACCTAACTTCACCTTTTACCAGGGAGTGAGGAGTGGCAGTTTTCAGTGTTGTCTTTGGGGAGTGCATATTAACAGTTACATTTGGCTGAGGAATGTAAGGCAGCCTTCCTTCAGATTTATGTCAGTGGAATAAATTTCTTAGGGTTTTTCTAAAGCAAAGTTATATTTCATTAGTTGAGAAAGAGGGATGTTAGGCTCTAAAGATTCTTGGAGGTGCTGGTATAATTGGATAAAACGCCTGTACTTGAGACTCTGAAGGAGCCCTGGGAGAAACAAGTGAAGGCACTGGGGGCTCTGAGGTCATTGCTGCTTTGTGTCTGGGAGCTATGCATGGAACATGGAGTTTTTAATTGAGAAAATCACAGTTCCAGAACAGCACTGGAGAAGTAAAGCCATTTATGGGACTCAGTAGATATCATGGACCAAAGAAGGTTCTAGATAAACAAAAGTGTCTTGCCTCAAGTATACCTTATCAGTACTACGCCTTCCCTCTTGTGAGTCTGCAGCCAGGACATAGAACGTGAGGTCCACGTCGGGTGTAAAATAATTCATATGTATACTGATTTTTTTTTTAATTTTTACGTACAACTGTGATTAAGATTATATAAGCTATTTATTTGGACTTTCTTGTTGTTTTCCCCACATTAGCATGAAACCTCATGGCTCCCCTCCCCACAAATAATCCATTTTAACAACTTCCCATCTTTTTCTCGTGGAAAACTGTGTGAATTTGGTACAACTGCAATTTGTTTTCATGCCTGCATTGTATTTCATGGTGTGGGTGTAAAAAATGTATCCAGTCATTTTCCTACTGATAGATATTAAATTTGTCTTCCTTTTTTGTCCAAAATGAATACTGCTACAATGAATATCCTCTATAAATGTCCCTTCAGAATGGAATATTTTATTTCTATGGCAGAGGTTCTTAGGAGTTGAAATACTATATTAAATGGTATAAGTACTTTTAATTTTAATAGATGTTTACAATGTAGTAGTTCATACTTATATCAGTAATATATGAGAATACCCTTTTCTTCACAACCATAGCAGAAATAGTTGTTCAAGCTCTTTTCAGTTTTGCCAGTCCAGTGGTTGTAAAGTGGCATCTCAGTGAAGCCTGTACAAACTTCCTGTCCATGTATATGATGCTACTAGACACACCACCACTGGAGTCTCATTTTTCAAAATTTAAGAAAGCCCCTGGCTACCCAACCTCTGGTTTGCGGTATGTGACAAAGAGAAAAAAGGGACCAGTTTCCTTTAGCATATACCTCTAACTTAAGCAGTAAACTCCAAGTGGTATATCAGTTAGTGGCACCCAAGTGGATACTGTGGGTCGTCATGATAATGTGCAACAGAAAAAGTAAAACCAAGCACTATGACACCAGGAACAATGGCCTGGAGACCTGAATTTTATTACAGAATTCAGGCTTCTTGATGGGCATGAAGTAGCTGACTGTTGGAAGTTTCCTTGTATTCTGTAGCAAGTTGGTTAAGTTCCCTATCACCTATGAATAAATCAGGGGGCCGGGATGGGGCATTTAGAGGAGTGACGAATAGAAGATCCATTCTTCATAGGACACTCCTGTTAATACGCATACGCAGATTAACGGGCTGACTTCTTTGTCACGAGATGAAAAAACAAACAAACAAACAAAACTACTCTATTCTCTCTGAAAAAGAGGTAGGATGATGGTAGGAGATTTAGGAAGAGATCTGGGTAGCAGTGGGAAAGCACTACGTTCAGTGCAGCAAGGCAGAGATAGCCCCATCCACAGTGCTTGAGCAGGAGAGAGTGACAATAGAACCCAAAGGACCAGCCAGTATATCTTGGACAAGGTAATGGAGGTTGGTATTTGGAGACTTTAAAGAACTCCACAGCGGAGAAGTAAGTGGAAGATCCTGCAGTGCAGCCTCTTAAGAGCTGAACATCCCAGGGGACTTATGTTACCAAGTCCAAGCTCCTACTGCTTGCCACACAACAGGCCAATAAATTGAGAGAGAAGTTGTTGAGACAAGGAATAGCAACTTTATTTGAAAGCCAGCAGACCAAGAAGATGATGGACTAGTGTCCCAAAGAACCATCTTATCCAAGTTAGAATTCAGGCTCCTTTTATACTAAAAGGGGAGGGGGTGTGGTTGGTTGTTGCAAACTTCTTGGTGTCCAAATCCTTTTTCTTGCAGCTCTCCATGTAGGTCAGGTCATGATGTCCCTATAAACCTTGAGCAAGAAAAATATTATTCTCTGTTCTGCACCTGTTTATCTCTATATGAATGGGAAAAGTGTTATACCTTTAAAAATCAGAGCCTTGAAAATAGACTATCCTGCATATTCCAGGCTACAGGCAATATTCTTAACTTGCAGCAAAAGCAATAGAATATAAAGGTTAAAGTAAAAGAAACAGATCCAATATATGGAGTCAGATTTGTTCTTCCCTGTCACACTTATTACTGGTATTAGGGCACAGAAGAACACCTCAGCCAATTTTTAACCATTATGAAAAGAGTAGCTGTATCTCCCTTGTAAGAGCTCCATGAAATCCATCAAAGGAACTATGACAGGATGGGATTTTTTCCTCTCCAACGCTCACCTTTTCCCACATACACTTACATAGCATGGCAGGAAGAAGCCAGGGAGGCAAAGGATCTCTTGTAGTTCAGGAAGAGATTGAAATCCTTACATGTTGTAACTCACAGGAGAACTGCTGAGAATGGTCCATTATGATTGTCTAAGAAATCTGATTACCTCTTTAAGTTCCAGGGACTCTTGAACCCTCTTTACCACTCTTACTTGGTTATGTTCATAATGAAATCAACTAAATTCATTCAACTGACAACCTCTACAGGAGGCTAAGAAGTGGGACTTTTGCAAGAGAGGGGTAAAGAGGTGAGAGAAAGAGAATTCCCCTGTGCCAACCAACTGTTTCTCTAGATGCTAGAGAAGATGGGGGTCATATGAGAACTTCAGAGTCTAGCATGAGGGACTTGGACTGGTTGAGGGGCTGAATTTTTGTTGAACAGCCTGAGGGATCTGCCTCCAGAACCTCTATACCTGCATGGTTTTTGGTGCTGGAACCTGAATTAGAGAAATGTAAACTCTTCTGGACTTGGTGTGAATACATGATCAACTAATAGCAAAGTTGTTTTATAATGGATATACTCTTCCTTTCCCCATTAAGCATATGGATCTAGAGCTTTATTCGTATGACAAATACTATTGACTATTTTCTAAGAACTAGGAGCTTTTTCAGATGCCTTACATACTTTATCTCATGTAATTATCACTAAGTATTAAGCTCAGTTTATATATAGGAAACTAAACCTCTGGGAGAGTAATCAGCTACACTAAGGTCACACACATTGTGAGTCACAAAATAGAGTTTCAGTTGTAGTTCAGCATGACTCCCCCTCCACGTTCTTGCTACACTCTTCCTTCTATACCATGTGCAAATGCAACAGCTCCTGGTGCTCACTGAGGGAAACCTCTGCAACTTCAAATAGAGACTGCAAGGCCCTTGGCATCGCAGCACAGTGTCCAGGTGCACCGGATTCGTAGCAGAACTCTGCAACAGTGCTGTCTTTGTTCAGCACGTTGAATTTCCGAGCATAATCTTAGCGTCTCAGGAAATCCTTCCCAACGAGTTATTTCCAGCCGGCAACCAATGATTTATTCCAAATGTCTGAATGAGCCGAGGAGAGTTTCCTCTGGTCTGAAGTTGCTTGCCCTGGCAGACAGATGTCTGCACTGCTTCTTACTTTTTAACAAAATTTTTCTCTGCCACAGAGGCTTACAAATCTTTCTCACCTTTGTGCTGTTTACCTGGAGACAGCAAAATAATGAATTTAAATAGGAAACAGATCCCCTCCATAACTGTTTTGTTTATTTTTCCTGACACAGTGACTTTATCTTCATTTGTGTGCCTCATTAGAGATGTTTCTTTTATTGCACATGCACTATTTAGCACTGGCAGCGTCAATCCTGCTGTTTGAAAAGCTCTTGGAATTTGAAGCAAAGCCACAGTCTGAGTTGACTTTGGCTGTTGTGTTTCTCAGACAGCGGATCTCTCCAGTTTCCCTAAAGGTGTCTAGGTCACTAAGATGAGACCACGTCCTGGACAACACAGAGACCTCTCAATAGATGTGAGGCATGCTCAAAGACTGTCTAAACACCAAATGTTTTAAAACTGAAGCAAGTATCTAAAGTGGTTCCCTAAAAACCAATCATTGCCTCACAGCTTCTGGGATTTGCCAAGTATAGCAACTAGCACTTGTCTTGAATAGGATTATGCCTAGGTAATTTTCTGATGCTTTTGAGATAGATCGATGCAGTTATTTCATTAGGAAAGTTTCTAGGGTTTCACTAGGATGCTACAGAATGGGAGTTATGGACAAGTATTATTGAATATACTAATGTGCTAATACTTTGGATTCTCTCCAATCAAATTTCTTTTTGATCTGTGCATACCTGTTTCTGATTTATGCATTTTTGCCTTTTCAACCCTGACAGCACAGAGAAGTCTAACTGAGTCTTTTCGAAAAGCCTCTTAAAGGGGTTACAGGTCACTCATAAGATCCTGTAGGGAGCTTCTGATAGATGCCACTGCTCAGGGCTCCCTCCATCACTCCACCCTCCTGTGCTTCTCTTCCTCCCAAACCTTTCCAGGTGCCGTCTGATTTTTTTCCACAATAAACAAATTCTACTACCCTTCTCACACTTTCTGGAACTCTTTGTCCCGTTTTTGCTTTAACTAAAACCTGGTCCTCCCTGAGGACCATTCCTCCGCATCTTTTTCAAGTGAATGCTGCTCCTCCTCACAGTCACCTACATAGGCACTGGGTGGTAAAGCGCGCAGCTTTTGGTTCCCCAGTGTCACTTTCGAACTCGCATTCTTCCACTTCCCTGAAAAGCATTCCTGCACCCTGATGCTCATAACCTTCCTCCATATGACTGTTTCTGCCTGGTAACTCCATGTTGGATGAGGTACATGTTGGCATCTAGCTCACAGAACTCCTCTCTACCCCCAAATCATATCACTGCGCTGACTTCAGAGTTTATAGAGATTGCCATCCAACACGATATTCTTGACCTCCTCCATGCCAAAGTCTTAAACTGTCTTTCCACCTCAGCCCTTGTCTGCAATGTAGACACTGTATCATTCTGAATTTCATAACAGGAATTGCTTTGCCAGTTATAATAGCTGCCATGGATTAAGCACTTACCACGCGCCAGGACACTGAACTATCACCTTTAGACATATTGTTTCATTTAATTCTGAACTCAACTCCATGAGGTAGATGCCATACTGACCCCCATTCTACTGAGAGGAAAACTGAGGCTCCAAATGTTTAAGTATATTCTTCACAGCCATACAGTAAGTAAATGGTAGAACTTGGATTAAAAATTAAGATGTCTGCCCCAAGTTCAAGCTTTTAACTCCCGCAGTATAAGCATTCTGCTTTCTGACCCTACCTCCCTCTCTGCTGCCTCCCTCTTTCGGGGCTGTCACTCCTGACTCTTAATCTTCTTGTGAACTCTAAGAGCTCCCTGGCCTGCCTGCTTCTCTCAGACATGTTAGCTTTTTTCTTTTTCTTTTTCTTTCCTATTAGGTCTAGATTCTGTGCACCGTCATAAAACTGTATTGTTTGCTAGGTTCTCCCACTTTCTTTCGTGTTGTCCTTCCTTCACATATCTAACCCTAGAGAATATCTAACCCACTCTACAGATAGGTTACCAAGCACTTAGGACAAAACACACTCATACTGTGGAAGCTGCAAGTTTTACTCCCCTAACTAAGTGTGCAGTAAAATGACTCTTTATTCTACCATAACAACTAAGCTTCTAATTTAAACTCCCAGTCCGGGACAGGGAGGGTGGAGGGGAGTCGAGGGAGGGAGGGGATAAGGGGATATGTGTATAAATACAGATGATTGACCTTGGTGTACCTCAAAAACCGGTACAAGAGTGTGAAGCAATTATGTTCCAATAAAAAAAAAAATTCTTAGTTCAAAAATAAATAAATAAATAAATAAACTCCCAGTCCACTGGGTGACAGAAATTATGTCTCAGGCAACTTAGATATTCCCCCTTTTCCTGAAGTTGTATCTAATTTTCAAGAGGTTTACACATGCTAAAATGGAAGTCAGTGGGATGGGGGAGGGAGAAGAGGACCTTTTCTTGGAATTGTCAGAAACCCACACTGGGATCCACTGAGATGTTTCCATTCGGATTGGCTTTTGGGAGATGGGGGTGGCACCCTCCTCATCCTGCCTCATTACCTGCTCCAAAGCATCTACAGGTCTTTCACCTCTGGGCCATTTATCCATGTTAGGCTGTGGCACTAGGGAACCCAGCAATACCCAGCATGGTGTGGGTAGAGAAACAATGGATAGGTGATGAGTCTATGCATACAAGTGTTAAGCAGTCTTATAGCGTCCTTCCCACTGTGCTTCCAACAGTGTCTCCCGTGCCACTTCTCTAGAACTTTTGACCTCAGTGCACTTTAGATACCCCCAGGCACCATCTTTTTTATTTTACTTATGTCAGTCCCTCAGGGAGTATGTGGTGGTGATGGGCCTTTTTAAAAATGGTTCTCATTGTCTTTAACTCCCTAATCCCCACTTGTTTACCTGTGTAGTGTCCTCATCCTTTAAGGATGAGCTCAATTTCCAGACCTCCTGAAACAAAATCAGTGCCATCTTATGTGCTTCCATCAGCTCTTATCATGCTGCTTTATTAACACCTGTTCATTTGTCTGCATCCTCCTTCCGACTGTGAGATCCCGAGGAATAGGCATCATGTGGGTCTTGATTACCATTAAGTCCTTTCAGAGAGTAGCAGACAGAAACCCAGTAATTTACTTTCCTTTTTTCAGTTACACAAAATGAAAGAGAGAAAAATGGTCTTAATTTTTACATAAGCTTCCATACATTTAATGAAAAATTTGTCTCTTGTCTCTGCTGGATGTTTTAAGTTGAAACATGTTTTTCGGGAAATTGGTATGTAAGTTTCTGTCATAAAACTTATATACTTAATATTCTTAAAACAGCAATGAGGTACACCTCAGAATAGCTAAAAACAACAAGATGGACAATAAGTATTGTCAAGGATTTATGAGGATGTGGAATCACTGTAACTTTCATTCATTGCTGGTGGTCATATAAATTGGTATAACAATTTCCGAAAATGACTCACCTAGTAAAATTGAGTCTTTGCATACCCGTTAATTAGTAGTTCTCATATGTGCCACAAGACGTGGATGGTAATGTTCATAGGAACATTATTTGTAACGTCCCCAAACGGGAAACAATGTAATTATACATCCACAGTAGAATAGATAAATGTAGTATATTCATACAGTGGAATACTATACTGCAGCAAGAATGAATGGACGGTAGCTGTACAGGTAAACATGGCTGAATCTTATAGCTCTTTTCACTTATGTAAAGTCACTAGCAGGCAAAACTAACTTATGGTATCAGAATTTAAGAGAGTGGTAACCTTGGAGGAGGAGGAGTGATTGGGAAGGGGCATGAAAGGAGAATTCTGGGGTGCTAGAATGAATGTTCTGTTTCTTGACCTGGAGGGTAGTTTGTGGTGTATTCACTTTGTGATAGTTTATTTTCTTTTATTTGTGAACATTTTTATATGTGTGTTATACTTCAATAAAAATATTTTTAAAAATCCAAGCTGATGATTACATATCAGCGTACCAGAGATATAACTATACAGAAGTTAGAAGAGGTCGCCTTTACCACGTTCCTTACATAAGCATACAAGTTTTACCAGTGTAAGCCCATTGCTCTCCTTTGGAAGCTCCACAAGGGCTCTTTTCAGTACTATAACTGCAATGTAACCAGGACAGCATTACACTAACACAGGGTTTCTTAACCTTTTTTTTATTTCTTGGTCAATTTGGTTTGACCTATAAACTTCTTCTCATAAAACTGTTCTTGAATGCACAAAATAAGAATAATTTACCTAACATTATAAAGGAAACCCATTATAGGATAATTAGCAAAATATTAAAAATGAATTTTTATTAACACATTAAATAACAAGATGGTACATTTAGAATGCAGATAAGTTAAAGTTAAGATTTACTTTTAAAAGACATATCAGAGTGAAGGCTGTTTACACATTCCTATGCCACAGATATGTGTTTTTATAGGGAGTTAAGAAATCTTATTTGAACTATCCAGTCAAACAATGTGGATGACCTATTTTCAACTATGTATTGATGAATGAACAGTTGTAGATATGGAATACCAGAGATCAGTGTGGACGCCTGGATCACTAGTAGGAGAACTTGCTACCATTGCTGTTGGAAAGACTGACTGCTTGGTGTCATGTAATTGTCCAGGCCCACAGTATGAGCAGCTGTAGGAAGAAAGATCACAGTCGCATATGATCTAGTGGCTACCAAATGCTTTCTGGAACCATCTGTCTCTTGTCTGTTAGTCAGGGTGAAAAGAATCACGGGGAAAGGAATGAACCACAGACCCGTATTTAGAGCACAGTGGGAGTTCCTGTGCTCTAATGTGCTCCTGATTCACGCACAACACTGACTTAATGCAGAATCACTACTGCATAATAAGGGCTTTCCAAAAATTAGAGGTTGGACCATTAACACATCAAGCAGATACAACAACTTCACTGATGGACATGCCACAAAATTGAAAGTAAAAATGCCTCTTCTTTTATTTGGACAAGACTCTTAAATCCTGTTGTGTTTTTCTTCAATTTTATGTAAGAGATAATAATTTTTATTATCCTGCATAAGTTAGGTAACTAAGTTAATAAAATGTAGAACTGCATTTTGATGAAAGTAGCTATTTTCAAAGGGTTCCTGAGAATTACATTGCTGAGTGAATTGAATTCACTGTAGAGGGAGATCAGCTATGACTAATCTAGGTCTTTTTTTGCCACATTATTCCTTGATTTATTTGTCCCAAGTCCACCAGGCAAAATCAGCTTTCCTCCTGAGTGATCGTGATCCATGTTTTAATGTAAAATAATTTCTTTGTATTCCAAATAAGTAGCTCATGTAAGGAATAAGATAATTTTTTTTCACCTAGTCTAGCTCTGCTGGTATTAACCAGCAGGCAAGATTTGTGGCCTTAATATATAAGGCCATGTTGTTGCATGTTGTAAAATATGTATTTTTATAACACTACATGAATTGGGGCAAGGAAGAATGACCCTCTGCACTATTCTGACCCTTTAATTTTATCTTATAAATTTATTGTTTGATACTCCTTTTAGATAAACTGGACCTATGCCCCCAATCCATAAAGAAGAGCAGACATTCACTGCTATGTACTTGCAGTATTGTTTACTATCATGAGCAAAGAGTAAAGTCAAAAGATAACTGGCCTTGCCATCCACCTACTGCCACAAAGAATTCCACAGGATGAATTACACAAACAAATATTTCCTGTGGTGGGTATTCTTCAAAGTATGAAAAGCCAATAGTAAATAACTCTGCCTTGCAAGGAAACTAGTTTTCTGATCAAAGAAATACATTTTATATATGATGTGCAAGACCAGAACTCATGGAGATGAGAAATATGTACCAAAGGAGAACAGTTAATGTTTGCCCCAATCTGTGGGGTTGTGACTTGTGGCAACCCCACATGAAAACATCTCTTGGTTCCAGCATCTCGCATGACCCATGAGGCTGGTTTCTGAGAACTCCTTTGAACACTTGGTTGATCAAGTGCTAAATCAGGGCCAGAGCTTTTCCTGAAAGAAAATCTTGGTCAATGGTGCATATCTTTACCTTCATATAGATATTCTGCTGTGGGAGAACACCAGCTAATTGTTGTTGAGCTTTTTTTTTTAACTTCAACAAAACCATATGAACCCTACTACATGCTCTGTTGGTCTCCAAAATACACAGATTTCCTCTCAAGTAGCAATAAGCAACTCCATTGTACTCATCACATCATTGAAACATATATGTAACATCATGTCACATGCTCTTCATCTGGCTGAAATGGATTCCTTTTGGGGAAGGGATTTGAAGTGAAGATACCATTCATCTCCTCTTGGTGCTCTTGGTTCTAGTCTCATTTTAGACATGAGACACTATATATCAGGACCATATCCACTTACCTCTTTATAGAATTATTTTCACTAACTCATACATTCATATATTGCTCAAGTTTCTATTCAGGATTGTTTTAAGAAACAACTGAGCGATATTTTGTTTTTACTTCTGTTGGTATTATAAAATGAATGCTAACAGTTAATTTTTACATCAACACTCCTTACATAAAACTTCTAGTAAGAAATTTATTTTAGGATTTATTAGCAGGAAAAAAATTTTTTAACCAAAACTTTGTTTCCTCAGAAAAAAGAAACAGTTTTGCTTCAACTTCTTTTAATGTACATTGTGATACCATATTTGCTTTTTTTTTTAGCTAACTCCTAGGAGACAGAATTAAACCTAAGGTACAATTATAACAATTCTATTGAACCTTACATCAAATACATTTGAAGATATTTTTCATTGGTTTTCATTTTTCATTTTCTGTTTTGTTACCCAGGTATATATCAAAAACAATTTTTGTCGAGTTATCAATATGTTGGAAAGAAATTAGGACTGTTGTACTCCCAACTGACATCCCCCATGACAAAAGGACATATATTTATTTAATGCATGGAAGATAGCCTGGCCATTGTGAGTACTAACTGGGTAGATACAGATTGCATGGACAGGGTCTATAATCAATGCAAAAATATGTGTGTCAATAGAGACTTGCTTTCCAAGGTGGTGTAAATGAATTAGAAACCCAAGAAAAGGAAATAGAAAATTAGAACGCTGAGAGAACTAAAAATATGTTCATAACCAGTAACGTGTCACACATTTATTTAACTTACTAGAATTACAAAATAGTGAAACTGAAGATAGCTTTCACTAAAGAAGGAATTTTTTAACCCATTTTGAATGGTGAAGGACAGGATGACAGATTGGATGTGCAGATGTGTGTGCAGTTGTGTACATTCTCATGCATGTGCGTGTTTCTGAAAGATTAAAGAGAGGGTGTTAAGAGAGAAAAAGAAAAAGGTAAAATACAACATTTTAATGCTATCTATTAAGAACAAAGGATAACAAAAATTCATTCCCCTTCCACATAAGAATTTGACTCCCAGTCAAATTTGTGTGTTTTTCCCTTTTGGAAACCTGATAAAGATAAAATATCAGCTGTGTTATTAGGAAGGATTGCTTGTGATAAAAATGACCCTTGATTGGTAAATTGCATCTGAACTGGAAGAATTATAAAGATCTGATAGGGCACCGTAACTCCGGGCCTCCCTGGATGTGATGACACCTATAGTTGGATATGTCCCTTGTGGGGACCTATGAAACTGTTCTAGAAATCCAGGATCCCGTGGGGCAGGAGGCTTTTAAACCAGTGTGGTTCATTCCCTTGCACCTGAACTGTCACGTTAGGTAACCAGATAGCCTTAACACTCCCCTCAGCTTCGCTAAACTTTTTACAGATTTCTTCCAGTAGATAGGCCTCTCACCTCCCTTTTCTTAGCATATTAGCTTTAGAAAACTTTCAGTTGTAAATTCTTTCTCTGCCCCTTTGAAGTGTAAATCTTCCACAGCCAAGGAATGTCTTTCTCAAGGACCTAGGTGCCCTCCCTTTGAAATGTAATCATCAAGAAATACGGGTCCCCTGTCCACTGTCTCTTTTGCAGGTTAGAAGCCTAACTTCAATAAGCAACAAGGGACAGTTAGCAAACAGAGATGGCCTAATCACATTGAGTAACCTCCCAGCTAAGATCCTCCAGTACTATCCCTTTAGTTCACCAAATCTTCTCACATTTTGTTTCAGGGAAGTTGCATTCAACCTCTCTCCCCTACTGCAGTAGTCTTGAATAAAGTCTTCCTTGCTGCTTTTCACAAGTGACCAGTACAATTTTTCTTTTACAGAGGTGAACTGAAGGAGCTGGGTGGCTGTGTGGACTGCTGCAAGGACTCCCCCTAAAGAAGAAGCTCGATGCTGCTCTTACCTGCTAGTAACTGGGGCTCTGTTCTACCTCTTATAGAGTTGGCTGAGGCCAAGAAGGCCTGTGATAGTCTTGTGAGTGTGAATATTTAGTTGAACGTAAGAAGACTCCCCTGATGGTTGTTGCTCACATGATGACTCTATTCTACTATGTGGCTACTATTTTTATTTTGCCTTCTGATGCACTTTACTTTCAACCAAAAAGGCAAGTAAATTCAGAAAGTGAAATATTGAGTCCTTACTAACTTGCTCTGTAGTTTGCAGTGACCCAGTCTTTTTTTATCATTACATGATCGTGAATTACCATTTTATGGCTTTTGAGAAAACCTTCCTGGAACTTGCCCTTGTAATGCTTGCTTGTATTGGGACTTTTGAAGAATAACTCAGGCATTTTAGTTAGTTAGCTGCAAGCAAAATAGCAGCTTATCCAAACGTAAAGGCAATAACTTCCATATTGTCATCAAAGATGATTTATAAGAACCTGGGTAGACGTTTAAAAAAAACATACAGGGATTCTGGGATTCGAGAGGTTTGTTTTTCCATTTTGGGGGATGGTGATAGGAGTAAAACTGACTCCCTGGCAGCTAGTAAAGTGGCTACTCCGGACAATCTGCTCTTGAGCAGGCTGGATGGGGTCATCTTATAAAAAATCAAAAAGCCTGTTTCAGTTGTTTATGGATTCTTTGAAAAACCTTGAAGATGTCTCTTTGTATTGTCTACCAAAGTGCTTTCTTTGTCACCTTTCCCTTAAGTGTGAACCCAGGTCTGTACCATTTCCTCGTCAGAATTTCTCGGCACATTCAGACAGCCTCAGGTTGGTCAGGATGATGGTAAATGTTCCTTCCTGAGGGCTCAATGTGTTTTTCAAAACAATTATATAGATCCAATTGATCAAGCCAGAAACACTGTTCAAAGATCTACAGACAGAACAGGGGAAAACCAAAAATGGAAAAGTTGAGTCCAACTTTTGGACTCATTTTAATCCTTTTAATGATTCTCTAAATGTAGATCATATAGTTGAAGGGAAGTGTGTTTAGGACTTGGGGAAATTATTTCAAATATATTCTAACTCTAAAATTAAAGTACATTCAGGCAGATAATGGATTGCTGCAAAATTTTTATACACACTTTATCTAAAGAGCTGTCAAGAATTTATAAATGAATACCACATTGTCTGAAGTTCTTAGAGAATACAGACAGCTTCCTTGGACTGATGCTAGCTGTCGGCTGTTAATGCATAATAATTATGTCTTCACTGATAATTCTTCCAAGAACTTGTTTTCTGTATCTTCTTATTGTAATTCTTATTCCTCCACCTCCTCCTGCTTTTAACCTTTCCTTTTTTGATTTTTATTGTGTAGTCTATGCAAAGATGGATTCTCTAGAATATGAAAGGATTTAATAGATCATAGGATTTGTGGAGACATAGATGGCACATTTAAATCTAGAATTAAATGAGCATTAGGTTAAATGAGAAAAATAAGAAAAAAATCTCTGGAACTATTCCAGACATCTTTACATGTCACAGATGAAGGACTATGTAATATTGTAGGAGAAATTTAAACTATGAGGATATGGGACCCTGGCAGAAATTCAGTTACAATCAGCAATATTCCTAAACTCAGTGCAGGCCTTGTGCTAGGTGCCATCAGAGGTAAGGAAGACCCTGCACGTCCTTATGGAATTTATGATCAGGCTGAGTTCCTTACTACTCAGGAGTCATCTTCTTGAGAGAAGAAGTAACTTCTGGGCATTTTAAAACCCTAGGACCTGGTACAGGGCCAGTCAGTGTGCAGGAAATAGTTATTGTACTAAAGCATGCAAAGTTGCCTTATGGGAATAAAAATGTGCATTACCTAATGCAGTGGGTTATTCATAAGAAAACTGTCATATTAATTAATCAAGAAATCTTCTTTTGTAGTACCAATAGCTCTTTGAAAGTGTATCTCAACTCTTTCCCTTTAACAGAAGCATCATCTTGATCTGACAGATGAGAAAACAGAACTAAAATAAAAATAACCACTTATAGAGCTATTGAGTCCTTACATTGCAGTTAGTATTCTACAGGGTGCTTTTCATGTTTTATCTGACTTTATTCTCACAGCGTTCTGTGAAGACACAATGAAGCAGCTAAAGCCCCCACAGGTGAATAATTTTTGCAGTTACATAGCTGGTAAAGGAAGAAACTAAGATTGCAGCTCTGTTTTATTTAACTCCAAAGCCCATGTTCCTTCCATTTGTTTCCACTCTTTCTGAAACATGAGAAAATTACGAGCAGACACTACATATATGCCTCTAATAAGCCAGAAACTTTGACAAGTGCTCTTATTTGAAGGTTAATGTATTCAAGACTTACTGGGAATTGCTCACTGATAAAAGGTAAGGTAAACTTTGATTTTTCTAAGTGAGCGATCTGAAGCTGATATGTAAGAGAGCTGTTCCTCTCATTTCCAAATTCCATTTGCAGTATATGTTACAGCAAATATACGTGCATTTTGACTGAGACTTCCAAATACAGGAAGGTTTGTACAGCAACAAAGGTTTGTACACCAACAAAGAATGGAGGAATAGAGAAGACAATGGAAATTAATGTTTTAGGTGTTTACTATGTGCAAGGTATTAATAGTAACCACAAGACTTAATCTCCAAAAGCCATTTTCTGACCTTGAAGACAATTTTTTTCCCACTTGACTATACTAGTTCCACAGAAGTTTCTAATATATCTGACAGTTGTTGAGTTGTCCTAGCTCTGCCAGGATCTAGCTGCAAATTTTGGGGCAAATCTCTCTAAGCACCAGTCTGCTCATCTATAAAATGAGGATAATGGTAATGATTATCTCAAAGGGTTTGAGGATTAAATAATTTAATTTTCTGAGCATCATGCCTAGCAAATAGAAAGTCAGCCACCTTCTAAGGTCAGGAACAAGAAAGGGATGTCCACTCTTGCCACCACTATTCAACATAATTTTGGAAGTCCTTGCCACAGCAATCAGAGAAGAAAAAGAAATAAAAGGAATCCAAATTGGAAAAGAAGACATAAAACTGTCACTGTTTGCAGATGACATGATACTATACATAGAAAATCCTAAAGATGCCACCAGAAGACTACTTGAGTTAATCAATGAACTTGGTAAAGTTGCAGGATACAAAATTAACACACAGAAATCTCTTGCATTTCTATACACTAACAATGAAAGATCAGAAAGAGAAAGTAAGGAAACAATCCCAGTCACCACTGCAACAAAAAGAATAAAATACCCAGGAATAAACCTAACTAAGGAGGTAAAAGACCTGTACTCAGAAAACTATAAGACACTAACGAAAGAAATCAAAGATGACACAAACAGATGGAGGGACATACCATGTTCTTGGATTGGAAGAATCAACATTGTGAGAATGACTATGCTACCCAAAGCAATATACAGATTCAATGCAATCCCTATCAAATTACCAATGGCATTTTTCTCAGAACTAGAACAAGAAATTTTACGATTTGTATGGAAACGCAAAAGACCCTGAATAGCCAAAGCAATCTTGAGAAGGAAAGACGGAGTTGGTGGAATCAGACTTCCTGACTTCAAATTATACTACAAGGCTATAGTGACCAAGACAGTATGGTACTGGCACAAAAACAGAAAGGAAGATCAATGGAACAGGATAGAGAGCCCAGAGATAAACTATGGTCAACTAATCTATGACAAAGGAGGCGAAGATATACAATGGAGAAAAGGCAGCCTCTTCAATAAGTGGTGCTGGGAAAACTGGACAGCTACATGTCAAAGAATGAAATTAGAACACTCCCTAACACCATACACAAAAATAAACTCCAAGTGGATTAAAGACCTAAATGTAAGGCCAGACATTGTAAAACTCCTAGAGGAAAACATAGGAAAAACACTCAATGTAAATAACAGCAAGATCTTTTTTGATCCACCCCCTAGAGTAATGGAAATAAAAACAAAAATAAATAAGTGGGACCTAATGAAACTTCAAAGCTTCTGCACAACAAAGGAAACTATAAGCAAGATGAAAAGACAACCCTCAGAATGGGAGAAAATATTTGCAAATGAACCAGCAGACAAAGGATTAATCTCCAAAATATATAAATAGTTCATGCAGCTCAATATCAAAAAAACAAACAACTCAATCAAAAAATGGGCAGAATACCTAAATAGGCATTTCTCCAAAGAAGACATTTGGATGGCCAAGAGGCACATGAAAAGCTGCTCCACATCACTAATTATTAGAGAAATGCAAATCAAAACTACAAGGAGGTATCACCTCACACCAGTTAGAATGGGCATCATCAGAAAATCGACAAACAGTAAATGCTGGAGGGTGTGGAGAAAAGGGAACGCTCTTGCACTGTTGGTGGGAATGTAAATTGATACAGCCACTATGGAGAACAGTATGGAGGTTCCTTGCAAAACTAAAAATGGAGTTACCATATGACCCAGCAATCCCACTGCTGAGCATATACCCAGAGAACAGCATAATTCAAAAAGACACATGCACTCCAATGTTCATTGCAGCACTATTTACGATAGCCAGGACATGGAAGCAAACTAAATGTCCATCCACAGATGAATGGATAAAAAAGATGTGGTACATGTATACAATGGAATATTACTCAGCTGTGAAAAGGAATGAAACTGGGACATTTGTAGATTCATGGATGGACCTAGAGACTGTCATACAGAGTGAAGTGAGTCAGAAAGAGAAAAACAAATATCGTATACTAACACATATATGTGGAATATAGAAAAATGATACAAATCAAGTACCCATTTGCAAGGCAGAAATAGAGACACAGATGTAGAGAACCAAAAAAATGGACACCAAGTGGGGAAAGTGGGGAGGGCTGGGAGGGAATGAATTGGGAGATTGGGATTGCCATATATACATTACTAATAAGAAAAAGAAAATACCAAATTGTACACTCTAAATATATGCAGTTTATTGTCTGTTAACTGTATCGCAATAAAAGTTCTTTAAAAAGAAAAATAAAAAGAAAGAAAGTCAGCCAATCTTTCCATGACACTGGCAGTCTAATGTCTCATTTTACATTAGTCTAAATGAAATTAAATCTTGAGTTAACATCTGTATGCCAAATTTTGCTATATCTCCAATATCAGTAAAATTTAAGGCTCCAAATCACTCCTCCATTTTATAGAAATAAGTTACAGAGTTTACTCAGTTTAAAAAAAAAAAAAAACAAAGGTAAGGGGCATGGTATTCTGTTTCTGTTGGCCATAATACCTGCCCCTCGTGTTATGCAGTGTGCTGCACAGCTGAGCCTGCGGGGAGGCCATGTTCTTGGCCTCAGACTTGGGAATGTCACTGGAGTACCCAAGACTGAGTTTCCTAGTTTGCAGCCCACATTGTCCCTCATGTAGCTGTCCCCATCAGAGTTCCTGCCAGCTCTGAGGAGCCTGAGGGACCCAAGTGATAGAGGAGGACATTGAGAGCACATGACTGCTTGTTGACCCGTGATCTGGACTCAAGTAATTGGCAGCTCCTCCCTTGTCCTCTTGCAGGGGAATGAATATATATTCCACCCACCATTCTCACAGTGGGCGCCATTTCAAGGATGCAGCCTTGAGAGAGCAATATGGTATGTAGACCACCTGAATGGTATGCATGACTGACTGCTCATTTTGCAGACAAGCCATGTTTGTGAGTTCCATTGCTTATTAGAACTGCTACCTACCAATGTGGAGTGCTCTGCCTCTTTCTTTGATCTTCCCTTGACCTCCATGTGTAGGGGGTAGTTTCAGATTTCACCCAGGAAATTCCTGAGTTTGTAAACCAACACTAAGTTGCATCCTTCATCTCTCCAATCCCTAGTTAAGGTTACCACACTCTGGGCTGAAGTCTTGCCCCTCTTCTGTTGGTGACTCTGCACAGTCTCCACAATGTCCTCACCTAAACACAACCAGCTCCTCTTCTTAATAGCCCAGACTTTGTAAAAGGTGCTGGGCAGGGGGGAGGGGGGCATGGGGGGGCAGTTCTGCACCATTGCTTAATGTGGATTTTCCATTTCAGGCTTGAAACCCTAAGAAATTATTAATAAACTCCTTCCATTCCTATCTGCCACTCAATTCTCTGTACTTACCTTATTATGGATGACTAATGATAGTCAACAGACTGTATTTGGAATACAGCACTGTTGAACATACTTTTTTACCATAATATACATATTCCTCCATATTTTGGTTTTTGTCCATTTGTTGCAGGAAGGGGGACCCCTGCCAGGGCCCAAGAGTGGGCTCTTGTCTAACACTCGGAAATGAATTGTCCAAGGAGACACACATGCTGACAAAGCAAGAGACTTTATTGGGAAGGGACGCCCCAGTGGAGAGCAGGAGGGTAAGGGAACCCAGGAGGACTGCTCTACCATGTGGCTTGCAGTCTAGGCTTTTATGATGATGAGATTAGTTTCTGGGTTGTCTCTGGCCAGTAATTCTGACTCAGAGTCCTTTCAGCATGGTGGCGCACTCATTGCTCAGCCAAGATGGATTCCAGCAAGGAGAGTTCTGGGAGGTGGGTAGGACATGTGGACTGGTGTCTCCTTTCAACCTTTTCTGTATTCTTCCTGTTAGTGGTGGCTTGTTAGTTCTGTGTTCCTTACCAGGATCTCCTGTCCTAAAATAACTCATGCAAGTTGTTACTGTCTTTGCCTGGCCAGGGCAGGCTGTTTCAGTGTTTCCCCTAATGCATTTAACATTATACCATGGAGTTCTTTCAATGAAAGTCCAATTTAGAGCAATCTGTAGACCATGTGACACTAAATAAAAGAAAAAAAATTCCTGTAAAGGTCTGAGATGATTGAGGTTGTTTATAACACATTATTACCTAATAAAAGCTGACTGATACACCTATTTCTACTTGTATCTTATGAATACCATCTATAATTAGTCAGTGTCAGTTATCTTTCCCTGAAAACAAATAAGAGAATTAATATTCTTTACTGCTGTATTTGTTCAACATTGTTTTTTACATCCCAATTTTTCCTTATGAATTCTCTTTTCTTTTTGCTGAAATTGTAAGGTAATTCTTTCAGTAGAAGAAGTAGTAAACTGTGAGTAGAAAACTGAGTTTTTACTTGTCTTAAATTGTTGAGATTCTGCCTTCACAAATGATAGTTTATTCGTACGGAAGTATCTAGATTCAGAACTACTGCATCAGCTTTTAGGACAGAATCATTTGCTTTTAGACAAGTATTTCTTGCTTATAACTTAAGCCAATATGTGCCTGTTCTTAAAGTACTCCCTTGCCTTCGTCTAGATTTCCCAGTATGACAATATACCTCATATTTGTATAATTAAATTGAAAATGACAGTTTTTCTCTTTGCATTCCTTTGTTTTTGGTGAGTTTCATGGGGTTGGGAATATAGTTTAAAAAAAGAAAAAAAAAAAGGAAAAAGAAAAAAAAGACTTTACTGTCTTTAACTGAAAAACCAAAACAAGCTTTTAAAAGGTCGAATTAATGTAGTGAAAGCTCTCTCCTAATAATTTTCATTGATATGAATTACAGAGATGTTTAAGATAGCGAATCAACAGAACTTGCTGAGCACAGAATATAGGAGCCAAGGAAAAAGGAGGAATCTAGGACAATCATTACATTTTTTTGGCTTGAGATACTAGGATGGCAATGGTGCCAATCTTTTGATGTTGAAGATAGGAAAACCAGGCTGCCATGGAGAGTGTATTAGAGGATCCCTCTTAGACATTAACATTGAGGAATCTCTGATATATCCACTTGGGGATTTCACATATGCTCTTGGGTATGAGTCTAGAGCTCAGGAAAGAGGACTGGGCTTAATATGAATTGGAGATGAATTAGCCTAAATATGGTAATTAGAGCCTTAATGAGGGGTAAACTGATCATGGAGGTTATATAGATAGTGAAGAGTAGAAGCCAAGCTCTGAGATATTCTTATGTTTATAAATCAGGTATTAGAGAAAGAGCAAAGGAGGCTGAGGTTGGAGGAAAACAAAAAGGAGTACAGTATCTCTAAAGGGAAGAGGTAGTATGATTTCAAGGAGAAAATGGTTAACTGTATTAAAGAAGTCTGAAAGGTGGAGTAGAATGAAAAAAGAGTCAGATTTGGCAACATGGAACCCACTAGTGACCCTAACAAGAGCAGTTTCAGTGTGTTGGTAGGTAAGAAGACAGATTGCAATGGCTTGAATTAATGAGGTAGATGGAAGTAAGAAAGCAAAGGGAAAGTAGACAACATTTTTATGAGGTTCATCTGTGAATGGCAGGTGACAAATAGGTGGTAAGATGTAGTATCAAGCTTTGTTATTTATTTGATTTTAGTATGAAAGATACTAGAGCATGTTTATATTCTACTAGAAATGACACATAGAGGGGAAGAGATTCATCATGATTTGACATTGTATAGGCTTTAAAAAGGTGAGAGGGAATTTGATCCAGAGCAAAAGTGGAGGGACTGTCAGTAGACAGAAGCATGGTCAGATCATTTGTTGTAACAGGATAGAAGAGAGAATATGGGTGTTAATGCCAGAAGGTTCTTAAATTTGAGGGTGGAAAGATGAAATTTCTTTCTGATGGCTTCTGTTTTCTCTGTGAAATTTGAGGGGAAGTCGTCAGGTTGCTGAGGGAGAACAATTTTGTAAGGCTTGAGATGGTAAACATATTAGAAACCCTTTCATTGTTACGACCTCAAACCGTCTGCCCTGTTAAACTTGTTATATTTAAATGATTGTTTTATATTCAATGATTTTTCTGGAAAATAGTTAATGAAACTATAAACCAAGGCTAAATGCCTACTGACACATTGCTACAAATTAGTGCCTATTAATGTACCAGTTCTACAAATTTAAAAACTTGAGCCATGTAGATTTTAAATAATTGGCTCAATGTGATACAACAGGGAGGTGAGGGGACTAGGATTCGATCCAAACTGATCTTAGAGCCTGTGCTGCTAATCACCACACTAGATTGCCTCTACTCGTTGCATTTAAATCACCCCCATACGCACAATGAAAGGATGTTTTTTCTCATTACTGTCTTTACCTGTTTCAAAAGTTCCTCTAACTCACTCAACAAAAAATTCTATAGGTTCTGGATAAAATAAACACCTCATTTCTACACTACTGAAGTTAAGAGTCAGAAATAAAACTATACATTCTCACCTTAGCATCTTCCATAGACATTAAAAATTTTCATTTTTAATCTTTAATAAATTAGCCATGATGAAATAACTAGAAATTTGACAAACTCTGTAACTTACAGCATGTGTGTGTCTTCATGAATAATCTCTTCTCTCAGTCTGGTATTAATATTTGCTTTTATGAACATGTTAATTTTTCTATTCAGTGGTTTCTTTTCAGTTTTCTTTTTTAATAAGACAAAAAGAAGGATTCAGACATTTGACAGAGTATCTATATAAAGCAGAGAAGAACAAAAAGATGCTGTCTTGGCACTGAGTTAATGAATTATATTTAAAAGAACCATGAAAGATGTTGGAATAATGTGGGTATGTTATTCATGAATCCTGTTAATTTTTCTTTTTTTTTTTTCTTTGCTTAGGAGTGCTATCAGCAGCTGGGATGCAAAAGCTCATTTTGACACTTCAGTTACTAAAGATAATTTGAGAGTGGAGAGCAGATCCTCAGATAAAGAGGGGAAATGCAATAAAAAGAAAGAAACCATTAACATGGGAAGGGTAAGATAAACTGTGATTCCTGAATTTTATTACAAAATTCTATGGAAGAGACAAACTATTATCCTATTTTATGGAAAAAGAAAGTAAAACATCATAAATATGTATATTTATTTGGGGATAAATGGTATATTCATGACATATAGCACATAAAACTTATGTTTCTCCTTTTTTTTTTTCCAACATTCTTCTTGCTTTTTGATTCAGGAAGTATTAGTTGTAGATGGGTTACTGTTGACTAAAATTAATACTGTACTTGAAATTCATACCTGCATTGGGAAAAATTGAAAGATAACAAGTGCAAATTTAAGTAGAAGTTAACCATGGAATTAAATTCATCCTGAAATTGCAATGATATCTTGAGATATTACCCAGTTTTTAAGACTATCTTTTGCTGAGAAGAGAGTAAACCTTGAGCCATACATTTGGAGAAAAGAACACCAGATAAGAGTGCTTGATTAAAGGCTAAAGTGCCAAATTTGATTATTTTATTTTTCTTGGTAGAGTGGCTCTCCCTCAGAGCTGTTCCCCTAGACACCAGCACCCACTATATGTGGCTTAAGAATGAAGAGCCTTAGGTTTACAGAAGAGTATCATATAATTGGCCTTTTCTGGGATAAGGAGGGGGTCCTAAGCAGAGTTATGCCCTGTCTGAGGGTGGAACTTCCTGATTCCGCAAAAGGGAACTTTTTTTTTCTTTCAAAGGAGGTAACTACATCTTGATCGCATAATTTCACTTTGATGATAGAGACTTTTTAAAGAAAAACTAATTAAATCTTATATTACATTCTCAAAAAGCCCTCGTGTAGTGTGCTATGTTTCAAGGTCAGTTAATTAATTAGTTCTTATAATTTGATAAAATGAGAGTTGAATTTCACAATTAAAAAAAAAGAGGGATTCTAATAACATACCTAGAGCCATATAGAAATCTTTATTTTATTGTCTTTGGCCTCATTGCAACGTCAAACATGGTATGTATGTGTGTGCTTTGCTTCAAGCTTATGGTCATGGAAACTCATTATCCAGAGAAATGTTGTAAAAAAACACCTCATTTTTTCCCTTTAAAGAATAGATATCAGAAAAATCAGAGGACTAAATTTTTAGTTGTTCTATTCTTGCCCTTTACCAGTATTTTTTATCTTGAAATGTGCTGCTTAAAATTGACTTTTGAGAGTCAAAATCTGGGACAAGATCCCAGCCAACAGAAGGAAGGAGCCTCCTCACTGAGAATGAAAATAATTTTCCTGAATCAATAATGTATATTTCTAACTGATGATCCTTTAGATTAATGAAAGTTGATGACCCAAAAAATGGGAAATGCTTAAAATGTGACATAACTTAAGGCAATTAAAAATATTATCTAGGATTCTTGCATATTCTAGAATCAGAATTTGTTCTTGTATCTTATGAACAAATACTATTAGTTTTTTTTTCTTTTAGACTCATGCTCTTTATTATTCCAAAATTCTTTCAATTTAAGCTAGTTCATTTTTTTCCCATATCAATCCAGTGAAATAAGTATGAGTTGGCATAATCACAGAAAAGGAAATCAAATTCCCCCAAAATTCACTGCTTTGAGGTAAATCACCTCAAGGAGATGGTAAGAATTAGATGGCAGCTCCAGGGAGTCAAATGTTTGATATGCTCCCCACAGCCTCAGTTCATATACTTTCTTGTCTCTGATTGACTGAGGAATAAGATACCGGTAAGCTAAAGATCAAACAAGCAGCACTGAAAATGAAGGGGCCTAGAGAAAATGATACATCCTAGAAACTGAGCCTTGGGAGGAAATGGATTGATTAGATTTCATTTTCTATCCAGGATCGTGCCTCTGCTTCTTTGATAATTAAACTGTAGGCTAAAAAAAGGAGGTGGGAAGAAGATAGTGGGGGGAGAAAACACACACATGATAAAAGTTCAGACTAGCATCTGTGATTTTAAATATTAATTTAAAACAGTTGTAAAAAGTATTAGCTTTAGATAACATATTGACTTTCTGCAGGAAAGAATGCTGTCTTTCTGTGCCTGGAGATAGTAATCAAGCTGGCACACTGGCAATGTGAATTCATTAAAGAATTAACAGAACATAAACAGGTGTCTTTAAAATTCTATCTCTATTTATAAATACTTTCAACATGAAATAGTTTTGATGTTGAAAACTGACAAAACAAGCAAACAAATAAATGAAACAAGGCAAACAAACAAATAGAAAAATCCTAAAAGAAATCTCCGGTCTCTAAAGTTATTCTAGCTGCCCAACTCTTCAAGATACATAAAACTTCTCTTAGTTAATGCCATCCTTTATACAAATCCATTTGCTGCTTCTTTCTTAATTACCAAAATCAACACGCTTAGTGCAGAAAAAAATGGAAAAAAATACAGAAAAGAACAAAGAAATATTTTAAAACTATCCATGCTCTTCTCCCTCATATATAACCGACTTAGTTATTTTATAGAATATTCTTTTGTGTTTTTCCCCTGGTTATGTTTTCCCCAAATTGCCATGAAATGCAATACCTTTGTATATACATTTTCATGGGTAAATACACGGAAATCCACATAAAAACAAAAATATAGCTTAAGGTTTTTTTCATTTTACATTTGATATTATCTATATATTTCTGACAACAGAATATTTTATTAATTTGTATACATCATTATCATTCTTTTTTTTTACGGTTTTTAGTGGCTCTTAGAAGCCTACTCAGTATCCAGTATCCCTTTCTTTCTGATAGAATCCAGTTTTATTGAAAGTAGCAGCGTGCCCAGCTAAAACACAAAATCAATTACTGGTGTCCTTTGCAACTTGTGTAGTCATTTGACACAATCCTGGCCAATGAGTGTAGGGAGTTATCTACCAGGAATTTCAGAGAAAGTTTTGTTTTCTCAGTAAAGATACGGCCCCTACTTTCTTTGTCCCTTTCCTCCCTCTTACTCCGTAAAATAAGGACGTAATCTAGAGCTGCACAGGCCATAATTCCACCATGAGGAAAGGGTTAAGTGAATCATCAATACCTTGACCTGACATTCCTGAACTGTTCCTGTAACCCTTTACTTACAGATAAAACTCCTTAATTTGCAAAGAATAAAATTGGACCCTTATCTTATACTGTACACAAAAATCAACTCCAAATGTGTTAATTACTTAAGCATGAGATCTGAAACCATAAAACAACTAAAGGAGAACATAGGGGGAAAGGCTCCTTGACATTGGTCTTGGCAGAGAGTTTTTGGAATTGACACCAAAAGCACAGGCAACAAAAGCAAAACTAAACAAGAGGGACTACATCAAACTAAAAAGTTTTTGCAGAACAAAGGAAACCATCAACAAAACAGAAAGGCAACTTACAGATTGGGAGAAAATATTTATAAATTATATATCTGGTAAGGGGTTAATATCCAAAGTACGTAAAGAACTTATATAACTCAATAACAAAAAGAAAAGAAAATCGAATTAGGAAATAGGCAGAGGACCTGAATAGACATTTTTCCAAGGAAGACATCCAGATGGCCAACAGGAAAATGAAAAGATGTTCAACATCACTAAGCATCAGGGAAATGCAAATCAAAATCACAATGAGATATCACCTCACACGTGTTAAAATGGCTATTATCAAAAACTCAAGACAACAAGTATTGTCAAGGAGGTAGAGAAAATGGAACTGTTGCGCACTGTTGGCATTTGTAATCCATTATGAAAAACAGTATGAAAGTTCCTCAAAAAATTGAAAATAAAACTACCATATGATCTAGCAATCCTGCTTCTGGGATTTTATCCCAAGGGAATAAAGTTACTATCTTGAAGAGATATTTGTACTTCCATGTTCATCATAGCATTATTCACAATAGCTGAGATGTGGAAACAAACTATCAATTGACGAATGGATAAAGAAAATGTGTGTGTGTGCATACACACACACACACATATACACACACAAAATGGATTATTACTCAACTGTGAAAAAGAAGGAAATCAGGCCATTTGCAACAACATGGATGAACTTAAGTGAAATAGACCAGACACTTAAAGACAAACACTGAAGGATCTCACTTATATGTGAAATCTAAAAAAGTTGAACTCATCATAACAGAATGTAGCATGGTAGTTACCAGAGGTTGAGGGTGTGGGACAGGGGAAGGGGGGAGTGGAGTATTGGTCAAAGAGTATAAGCTTTGAGTTATATGATGAATAGATTCTAGAGATCAATCACACTGCATGGTGACTATTGTTATATATTATATACTTGAAATTTGCTAAGAGAGTAAATCTTGGGTGCTCTTACACAAAGTAATTATGTGAGGTAATATGTTAATTAGCTTGATTGTGGTAATCATTTCACAATGCATATGTATATCAAAACATCACAGCGTACACCTTAAATATACACATACAATAAAATTGGAACAACAAAAAACCTAAATATTTTTTAAAAACCCAAATTTTTTAAAGCCACTGCTTACTTACTATTGTTACTCATAACTGAATGTAACTCTTGTGACATATATCATAAGAATGGAAATACAATATTTTAATATAATGTATGCAGTATATAATATTTAATAAATATTAGGATGCACTCTTTCATATATATAGATGCAGCATAAATTACTTAACTATTCAACAAGTAAAGAGCATTTAGAATATTTTTAACTTTTCACTATTGCAATAGTGGTACAGTGGACATATTTGTACATATCTGTGCCAGTCAAATTTTCTACAGATTTTCCTTTTTTTTTTTTTTTACCATTTTGCAGTTTGTTTTCTTAATAAGTCCTTTTGTTCAATCTACCATCTCACCAAATCATATTTTAAGTTTCTTCTTATTTTTTAGCTCATTATTGTTTGTGTGTTTTTAAATTTCAGCATTCATTTATGAATCTATATGTATGTATCTGTGTCTACATACATTAAATGTTTTATATATATTACATGTATTTATATTATGTAATATTTATATTTAAATATTTATATTTATTTATATTTAAGCTACATGAACCAGATAATATACTAAATATGTATTAATAAGAATTATATATTTTTATTTAATACCTAAACAAAATATTTTAGAGAAGCATGTTTCTGTTATCATAAGCAAGAAAGCCTCTTTAAGGATATTAATTATATTTATTTAAACTTTTATTCTGTTTTTCTCTATTATGTCTATTTAATTGTGATATTAATTTCCTTGCAATTTAAATTTGACAATTCCAGTAACCTTAACCCCCACCAAGCTTTTGTTTTTTTCTGAATATCTGAAAATTCTTAGGAGACTGCAGTTTGAAAGGCAGGGAGCGTTTCTTTGGTTTTCATGAGGGTCTCTGAGGGCTTTGCAGTGAATGTAGGTTCTGACTACTGTAGCTTCTTTGCTGTGGGTACATGGTGAGAGTACCTGGTGGCAGGCATAGCCTGTGAGTCACTTATCTTCAGGATACTTCCTCCTTGAAGTATCTTGGTTGTAAGGTGCTTGGGACACTTCTCAGATTCATTGGCCCAGTCTGGGAGTGTATAGTGTGAAAATGTCGAATTCATAGAGCTGTGCTCTTTGGTTTACTGAGGAGAGGAGCAGGTGGAGTGGGCAGTCCTCAGAGTTGATTATTCAAGACAGTAGAGAAATTAGTTCAGCCAAAATGTGCTGTATCACTGGGGTCAAATATCTTCACATGTATTTCATTGAACACTAGTATCTACATTTTTATGAGTCATATGTTTATATTCTTTGCCCATACCCCATTATTTGTGTTGTGTTTGTGTTTAAATGATTTTAGGAGATATTGTCTACTTTATATGTAAAAATACTTCCTCCCACTTTATCACTCACATTTCATGAATCATTTGCTTTTTACCCTTCAGAAGTTTTAAATTTTATTGTAGTTAAATGTCAGTGTTTCCCTTTCTGACTTTCATTTTCTAACTTTTGCTTTTGAACGTTTGAGGCTTTATTTCCTTTGCCCAAGGTTATACATGCAGTTGCATATCTTTATCTCTGCTATCTTTTATTTTAAAATTTAGGTCTTAGTAAGTCATGGGGATGTAATGTACAGCATGGGAACTATAGTTAATAGTACTGCATTGAACATTTGGAAGTTGATAAGAGAATAAATCATAAAAGTTCTCATCACAAGAAAAAAAATCTGTAACTATATATGGTGATGCATATTAACTAGACCTATTGTGATCATTCTGCAGTATATACAAATATTGAATCATTGTTTTGTACACCAGAAACTAATATAATGTTATATATCAATTATACCTCAATAAAAAAAATAAATAAAAATTTAGGACTTTAATCTTCCTGGAATTTAATTTGGTAAATGGAGTAACAAAGAAAACAGTAAACATTCTATTTTTCCAAATGGTAGTTGCCCAAACATTTGTTATTGACCAGTTCATAATTTTCCCAATGTCTTCTAGTGTCATCTCTATCATAAACCACATTTCCATATAATCATGAGTCAATATTCTGGGCTTGTCAGTTCCGTTTTGTTTATTTATTATTTAAGCATCAAAAATTCCTCAATTTTACAATTTTCTGTATAGAAATCTTATATTTTTCCTTAGTTTTATTCCTTGATACCCAAATGTTTGTGGCTATTTTGAATAGATTCATTTACATTTTTTTTATTTTTTAATGTTTATTGCTGATATAAAGAGATACAGTTGACTTTGTAAATTGACTTTTTTCCTGCAAATTTCCAAAAATCACTTATAATTCTAATAATTTATCACCACATTAATTCTAATGATTTAACTTTAGCTTCTTTTTGGATTTTTGCATGCACATTTTTTTTCAAATATTTATTTTTTCTGCTTTTTTCCATCTAGTTGCATTGAGTTATAATTGACATACAGCACTGTATAAGTTTAAGGCGTATAGCATAATGATTTGACTTACATCCGTCATGAAATGATTACCACAATAAGTCAATATCCGTCATCTTATATAGAACTGTCAGGATTACACTCTTAAAGAGCTTTCATGTATAACATACAGCAGTGTTGCTGGTATTTATCATGGTGTATATTACATCCCTAGTTCTTATTTATCTTAAAACTGGAAGTTCATACTTTTTGACTGCCTTCATTCTATTCTCACTCTTCCCAACCCCTGCATCTGGTAACCACTAATCTCATCTCTTTCTATGAGTTTGTTTGTTTCTGTTTGTTTTTGAAATATAATTGACATACAACATTATGGTAGTTCCTAGTGTACAACATAGTGATTCAGTATTTCTGTACATTTCAAAATGGTCACCACAGTATTTCTAATTACCATCTGTCACCATACAAAGATATTACTTAGTTATTAACTGTATTCCCCACTGTACATTTCATACCCATGACTGATTTGTTTTGTACCTGGAAGTTTGTACCTCTTAATCTCCCTCACCTATTTCTCTCCTCCCCTCACCCCCTTCCCCTCTGGAAACCACATGTTTACTCTCTGTATCTATGATTCTCTCTTTTGTTATATTTGTTCATTTGTTTTGTTTTTTAGATTCCTCATCTAAGTGAAAACATACAGTATTTGTCCTTCTCTGCCTGACTTATTTCACTTAGCATAATACCCTCTAGTGGTTAATATTCCACTGTACATATATTATACCACACCTTCTTTATCCATTCATCTATTGATGGACACATAGGTTGCTTCCATATCTTTTCAAATTAGTGTTTTCATTTTCTTCAGATAAATACCCAGACATGGAATTGCTGGATCATATGGTAGTTCTATTTTTAGTTTTCTGAGGAAACTCCATACTGTTTTCCATCGTGGCTGCACCAATTACATTCCCACCAACAGTGTGTAAGGATTCCTTTTTCTCCACATCCTTTCCAAAATTTGTTATTTGTAGATTTTTTAATGAGTGAGGTTGGATCCTGTTGTGCCTTGCTGAGGGACCCACAGTCTCCAAGCTGGTTTTGGCCTGTTGGTGGCATACCTGTAACCCTGGGAGATTCCAGGTCTGGCGTCAGGCTACTGGTTGACAGGACCAGGGCCCAGGTGTCTCAGACATGGTGTCCACCTGTTGGGGGGCTGGACTGGGGCCAAGGGGGTCCCAGGGCTAGTACTGGCTCATTGGTGGGTGGAGCCATGTCCCAGGGTCTCTGGCTGCAGCACCCTGAGGCTTCTAAAGCTGGAACCGACCTGCTGGTGGGCGGGCTGGACTCTGAATATGGCTGAGTCCTGGGATCATTGACTGCAGGGCTCCTGGAGTCCCAAAGTTGATTCAGCCTGTTGGTGGGTGGGCCAGGTCCCAACTGCTGACTGTAGAGCCTGAGGGTCCTGAGGCTAGTGCTGGTGCACTGGCAGGTGGGACCAGGTTCTGGGCCCTCTGGCAGGTGGAGTTATGTCCTGGGGTAGCTGAGGGGTCAGGAAGTCCTAAGTCAGCCAGCCTGCTGGTTGAAGTGGCTGTGTCCCCACTTGGCTAGCTGCTTGGCCTGCCATCCCAGTGCTGGTGCTGACAGGCTGGTAGGTAAGGCCGGGTTCCAGTGCTAATAAGCTAGAGTGAGGATTCCAAAATGGCACTTGCCAGCACAACTGTCCTCGTGGTAGAAAACACTTCCCAAAATGGCTATTGCTAGTGTCTGTGTCCAGAAGGTAAATCGCAATTGCCTCCTGACTCTCCAAGGTCAAAAAGTGGGTCTGATCCAGGATCCTTTCAAATTACTCCTTCTGTCCTGGGTCCTAGAGCATGTAAGATTTTGTGTGCATCCTTTGAGAGTAGAGTCTCTGTTTCCTACAACCCTCTGGGTGTCCCAAAAGTAAGCCTCGCTGGCCTTCAAAGGCAGACGTTCTGGGGAGCTTGTCTTCCTAAAACAGAACCCTCAGGTTGGGGAGCCCAGTGTGGGGCTTAGACCCCTTGCTCCTTTGGGGAGAACTTCAATTATAATTATCCTCTCATTCATGGGTCACCCACCTGGGAGTATAGGTCTTGTTTATGCGGTGTCTGTGCCCCTCCTATTCATCTTGTTGTGGTTCCTTCTTTATATCTTTAGTTGTAGATGATTCTTTCTGCTAGTCTTCAGGTCATTTTAAGAAATAGTTGCTTTCTATGGACTGGAGAACTCGAGGTTTGGGGGGGTGGGGGGTGAAGGGGAAGCTGAGAAGAAGCGAGAGAGTAGCACAGACATATATATACTACCAACTGTTAAATAGATAGCCAGTGGGAAGTTGTGGTATAACAAAGGGAGTCCAACTCAAGAATGGAAGATGCCTTAGAGGACTGGAATGGGGAGGGTGGGGGGGACTCGAGGGAGGGTGAGGGGGAGTTGAGGGAGGAAGGGAATATGGGGATATGTGTATAAAAACAGATGATTGAACTTGGTGTACCCCCCCCAAAAAAAATAAATAAAATAAAATAAAAAGAAATAGTTGCTTTCTAAATAGTCGTAATTTTGGTGTGCCCATGGGAGGAAGTGAGCTCAGGGTCTTCCTACTCTGCCATTTTCGCTAGGTAATTCTCTGTATGCACAATTGAATTGCCTGTAAATAATAACAGTTTTATTTCCTTCTTTCTAATCCTTTTACATTTTATTTTTTCTTGTCTTATTAAATTAACTGGGACTTCCAGTACAATGATCAACAGTGATGACATTGGGCATATTTGTCTCATTCCCAATTTAGAGGGAGAACTTTCAAAATTCACGATTTTGAATGGTGTTCTCTGTAGATCTTTTAGTAGATATCCTTTATCTGACTAAAGAAGTTTCTTTTATTTTTAATTTAGTGAACATATATATATATAAAAGAATATGTAACAGAATCGATGTTGAAAAATGTTTTTTCTGCATCTACTGATATTATGATATTTTTCCTTGATTGTGGTAATGCGTATGAACACGCTGATTGAGCTTAGGGAAGTAACTCAACCTTGTATTCTTTGAATAATCCCTATTTTGTCATTCTGTCGGGGCAGGAAAGCAATGATCCAGTGAAATTGAGTATTTTGAAGATAGTTAAGTTAAAGGGTGGTTTAAAAGGATATGGACTAGCAAATGAAGAAACCACAAGAAGTATAACAGTACAGCCCACTTAGTCTCCCAGACCTGCAGGCGTGAGTGTTGAGAGTGGTTACAGAACTAGAAGAAAGAGAGCTGATTGGAGAGGGATGCCTGACAGAAGCTGAGAAACTGATAAACTAGCTTTAGTCTCTTTCTTTCTTCTAATCTCTGACTAGTGCTTACCATTAGGCAAACTCAGATGAAAGCTTAAGGGAAGAGAAATTCACTGATGCAGTCCTTGTAGGCTTTTTCCTATTGCACCAAATAGGGTAGATCTGAAAAAACTTTAAAATATGTCAAATACGGTCATATGTTGTTCATTTCATTTATTTCTGGATTCAATTTTTGCATTTACGTTTTGAAATGAAATTGGCCTTGAATTTTCCCTTCTTATAATTTCCTTTATGCTGGCCTTATAAAATAAGTTGGAATTTTAAATATGTTTCTTTTCTCTCAAAAAGTGCTTTTAAGATTGGCATTATTTCTACATTAAAAATTTCTTAGAATTGACTGGTTGGAGACATCTGATAGCATTTGTATTTTCTTTTTTTATATATTTTTATATTTTCTTTTTTTAATATCGTTCTAAACAAGGACTTACCAGTTTTATTAGTGTTATCAAAGAACCAACTTTAGGTTAGCTAACTCTTATTTATTTTTGTTCTTCATTAATCTCTACTCACTTTTTCCTTGTACTTTATCAAGATTTAATCTTCTGTTCCATTGTTTTGAAATACTTAACTCATCGGGTTTGAGTTTTATTCCTTCTCTAATATGCATTTAAGTATGTAAATGTCCGACTTTATCCATATCCCCTAAGTTTTGATTTAAAAGATTTTTATTATACCCTACATTCCATTTGGTTCAAAATATTTTTTTTCATATTTTGACTCATAGGTTATTCAGAAGTCTTTTTCTTTCTTTAATTGAAGTATAGTTGTCTTACACTATTAGATTTAGGTTTACAACATAGTAATTCAATATTTTTATAGGTTATACTCCACACACAATTATTATAAAATATTGACTATATTGCCTATGGTGCACATTATATCTTTGTAACTTATTTTATACCTTGTAGTTTGTACCTCTTAATCCCCTTCCAACTATTTTATCCTCACCCCATACTACTCCCTTATGTTAACTAGTACTTTATTTTCCATATTTGTGAGTCTGTTTCTGTTTTATTATATTTGTCCATTTGTTTTACTCTTCAGATTCCACATATAAGTGAAGAGTATTTGTCTTTCTCTGACTTATTTCACTAGGTATAATACCCTCCAGGTCCATCCATGTTGTCACAAATGGCAAAATTTCATTCTTTTATGACTGAGTAATATTCCATTATACATATGTGTGTGTGTGTTTGTGTGTGTGTATGTTTATGCACATATACACACTATTGATGGACACTTAGGTTGCTTCCAAATCTTGACTATTGTAAATAATGCTTCTTTGAACGTTAGGGTGCATATATCTTTTAGAATTAGTGTTTTTGTTTTCTTTGAGTAAGTAGCTAGGAGTGGAATTGCTGGATCATATGGTGGTTCTATTTTTAATTTTTTTGAAGAACCTCCATATTGTTTTCCATAGCGGCCATACCAATTTACATTTTCACCAACAGTGCATGAGGGTTCCCTTTAATCCATATTCTTACCAACACTTATTATATCTTGTCTTTTTGATGATAGCCATTCCAACAGGTATGAGGTAATATCTCATCATGATTTTGGTTTTTGTTTCCCTGATGATTAATCATATTGAGCATCTTTTCATGTTCCTGTTTGCCATCTGTATATCTTCTTTGGAAAATGTCTATTCAGGTCTTCTTCCCGTTTTTAAATTGGGTTGTGTTTTTTTTTGATATTGAGTTGTATGTGTCCTTTGTATATTTTGCTTATTAACCCCTTATCAGACATACTGTTTGCAGATATCTTCTCCCATTCTGTATGTTGCTTTTTGTTTTGTTGATGGTTTTCTTCACTGTGAAAAAGCTTTTAGGTTTGATTACTCACATTTGTATATTTTTCTTGTTGTTGCCTTTAACTGAGGAGACACATACAAAAAAAAATATTTCTAAGACAGATGTCAAAGAGTGTTTGCCTGTTTTCTTCTAGGAGTTTATGGTTTCAGTCTTACATTTGAGTCTTTAATCTGTTTTTAATTTATTTTTGTATGTGATGTGAGAAAATGTTCTTTCATTCTTCTGCAGGTAGCTGTCCAGTTTTCCAACACCATTTATTGAAGAGGGTCTTGTTTTACCATTGTATATTCTTACCTCATTTATCATAGATAATTGATCATGTGTGTGGGTTGTACTGCTTTGATGCCCCCCTGAGATATACAATAGGACAGCACGTATTCAAATTTGGCTTTAGTATCAAGCTGGTATGGTTTCGTAAGTATAACATATGTCTTGTTATGTAGCAACTGTAATACTATAAATAATTTGAAAAGATGGAATTTATGAATAAAAGCTACATCTTTCGTTCAACATATCTACAGACTTTTTTTCTTGATGAGTCTAACTAAATGTTTGTCAATTTTCTTTATCTTTTAAAAAAAATCAGCTCAGTTTCATTGATCTTTTCTATTGTTATTTTGATCTCTTATTTATTTTCGTTCTTATCTTATTTTCTTCCTTCTGCTGACTTTGGGCTTCATTTGTTCTTTTTCTAATTTCTTTAGGTAGAAAGTTAAATTGTTTATTTGAGATTTTTCTTATTTCTTGAGGTAGGCCTATATCATTATAAACTTCCCTTGTAGTACTGATTTTGCTTTCTCCCATGGATTTTGTAAATATGTCTCTATCTTCATTCTTCTCAAGTTACTTTTTTATTTCCTCTTTGATTTCTTCATCAGTTGATTGGTTTTTTCAGTAGCATGTTGTTTAGTCTCCAAGTGTTTGTTTTTTTCCAGTTTTCTTTGTGTACTTGATTTCTAGTTTCATACCCTGTGATTGGAAAAGATGCTTAATATGATTTCAGTTTTCTTAAATTTATTAAGACGTGTTTTCTTGCCTAGCATGTGATCTATCCTAGAGAAACTTTGATGTGCATTTGAAAAGAATCTGTATTCTGTTTGGAAAGTTGGGGGATGGAGGGCTCTGTATATATCTATTAAGTCCATCTGGTTCAATGTGTCAGTTAAGACCAATTTTTCTCTATTGATTTTCTTTCCAGGTGATCTGTCCATTGATGTATCTGGGGTATTAAACTCCCCTACTATTATTATATTAGTTTATTTCTCCTTTTATGTCTGTTAATATTGGCTTTATATATTTAGAGGCTCCTATATTAGGTATATATATGTTTATAAATGTTAAATCCTCTTCTTTGATTGACTCCTATATCATTACATAATGCCCCTTTTTTGTCTTTTGTTATACACTTTGCTTTAAAGTCTATTTTATCTACTACAAATATTGCTGCCCTAGGTTTCTTTTTATTTCTGCTTGCATGGAATATTTTTTCCATCTCTTCACTTTCATCTATGTGTGTCTCTCAGGTACGAAGTGAGTCATTTGTATGCAGCACATTGATAGGTCTTTTTTTTTTTAATCCATTTGGCTACCCTATGTCTTTTTTTTTAATCTATACTAATTTCACTTCCTTCTTTTTTTTTAATAATTTTTATTGAGATACAGTTAACAGACAATAAACTGCATATATTTAGAATGCACTATTTGGTATCTCAGTCTCCCAAACCATTCCCCCTCATCCCTCCCCAGTTTCCCCACTTGGTGTCTGTATGTTTGTTCTCTACAACTGTGTCTCTACTTCTGCCTTGCAAATTGGTTGATTTGTACCATTTTTCTATAGTCTGCATATATGTATTAATATATGATATTTGTTTTTCTCTTTCTGACTCACTTCACTCTGTATGACAGTCTCTAGGTCCATCCATGAATCTACAAATGTCCCAGTTTCATTCCCTTTCACAGCTGAGTAATATTCCATTGTATACATTGAACACATCTTTTTTATCCATTCATCTGTGGATGGACATTTAGGTTGCTTCCATGACCTGGCTATTGTAAATAGTGCTGCAATGAACATTGGAGTGCATGTGTCTTTTTGAATTATGGTGTTCTCCGGGTATATGTCCAGCAGCGAGATTGCTGGGTCATATGGTAGTTCTATTTTTACTTTTTCAAGGAACCTCCATACTGTTCATAGTGGCTATATCAATTTACATTCCCACCAA
This sequence comes from Hippopotamus amphibius kiboko, assembly GCF_030028045.1. Taxonomy (NCBI): domain Eukaryota; kingdom Metazoa; phylum Chordata; class Mammalia; order Artiodactyla; family Hippopotamidae; genus Hippopotamus; species Hippopotamus amphibius. The sequence continues at coordinate 169,618,301 of NC_080186.1, read as the reverse complement.
TAGTGCAAGAATATTCCCTTTTCTCCACACCCTCTCCAGCATTTACTGTTTGTCAATTTTCTGATGATGCCCATTCTAACTGGTGTGAGGTGATACCTCCTTGTAGTTTTGATTTGCATTTCTCTAATAATTAGTGATGTGGAGCAGCTTTTCATGTGCCTCTTGGCCATCCAAATGTCTTCTTTGGAGAAATGCCTATTTAGGTATTCTGCCCATTTTTTGATTGAGTTGCTTGTTTTTTTTGATATTGAGCTGCATGAACTATTTATATATTTTGGAGATTAATCCTTTGTCTGTTGATTCATTTGCAAATATTTTCTCCCATTCTGAGGGTTGTCTTTTCATCTTGCTTATAGTTTCCTTTGTTGTGCAGAAGCTTTGAAGTTTCATTAGGTCCCACTTATCTATTTTTGTTTTTATTTCCATTACTCTAGGGGGTGGATCAAAAAAGATCTTGCTGTTATTTACATTGAGTGTTCTTCCTATGTTTTCCTCTAGGAGTTTTACAGTGTCTGGCCTTACATTTAGGTCTTTAATCCACTTGGAGTTTATTTTTGTGTATAGTGTTAGGGAGTGTTCTAATTTCATTCTTTGACATGTAGCTGCCCAGTTTTCCCAGCACCACTTATTGAAGAGGCTGCCTTTTCTCCATTGTATATCTTCACCTCCTTTGTTGTAGATTAGTTGACCATAGTTTATCTCTGGGCTCTCTATCCTGTTCCATTGATCTTCCTTTCTGTTTTTGTGCCAGTACCATACTGTCTTGATCACTGTAGCCTTGTAGTGTAGCCTGAAGTCAGGAAGTCTGATTCCACCAACTCCATCTTTCCTTCTCAAGATTGCTTTGGCTATTCAGGGTCTTTTGCGTTTCCATACAAATCGTAAAATTTCTTGTTCTAGTTCTGAGAAAAATGCCATTGGTAATTTGATAGGGATTGCATTGAATCTGTATATTGCTTTGGGTAGCATAGTCATTCTCACAATGTTGATTCTTCCAATCCAAGAACATGGTATGTCCCTCCATCTGTTTGTGTCATCTTTGATTTCTTTCGTTAGTGTCTTATAGTTTTCTGAGTACAGGTCTTTTACCTCCTTAGTTAGGTTTATTCCTGGGTATTTTATTCTTTTTGTTGCAGTGGTGACTGGGATTGTTTCCTTACTTTCTCTTTCTGATCTTTCATTGTTAGTGTATAGAAATGCAAGAGATTTCTGTGTGTTAATTTTGTATCCTGCAACTTTACCAAGTTCATTGATTAACTCAAGTAGTCTTCTGGTGGCATCTTTAGGATTTTCTATGTATAGTATCATGTCATCTGCAAACAGTGACAGTTTTATGTCTTCTTTTCCAATTTGGATTCCTTTTATTTCTTTTTCTTCTCTGATTGCTGTGGCAAGGACTTCAAAAACTATGTTGAATAGTAGTGGTGAGAGTAGACATCTTTGTCTTGCTCCTGATCTTAGAGGGAATGCTTTCAGTTTTTCCCCATTGAGAAGGATGTTTGCTGTGGGCTTGTCATATATGGCCTTTATTATGTTGAGGTAGGTTCCCTCTATGCCCACCTTCTGGAGAGTTTTTATCATAAATGGGTGTTGAATTTTGTCAAAAGCTTTTTCTGCATCTATTGAGATGATCATGTGGTTTTTATCCTTCAGTTTGTTTATATGGTGTATCACATTGATTGATTTGTGTGTATTGAAGAATCCTTGCTTTCCAGGGATAAACTCCACTTGATCATGGTGTATGAGCCTTTTAATGTGTTGTTGGATTCTGTTGGCTACTATTTTGTTGAGGACTTTTGCATCTAAATTCATCAGTGATATTGGTCTGTAATTTTCTTTTTTTGTAGTATCTTTGCCTGGTTTTGGTATCAGGGTGATGGTGGCCTCATAAAATGAGTTTGAGAGTGTTCCTTCCTCTGCAATTTTTTGGAAGCACTTGAGAACGATAGGTGTTAGCTCTTCTCTAAATGTTCGATAAAATTCGCCTGTGAATCCATCTGTTCCTGGACTTTTGTTTGTTGGGAGATTTTCTTTTTTTCTTTTTTCTTTTTTTTATTATTTTTTTGGGGGTACACCAAGTTCAATCATCTGTTTTTATACACATATCCCCGTATTCCCTCCCTCCCTTGACTCCCCCACCTCGAGTCCCCCCCTCCCTCCCCACCCCAGTCCTCTAAGGCATCTTCCATCCTCGAGTTGGACTGTTGGGAGATTTTTAACACAGTTTCAATTTCATTACTTGTGACTGGTCTGCTCATATTTTCTATTTCTTCCTGAATCAGTCTTGGAAGGTTATACCTTTCTAAGAATCTGTCCATTTCATCCAGGTTGTCCATTTTATTGGCATATAGTTACTTGTAGTAGTCTCTTATGGTGCTTTTTATTTCTACGATGTCTGTTGTAACTTCTTCTGTTTCATTTCTAATTTTATTGATTTGATTCCTCTCCCTCTTTTTCTTGATGAGTCTTGCTAGAGATTTGTCAATTTTATTTATCTTCTCAAAGAACCAGCTTTTAGTTTTACTGATTTTTGCTATTGTTTTCTTCGGTTCTATTTCATTTATTTCTGCTCTGATCTTTATGATTTCTCTCCATCTACTAACTGTGGGTTTTGTTTGCTCTTCTTTCTCTAGTTTCCTTAGGTGTAAGGCTAGATTGTGTATTTGCTATTTTTCTTGTTTCTTGTGGTAGGATTGTATTGCTATAAACTTCCCTCTTAGAACTGCTTTTGCTGCATCCAGAAGGTTTTGGATGGTGTTTTCATTGTCATTTGTCTCTAGGTATTTTTTGATTTCCTCTTTCATTTCTTCAGTGATCCCTTGGTTATTTACAAGCATATTGTTTAGGCTCCATGTGTTTGTGTTTTTTACAGGTTTTTTTCCTGTAATTGATTTCTAATCTCATAGCGTTGTGGTCAGTGAAGATGCTTGATATGATTTCAGTTTTCTTGAATTTACCAAGGCTTGATTTATGACCCAAAATGTGATCTATCCTGGAGAATGTTCCATGTGCACTTGAGAAGAATGTGTAATCTGCTGTTTTGGGATGCAGTGTCCTATAGATATCTATTAAATCAAGCTGATTTATTGTGTCATTTAAATCTTGGGTTTCCTTATTAATTTTCTGTCTGGATGATCTGTCCATTGGTGTAAGTGGGGTGTTAAAGTCCCCCACTATGATTGTGTTACTGTCAATTTCTTCTTTCATAGTTGTTAGCATTTGCCTTATGTATTGTGGTGCTCCTATATTGGGTGCATATATATTTATAATTGTTATCTCCTCTTCTTGGATGGATCCCTCAATCTTTATGTAGTGTCCTTTCTTGTCTCTTGGAATATTTTTCATTTAAAGTCTATTTTATCTGATATAAGTATCGCTACTCCAGCTTTCTTTTGATTTCCATTTGCATGAAATATCTTTTTCCATCCCCTCACTTTCAGTCTGTATGTGTCCCTAGGTCTGAAGTGGGTCTCTTGTAGACAGTATATATATGGGTCTTGTTTTTGTATCCATTCAGCCAGTCTGTGTCTTCTGGTTGGTGCATTTAGTCCATTTATATTCAAGGTAATTATCAACATGTATGTTCCTATTACCATTGTCTTAATTGTTTTGGTTTTGTTTCTGTAGGTCCTTTTCTTCTCTTATGTTTCCTGCTTAGAGAAGTTCCTTTAGCATGTGTTGTAGGGCTGGTTTGGTGGTGCTGAATTCTCTTAGCTGGTGCTTGTCTGTAAAGCTTTTGATTTCTCCCTTGAATCTGAATGAGATCCTTGCTGAGTAGAGTATTCTTGGTTGTAGGTGCTTCCCTTTCATCACTCAAAATATATCCTGCCACTCCCTTCTGGCTTGCAGAGTTTCTGCTGAGAAATCAGCTGTGAACCTTATGAGAGTTCCCTTGTATGTTATTTGTTGTTTTTCCCTTGTTGCTTTTAATAACTTTTCTCTGTCTTTGATTTTTATCAATTTGACTACTATATGTGTTGGCATGTTTCTCCTTGGATTTATCCTGCCCAGGACTCTCTGTACTTCCTGGACTTGGGTAGCTATTTCCTTTCCCATGTTAGGGAAGTTTTCAACTATAATCTCTTCCAATATTTTCTCAGGTCCTTTCTCTCTCTCGTCTCCTTCTGGGACCCCATAATGTGAATGTTGGTGCATTTAACATTGTCCCAGAGGCCTCTTAGGCTGTCTTCAGTTCTTTTCATTCTTTTTTCTTTATTCTTTTCCGCATCAGTGATTATCACCATTCTGTCTTCCAGGTCACTTATTCGCCCTTCTGCCTCAGTTAATCTGCTATTGGTTCCTTCTAGTGTATTTTTCGTTTCAGTTATTGTGTTGCATATCTCTGCATGTTTGCTCTTTAATTCTTCTAGGTCTTGGTAAGCTTTTCTTGCAACTTTTTGATCTTTGCATCCAGTCTTTTTTCAAAGTCCTGGATCATCTTCACTATCATTATTCTGAATACTTTTTCTGTAAGGGTGCCTATCTCCTCTTCATTTAGTTGTTTTCTGGGATTTTAGCTTGTCCCTTCACCTGGTACAAAGTCTTTTGCCTTTTCATTTTCTCTTTCTGTGGCTGTGGTTTTCAGTTCCACAAGACAAAATACTGCTGATACTGCTTGATCCTGCTGTCTGCCCTCTTGTGGAGGAAGCTATCTAGGAGTCTCATGTGTGCTTCCTGATGGGAGGGATTGATGGTGGGTAGGGCTGAGTGGGCAGAGCTCAGTAAGACTTTAATCTGATTTGGTGGGTGGAGCTCAGTAAAACTTTAATCTGCTTGTCTGCCAGTGGGTGGGGCTGTTTTCCCACTTTGTTGGTTGTTTGGCCTGAGGCTACTCAGCACTGGAGCTTACAGGCTCTTTGGTGGGACTAATGGCAGACTCTGGAAGGGTGCACACCAATGAGCACTTCCTAGAACCCCTGCCGCCAGTGTCCCTGTCTCATCGGTGAGCCACAGCTGCCCCCCACCTCTGCAGGCAACCCTCCAACACCAGCAGGTAGGTCTGGTTCAGTCTCCTGTGGGGTCACTGCTCCTTCCCCCTGGGTCCTGGTGAGCACACTTTTTTGTGTGCCCTCCAAGAGTGGAGTCTCTGTTTCCCCCAGTACTGTGGAGGTCCTACAATCAAGTCTCATTGGCTTTCAAAGTCTGATTCTCTGGGTATTCCTCCTCCCATTGCTGGATTCCCAAGTTGGGAGGCCTGACGTGGAGCTCAGAACCCTCACTTTAGTGGGTGGACTTCTGTGGTATAACTGTTCTCCAGCTTGTGAATCACCCACCCAGCATTTATGGGATTTGTTTTTAACGTGATTGCTCCCCTCCTACCATCTCGTTGCAGCTTCTCCTTTTCTCTGGATGTGGGGTGTCTTTTTTGGTGAGTTCCAGTGTCTTTCTGTTGATGATTGTTCAGCAGTTAGTTGTAATTCCAGTGCTCTTGCAAGAGGGAGTGAGTGCATGTCCTCCTGCTCCACCATCTTGATCCTCAATTCTCACTTTATTTCTTAATTTAAAGTTTAACAATTGACATAGTCAATTGGTTTTTTGGCTCTCATGTCATGTCCTTGAGTTGGTTTTTTTGCTCTCACGTCATGTCTTTGTGGTGGGCTGTGGATGCTGCTCCGTAGCATCCTCACTCCAGAACTCAAGCCACCATCTGAAGCACTGCCTATTGTAGAGGCAGAGAGAAAGAGAGAAAGCTCTACCCTATGTCTTTTGATTGGAGCAGGTAATTCATTTACACAAAGTAATTATTGAGAGGTATGTATTTATTGCCATTTTATAACTTGTTTTCTAGCTGTTTTTGTATTTCTTCTCTGTTCTTTTCTTCTATTTTCAGTCTCTTTTCCCTTGTGGTTTGATTTTTTTTTTTTTTTTTTAGTGTTATGTTTAGGGTGCTTTATTTTGTTTTTTGTATATCTGTTGTAGGTTTTTGATTTGTGGCCACCGTAGGTCCATATGTATCTATGTCTACTTGTTTTAAACTGATAGACATTTAAGTTTAAACATATTCTAAAACCTCTACTTTTTTAGCACCCCCCCCATTCCACATTTTATGTTTTGGGGTCATGTTTTACGTCTTTATATATATTCTTTAACCGTTTCTTATAGTTGATTTTACAATTTTTATCTTTTAACCTACATACTAGCTTATTTAAGTGGTTGATCTGCTGTTTTTATTGAATATTTACCTTTGCCAGTTAGATTTTTCCTTCATATATTTTCTTATTTCCTGTTATAGTCTTTTCTTTTTCACTTAAGGAAGACCGTTTAATATTTCTTGTTAGACTGGTTTAGTGATGACGAACTCTTCTTTTTTGCTCATCTGGGAAACTCTTTCTCTCTCTTTCAATTCTGAATGATAACCTTGCCAAGTAGAGTATCCTTGGTTGTAGGTTTTTGTTTTTTCTTTCAGCACTTTAAATATATCATGCCATTCCTTTCTGGCCTGGAAATTTTCTTCTGAAAAATCAGCTGATAGCCTTATGGTGAGTTCCCTTGAATGTAACTCTTTTTCTTTTGCTGCCTTTAAAATTCTCTCTTTAACTTTTATGATTTTTTTTTTTTTTTTTTTTTTTTTTTTTTTGGCACACGGGCTTAGTTGCTCCGTGGCATGTGGGATCTTCCTGGAGCTAGGATCGAACCCGTGACCTCTGCAGTGGCAGGCGGATTCTTAACCACTGCGCCACCTAGGAAGCCCCACTTTTATGATTTTAATTGTGATATGTCTTGATGTGGGCCTCTTTGGATTTATCTTTTGTGGGACTTCCTGTGCTTCCTGGATCTGGCTATCTGCTTCCTTCTTCACGTGAGGGAAGTTTTCAGCCATTATTTCAACAAATACATTTTCTGCCTCTTTCTTTTTCTCTTCTCCTTCTGGGACCCCTAAAATATGAATGTTAGTATGGTCGATGTTGTCCCAGAGGTCCCTTAAACTGTCCTCATTTAAATTTGTTTTTTACTTCTTGCTCTTCTGATTAGGTGATTTCTACCATCCTGTTTTATAGGTCTCTTATATTCTTCTGTATCATATGATCTGCTGTTAATTCCTTCTAGTACATTTTTCATTTCAGCTTTTGTATTCTTCAACTCTAATTGGTTCTTTTTTAATATTTTCTAGTTCTTTGTTTTTCTCACTGTTTTCTGCCAAGTTCAGTGAGCATTTTTATGACCATTGTTTTGAATTCTTTATCAGGTAAATTACTGATCTCTGTTTCATTAGGGTTTTTCCCTGCAGTTTTATCCTCTTCTTTCATTTGAAATGTATTACTCTTGTCTTCTCATTTTGTTTTACTTTTCTGTCTCTGTGAAATGAGGGGAAACTTCAATATCCCATATTGAAGGTGTGTCCTTGTGTGGGAGTGTCTTTATTCACTCTGCATGTGCCCAGTGGCTTTGGTGGGAGAGCTGCATCTGAAGCAAGCACAGGCTGAGTCTTCTCTCAGAGTGCACTGGCCACCATTGCCTTGGTAGGGGTAGGGCTGGAGCCTGAGGGCTAGAGCTAAGGCCCAGTTCTAGCTGGGACTTCTCTTCTGTGATGATGGATGTTGTGGCATTGAAAGGGGCAATGTTAGAGCCAGAGGGCCTGGAGCCTAAGCCTGGTGCCAGTCGCAGCTTCTCACACAGCCCAGTGATATTTGCTGCCTTAGCTGGAGGTGGGGCCAGTGCCAGAAGGTCTGGAGCAGCAACTGAATGCAAGGTTTGGCTTCTCCCCAGCATGATGGCATTGGCCACCTTGGTGGAGAGCAGGGCAGGAGCAGGAGAAGCTGGAGCCAGAACCTGGAGTGGAGAAGCTGGAGCCAGAGCTCAGAACTAGATCCAGAGCTGGAGCCAGAGCCTGTTCCTTCTCCAACAAAAGAAGCTGGAGCCAGAGCCCAGAGCACACTGGGGCATCCTGGTAGGCCAGCCAGAGCACCTTTCAATTTTCAATCTGCTGCCTCTGTACTGCGACCAGGAGCAAACAAGTCTTTGCATGTGCTCTTCAAGAGCAGTCTCAGTTTCCTATAGCCTTCTCTTAAGCCCTACTGGTTTTCAAACCAGCCAAGAGAGCTGTTTAGAAGTCTGTTTTTTCTTCATTTCCAAATGTATGGACTTTCTTTTCTTTCTTTTACTATACCTTTTTCTGCTTGGTTTTTGATTCCTAGCATAATTGCACTTTGGTCAGAAAACACATATGAAATATGTATGATTTCAGCCCTTTGAAATTTGTTGAAATATGCCTTCTGACCTGCCATTTGATATTTTTTCTAAATGTTCTATGTGTGCTTGAAAAAAATGTTTATTTTATAGTTTCTGTTTACAAGATTCTATACATTTACATTAAATTTTATTATATTCAAATTTTCTATACTCAACTTTTTTTCTTGATCTATCATTTACTGACAAAAGTGTGCTTTACCTTCAGGAATGAGAAATGTCTTCTTGTAACTGTGGATATGTTTATTTTTCCTTATAATTTTATCAACAAAATGTATGAGTTTCTTTAGTTTTTTCTAGCTTATTGGTATAAAGTCATATATATTATTCTATAATTTCCATGAATTCAAATAGCAAAACTAAGGAACACTTTTATTTTGATACACAAGAATAGAATTGCATGTGATCATAATAAACATATGTGGTGTTAAATGGCAGTCTTTTTCCTTTAGGGGAAGAGGCATTGAAATAGCCATTATTAATGTGCCTTTTACTGAAATGTTGCCAGAATTTCCTCCATCCCAGTACATGTCCTTTTGCAAATGAGTAAGCAATTAATTACGCTCCCTTAACCTCTCTGTTAAGCTGAATGCCACATTGATTGAGAGGCTTTGAGTTGGTTTATGCTACTTTCTCATTCAGATCATATGTGGTTCTTATAAAATGGTGTGTTCTTTTTGACATTTTACTTACCTATCAGAATCATCATAAAGGTGGAAAAGACTCATGAGTTTTGAGGGTTTTGGTTCATTGTGTCTTTGTGGAGTTTTGATCCATATTCTTACAGAGCTAGAGCATAATTAATGTTTCCTGTGATTTATGATTTCCACTTCTGAAAAACTATAGTAGATTACTCTTACCTGCTAGCATTCCCTTTTCTTTGTCTGTACATATGTTTAAAGAGAGATGTAGATTTTGTTCATAAGTTCCATCTTTTCAAATTATTTATAGTATTTCAGTTGCTACATAACAAGACATACGTTATACTTAATGAGATGATAGCAGTTTGATACTAAAGCCGAATTTGAATATATGCTGCCTTATTGTATGTGTCAAGGAGGCATCAAAGCAGTACAACCATCTTTTGACCTTTGGAGCAGAAAGCAGTTCTAATAATTAAATCTTATTGCATAACTGTATTTGTAAAGGGAACTTCTTCACTGCAATGCCACAGGATATTAATCTGGAAAGCATGAAAATAGCCTTATGAACACCTGGGCTCATCACAGTGAAGCAAGAAACCAAGGCTGCCAAGAATGGAGGACCCATCAACCTAAAAGAAATGGCTTTGGCCTTGAGAGAACTTTGCTGAGCATAGAAATGACAGATCAATGGGAAAACTGTTGATAGAGCAATAATCGTTATCCTTGAACTATTTAATTCACCAGAACAATTTTATGGTTTCTTAGTACCTAATCATTTTAAATGACTCATAAACCTGTTGAATAGAACTAAGATCATTTGGCTATTATTAATGTATATAAAAATATTTTACTCAAAAGCAACCAGATTGCATGCCAAACAGGACTATGTGATAAAAATTCACTTATCTGCTCATTCCTATAATGCCTTTCAGAGACCTTCTGGGAGAGTACAGTGTAGTCCAGGTATCTTTAAGGGAATGAACAATGAACATATTGCCATTAGAGAAATTTAGCTTCCTGTGAGATAACATTTTAAAGTATTATTAATCCTAGATATTGCCATCAGAATTACCTTTCTAAAATGTATTGTTATGCTATTTTACTAGAGAATTCATTCAGTTGCCTAAAAAATTAAGTTCAAACACTTTTAATTTGGTGTTCAAGGCTCTGTGTAATAAGACCACAAGTTACCTCTCCAGCTAAATTTCTCATTGCTCCACTCTGTATTCTGATCTACAGTTCTGCTATATTTTCTGTCTCCCAATCATGTCAGATAACTCTGAATATCCTTGTACTGCTGATCTCTCACGTTGCGATGCTTTTGCCCGTGTTCCCTTAGACTAAAAAATGGAGGCGTTGCTCAAATGAAGCATTCTCTTTAAACCTTCCTGGATTCTCACGATAAGAATGCATTTTTTTCTTACCTCAAGCTCTCATGGCACAATGCTTGTATTTTCACTTGATGCTTATTTCACTGTCTCTCCCAAAGATTCAAAGGTCATTGTGAGTAATCAATCTTGTGTTCCCAAAGCTTAGCAATAACTAGCATTTATTTATTGACCATTCTGTGCAGGATATTATTTGTTTGTGATACAAACATGAAAAGACATTGTCCTTGCATTTGGTGCTTATTAAATATATGAGTGATTGAATGACAAGGGCGGGGTCTTAGTTCTTGGTCACTGATAATGAGTTGCCATCATCTTAAATAGTATGTACTTCTAGAAACTCTGATAAACGGAATGAGGGGGAGATATTTAAAAATATTCCATGTGGGAGTTCTTGTAAAGAAAATACATGCAGTTGGGATATTTCAAGATGGAAGAGCCTTGGATCACTAGTTTAGAGACTCCCTATAGCTGTTTTGTAGTATGTAATAATTTAACAAGTGAAATTATCATCTTATTTGGCTTGAGTCTTGAAGGAAAGAACCTTGAAGACTTCTCTCCATGGATGGCTGGATTGTATCAGTCCCATACATAGTATTTGGGCAGATTATAGCTCTTAGCGCTTGTGGAATTTTTTTAACTGAGATTATGATCACTATTCACATTTTCCTGAAAGGTGAACCTTTCATTGAAGAAGCTGCCTGAAATATATGAGATTATAAAGTTGAATGCCAGACACAATTGAGAAGTTAGTTTGGGGATATAGTATGGAAAGCTTTACTAAGGAATTTGAATTTTTAATTAGCAGTAGTGATACAGGAAAAGCTTTATCAAAAGTCCCAGCTCTTGTTCAACTTGTCTAAAAAGAATTTGGGTGAGGAACACAAGGCACAAAGGAAAACACACACACACACACACACACACACACACAGGGGCAAAAAGAACAAAGAAGCAGTTTATTCAGGGCAGAAGCGAAAGGACACACTCTGAAAAGAATGTGGCATCCTTGCACGTGAACGCGCCCTGGAGGGTTGTTAATCCTCCTTTTTTTAATCTTATTTTTGGCCCTTTGAATGGGTGTGGTCTTTTTGATTGGGTGTGGAATATTCATTGAGGAGATGGTTGAAATGTGGCCTGGATTGCACCAGGTTGCATCAGCTCTCAGTCCTGCACGTTTGTCTCCTTAGATGCGCTGTAAGAGCTGTTTTCCCTTAAATTTTCCCTTACTAATTGAGCACCGCACATGGAAGGTCATACAGGGTCATCAGCAGCTTGTGCATTTTTATTGCACGTGCTCCATGGTTTTCATGGTCAAAGTTGCTTGCTCAGATGCTACGAAGTTTCTGTTTTAGATGCCATTCCTTCATGTGTCATGACCTCATTAAGTACAAAACAAGGCTTTGCCCTCTGCCTAATGCCTGTACATGAGAAGACTATCCTTGGGCCTGGCCCTGTCTTTCCTGCCTCAGTAGCAAAACAATGAAAGTTCTGAATAGTTGAATGACTTAATGTCCATCATATGCAAGGCATGTCAGTGTGCCAAAAGAAAGATTAGCTACACAAAGTAAGTAAATGGAGAGACAGAGACCAGATATGAATACAATTTTATAGTTGGCAACAGATGATGAGAACCACAGTGACAGCTACTTTGGTAATAAAAAAAAAGAGAGCACAGAGTTGTTGGAATCCTTTTGGAGAATTAATTGACAGAATCTAGTGGTTGGTGAGAGTCACGGCGAGAGGAATGTAATAAAAATGACAGGCCTGAGTGCCTGAGAGTGCCTTTTATCAAGAGAGACAGAACAGGAGGAGGAAGAAAATTAGAGAACAGGAGTTTATCAGTCAGGATGACCTAGGTTATGTTGTGTTAATGTTAACCTTCAAATCTCAGTGGATTAAAATAGCAGTTTCATTTCTTGATGTTGTCACTTGCCCCTTTTGGCCTGGCTGGGGTTTTGGCTCAGTGTTTTCCTCATTCTGAGGCTGACAGATCAGCCACAATCTGGAAAGTTGCCAGTTATTGTGGCAGAAGGAAAGAGAGCAAAGGTGGATCTTACAACAGCAAGTAAATATTCTAACCTGGGGGTGAAACATGTCATTTCTGATCACAACTCATTGACGAGACTAGCCACAGCCACCAGGGGACTGGCTGCAAGTTGAGTCTTACAGGTGGTCAGAAGGAAAGGAAAATGGCAGAGGGCTATGAGTGAGAAGCTTGTTAGTCAGGTCTCCAGAGAAGAAGACCCCAGGACAGGATCAAACATGCAAATTTTGTTTGGGCAAATGGCTGTGAGAGAAAATGGGAAGGAAGACTGAGAGAGCCATCAGACTGTAATTCATGTCTTTCCCCTTTCTAAGGAAAGCTCCCAAGACTGTCAGGGAGTCCTAGAGTTAGTTATTTGTCAGAGGAATCCTGTGTTTCTGAGAACAAACCTGTCCTAGTATCCTTACTGTGCTCAGTCACTGGTTGGGAGCAGCCTGTGAGAAGAGCTGTGTCAGTACAAATGCAGCCATGGGGCTGAGAGCACAGAGCTCAGGCCCTTGGTCAGTTGGAGGTCTGCAGATGGCACCTTCTCGCGGTAGCCACAGTAGCCCTAATGGCCATCTCTAGAGATGACAAAGTTTGATTTATGCATATCTTATCTGAAATTCTGAGTCAGGGAATGTAAATAAGGCGGCAGCTTTATTGTGGTGATGTCCAGCAGAAAGTTGACAGTAGAGTATGCAGCTTAGACAGAAGCTCTGGGGTACTCATTTAAAAGCCATAAGGATAGAGGCAGGGATTAAATTAATGAAAAATGTATTCACAATAGCAAGGAAAAAATTCCATATACCCCTATATAAAATGAGCCTGAAGGCACTAGAGTCTCTTGCACAAGATGTTAGTCACATACCTGGGAGATGGAGGGACATCTTAGGTAGTTGTTCACATGTCTGCTTAGACAGAGGCAAACAATCTAAACAGAGAAATTGAAATGAGACTTCCAGATTCCTAGGGGCCAAGGAAGGAGGAAAGAGTCTCTTCACCCAAGTCAAGGGAACTGCAAACAGGAGACTACCAGCAATGGGGAGGTTCTCCAAGTACCCAAAGCAAAGTCCTCAGAAGGAAAACATCAACTTTAACTCCTTTCAGGTAAAGCTGTCTTTCCATGATGCCAGCCAAGTGCGATAGTCCATGCTCCTTCCCCTCACCTCTCCTCTGTTTTGAACTCAGTGGATGAGAAACTGTAATTGCCAAGTTGGGAGAGGAAGGGTTCAAATCATAAGGTGGGGTAGAGAAGAGAGGCCTAGACCTTGCATCTCTTGCTTCCTTTCTGCCAAAGGCGCCATCTAGAGGAGGGAAGACTTGGCCTTGAATGAAACTAGAAGACTTATTCCACTAGATTGGACATTTCAAATTTCAAACTGGAACCTTGCCACTTAAAGTGACCCCAATGCTTTCTAGTACCTAAGAGCGACCATGAGGTCTGTCTGAGTTTTATTTAAGAACGGGTAAGAACCAGCCCCACTGAACAAATTTTACACTAACATTAGGACACAAAACTAAACTTATCTTTTTATTACATCTTATTACTATTGCTTTTTTAATAAATCTGTTAAATAAAAAAATGCATCAGAAGTAAGATTTGATGATTAGGACAGCCGTGGTTGTTATTTTCTAAATTATATAAGAAGGCAAAGTCTCTCAAAGGCCTTGTTCCAAGTAAGGAGACAGTATACATAAGTGAATTTTTTTTTCCAGATAAGATTTTTCCACAAGATTTTTCTCAATTGAATTTAAGTTCACAGGTTGTGAACTCAGGCTCATTGCCATACTTAGCTGTATCCTGATGGAACTGAAACTAAGATATGCTTCTACCTTCCTTTTCTCAGAAGCCACAGAGTTCCTGCTATAATCTTTGGCTGAAAAGAATAACCAAATGCTGAGAACATTATTGCTCCTAGGATGATATATTAAGTACTGGGGATTGGCTTTTTTTAAGTTAGTGGCTGTCTTTCCATTGCTGGGAATCTTTTGTGTTTTACTAGCTCATTGGACTCCTCAAAAAGTCAGACATATTAGAAGATTGATATAACCTAATTCAAGATCTACGGCCCTGAAAGAACAACCATTCAGGGAACAACACCAGGTGTTCACTATTAGAGGAATTTCTGACTCTATCCAGTCATTGGGAACTCTTCTGACTGAGAAGTTGAGCAGAATAAGATTTGGGGTAAAACTTTAATTGGGGGAGGCTTTAATTCCTAATGGCTGTTGGACACTAACATTAGAATTTGGAACTTCAAGTTCTTTTGGACTTTAATCATGGGATTCTAATTTCCTTCACAAAGGGGTTTATGTTTATATCTCTATGATACCTTTTGATTTTATTGCCAAACAGCTGATGTTGGGCAAGACTGGAGATAATTTGGCTTAAGAAATAGAGAGTGAATTTTCAACATTAATTCCTAAGTAGCTCTGGTGTTGCTTTAATTAACATGTGGTTCTAGCACTTTTCATTGTTTTGGGAGGAAAATTTTACTGTCCAAATATGGTCCAAGGCGGATGAACAAATGGTCAAATGTTCTTAATAAGTAAGATTTTAATAGAACTGCCCCCCTGGAGGGGGACATTCCCACCCCTGGTTATACATAAACTTGTTTAAGCCTAAAAGGTAAAGATGACAGAAAAGCTGAAGAGTGGTAGGGAGAAACTCCTGATGTTTCTTGCCATGTGGAGAGACATCCTTCCCCTCTGTGCTCCTTGCTTCTCCTCATGAGAAGAGAATGGAGCACCTTCATTGGTAAGCTTGGAACCAGGAACAGGGTGTGCTTGGCCTACCACTTTCCTCCTTGAGATTTTTTCTCTGTAGAGAGATCTAGTGTGTTCTTGGTTACGTGGAGGAAGGACTATCATTGTTCAGTGCTGCTAGTGACTGGTGGGTAAGTATCTAATTTGGGACAAGCTTGTTTTAGGAAGTTCTTTGTTTTCCAAAGTCATCTCGCCCAATCCAGTTTCATTTACAATAAACTCTAACTCTTTGGCTCTTGGTAGACTTATATCTAGCAGGGAACAGGAGTATTATTTACTAGCCTCCTTTAAACCTCCTCAAAATTATTCTGGGTAGTCATACAGTTTGTAAACAAATTGGTAGCTCAATGCTGGGAATGCTTAGGTGAAACTGATTGGTGAATGTTTAATTTTTGGTACATTTTCAGATACTATTTCCTATTTTCAGAGATTTCTAAAGACATTCAAATTCTTTGGTTGAACAAATAAAAGCTTAAGCATAAGGGCATAGTAAAAGTCAGAAAACTATTCAAGACTTTCATAAATGTATTTCTCAGGCTGGAGGATGGTTTTGAGAGAGCAGCTTTGTAAGAAAGGAAATGTTGTATGAAGAGTTTGGTGTGTAATTGTGCAATATCTAAGAGCAGGAGGAGGCATCAGTGATTGGACGAAGAATTTGAATGTGGCTTTGTGTAAGTATATGTGAATATCTTTATGGGCACGTGGGTGAGTGTGTGTGTGGCTAAGAGTGTGGGTGAATGTGTATGGGTGTGAGCCTGTATGGTGTATTTTTGCATGGAGTTATGTATGTGTGCACTAGCACATGGCCAGGTGAGTGTGGATACATACGTGTGTGCATGCACATGCTTGTGTGTGTGCATATGGGTGTGAGTGTGCCTGGGTGAGTGGGTATAGGTATGTCTAGCTGTGTGTGTCTACGTGTATTGGTATGAAAGGTATGAAGTATGCAGCAGGAGGCAGGTGAAACCAAAAATCCTTACAATAACAAAAAACATCCATTTCTTCAGGGAATTTCAAGATAACTTGTAAGCAAATATAGAAAAAAAAGTTTTAACTTTTCAGAAATTTGCACTTAGAAAGGAGGCAAGGATATACAATGGAGAAAAGACAGCATCTTCAATAAGTGGCGCTGGGAAAATTGGACAGCAACATGTAAATAAGTGAAATTAGAACACTTCCTAATGCCATACACAAAAATAAACTCAAAATGGATTAAAGATCTAAATCTAAGGCCAGATACTATAAAGCTCTTAGAGGAAAACATAGGCAAAACACTCTATGACATAAATCAAAGCAAGATCCTTTCTGACCCACCTCCTAAAATAATGGAAATAAAATCAAAAATAAATAAATGAGACCTAATGAAACTTAAAAGCTTTTGCACAGTGAAAGAAACCATAAACAAGACAAGAAGACAGCCCTCAGAATGGGAGAAAATATTTGCCAATGAAGCAACTGACAAAGGATTAACCTCCAAAATATACAAGCAGCTCATGCAGCTTAATACCAAAAATGAGCAGAAGACCTAAATAGACATTTCTCCAAGAAAGACATGCAGGTGGCTAACAAACACATGAAAAGATGCTCAGCGTCACTCATCATTAGAGAAATGCAAGTCAAAGCCACAGTGAGGTATCACCTCAGTCTGGTCAGAATGGCCATCATCAAAAAAATCTAGAAACAATAAATGCTGGAGAGGGTGCAGAGAAAAGGGAACCCTCCTGTGCTGTTGGTGGGAATGTAAGTTAGTACAGCGACTATGGAACACAGTATGGAGGTTCCTTAAAAAACTAAAAATAGAACTACCATATGACCCAACAATCCCACTACTGGGCATATACCCTAAGAAAACCACATTCCAAAAAGAAACATGTTCATTGCAGCACTGTTTGCAATAACCAGGATATGGAAGCAACCTAAATGCCCATCAAGAGATGAATGGATAGAGAAGATGTGGCACATATATACAATGGAATATTATGCAGCCATAAAAAGGAATGAAACTGAGTTATTTGTAATGAGGTGGATGGACCTAGAGTCTGTCATACAGAACGAAGTGAGCCAGCAAGACAAATGCCGTATACTACCACATATATATGGAATCTAAAAAAATGGTACTGATGAACCCAGTGACAGGGCAAGAATAGAGATGCAGTTGTAGAGAATGGACTTGAGGACACGGGATGGGGGGTGAACAGGAAGCTGGGACTAAGTGAGAGAGTAGTATTGACATATACACACCACCAAATGTAAAACAGATAGCTAGTGGGAAACTGCTGCATAAAATGGGGAGATCAACTTGATGAAGGGCAATGACTTGGAGGGATGGGATAGGAAGTGTGGGAAGGAATCACAGGAGGGTGAGGATATGGGGGTATATGTATAAATACAGCTGATTCACTTTGTTGTACAGCAAAAATTGGCATAACAGTGTAAAGCAATTTTATTCCAATAAAGAGCTTTAAAATGTGGGAAAAAAAATAAATTTGCAATTAGAATTTAACCTGAAAGATTAGAATTTTAGTTAATCAATACAGCTAGGCAAAACCTAGTCAGAGCATGTGAACAGTCTTTTATAAACCAAGATGGTAATCCTAGAGAACCTTATGGATGACTGTGTGGTTTCTGTGGGGACTGCCCAATTGCTCCTGGCAAGGGCACGTGCAGGAGCTGAAATCCAGCTGTTTCTCTGTGCTAAACCATGTGTCCTGCACCCAGAGAGGGTGCCTTTTTCTAATTTCCACAAAGACTCCCTGAGGTCCTAAATAGCACAGCAGACGGGATTTTCACACTTTATTTTCAAATGGGTGACTTCAGTGTATACCTACCTCTCTCTGGAACAGTTCCTCTCAATGGTTACCATTTCTTCTGGCCTGGAGGAACAGGTCTATTCTCAAGAAAAGGAAAGCCTGACCTGGGATCTGAGAAAGCTGAAAGAGTTTACTGACAAGAAATTTGAAAGCTTAAGAGGACGTTCATCCTTGGTCCAGGAATATGTATGGTCACCTTTGAATTTCTTCTGAAGATCTTGTCACCTTTTTTCCTAGCTTTTCCCAGATACATTTTATTTAATAACAATGATGGTATTTCCATTTTGAGAAGGAACTCTGGAAAAGTAAAAGCTCTAAGAATATAGAAGTGAATTTCTAGTTGCAATGAAGCTTCACAGGAGTGCGATGTTGGAGAATGGATGGGCTCCTGGATTTTCCTAGGGCCCGTTAATCCCATTGTGACAGCACTAATTTGCTCCTCCTAGGATATACAAATTCCTCATGTATTTTCTCTAGAAGTCCTGAGGAAGACACCTGGTGAGTCTACGTTTCAGGAGAGCTGACTTTGGATAAGGGACGAGTGGAAGATTTGTAGGCTAGAAAAATGAATATGATAACTTAGCCAAGTATTTTGAGATGTGTCAAAGTAAAACCAAGTATTTTGAAATTGTGAACATGGAGAATTAATGCCTCCAGGAACTCTAAAGGGAAGATTACATTTGAAAAACTGAGCAGGAGTTGCAATAGATCATCCCAAGAAGGTGTTTACCTTTTCCAGCCTTCCCAATGTGCTGAGTCTAGTGCAAAGAAAGTTTCTCAAGCTTCATTTATCGTTTTATAGCACATTAATAAAGTGATTCACTTGTTTGTCAGCACTTTTTACTCTATAAAGCCTCAAATTGACATCAACCATACATGCCAAGGTGTACAGAATAATAAATGCACTTTCCTCCAAATCTAACTGCACTTGATGCATATAGCCCCTTTTAATTTACTTCATCTAAGCCATATATTTTAACTCCTTAATGGGACCAGCTTTCTGCATGCGTAGGCAGTTATATGAAGGGCACAGGATTATTTCTTTCACCCCTGCCATCTCCAATTTTCAGCTGTTCTTTCACTAGTATGTCACTGATGTATTCATTTCTGTTGTGAATGATGTGTATGTCTCTGTTGAGGAACTCTAGGCAGCTGCATGATGTAGTATAAAAATATTAGACACAAACAAGTCTAGGGCTGAGTCCTTACTCTGCCAATTGCTGGCTGTTTGACCTTGAGTAACAAGTTTAAATCCGCTGAACCTCAGTTTCCTTATCTTTGAGACTGTTGTAATAATTCCTAATTTTCAGGGGTATTGTGAAGATCAGCTTATATATGAGAATTGCATTACATATGTAGCTCAATATCTGACACTATGGTAGAAATATTTACATAATTAAATTTGTAGAAACTTTTCCTCTTTTGTAAATCTGAAAATTATGAAAGCATCTTATAACAAACTTTCAATAGTGATGAATGTAATAGTAGAAGTGGCCCATTTTTACGCAGATATTTTTCCCCTGAAATTTTACTTAAAGTTTAGAATGCTACTTGAAATGTTTATAAAAGGGACTCAATTGCTTTTCCCTACCCTTCCTCCTGAACAAGCCAATTTCTCCTCTTTGAATGCATATCAGAACACTCATCACATTGGTTAATAATTTTTCTATTTATATTACCACCTTTCCCATCAGTCTGTTAGCTCTTTGAAGATAGTCTTATGTTTTTTTCTGCATCCTTATTTCCCCAGATTCTTAAATCAAATATTTACTTAATGGATCTGTTTTCTTTTTTTAATTGTTACTTGCTTGGATCTTTTTCACATAAGGTACAGAGTACAAAATAGGTAGGTGGACAGATTTATGTATAATATATTGACTCTCACAGTAGTCAGATTTATTAATCTTTAATATCTTGTGCTTATGTGTTGTCACAGGAAAATTCAGGGAAGACATCATTTAGAAAAACAAGACAAAAACACCAATAACATCAAAACCCTTTCCTGTGAAGAAAGCAGAAGGTCCAAGATTTTAGGAGGATGAGTTCACTGAATAAAAACATGCAACAGGTATTTAATGATAAAGTCTGCAATGTTGTGTTCATGGTGAAAAAAACAACACTTTTATCACATGATTATCTTACTCCCAGGGATCTTGACATATCTTCATATAGCCGGATTGCAAAAGTTAGAGATAAAGATTTTTGTTAGAGAGGAAATAGTAAGGTAGAGATGCTCCACGTTGCTTTGGGGGACCGGAACGTGACAGGGCACCCTGGGCTTGTGGCGGTGGAGGCGATGGACGCTGTGGTTTACCTCAGGGATGTGATCATGGCAACAGGGCCATCAGCTCCCTTCTTCCAAGCTCAGACCTCATTCTCTGAGTGTGGGTGTGACCACATAAGTTTGATTAGTAGTTTCTTAATTCAGTATTCCTGATTTGATGTTTTGGTTTTAGAGGATATAACATGCAATCTTAATTTAGTATAATGTTGGTTAGTAGTTTAACCCTCTTTAAAATCAAAGAACCTGAGAATCCTTTAAGGCCTCTTTTTCTCTTCCCAATATATGCCATAGTTATTTAATTCTCCCTCTATATTTTTATGCAGACTATTTATTGAAGTATTAAAATAATGAAATGTACAAATACCATAAGTGTACAGCTTAATGAATTTTCACAATGGGAATGCACTCATGCAATCAGATTAAAAATCAGAACACTGCCTGAAACCCAGAAGTGTTTGTCTGCCCCTTTAAATCACTACCTTACCCTCTTTCTCTGACTTCAAGGGTAATCATCACTTTGACTTCTAACATTACAGATTAGTTTTTCTTCTTTTAACTTTTTATAAGTGGATTTATACAATATGTATGCTTTTATGCCTGACTTCTTTTATTCATATTATGTCGGTTACTTTTATCTATTTGATGTGTAGATGTAAGTCATTCATCCTCATTGAAGGATATTTTGGTATTATGAACATTTCCAGATTGGCGTAGTTATTATGACTAGTGCTGCTATGAATATACTAGTACATATATTTTGTTGGCCTTATGCGTGTGTTTCTGGAGGGTATGTACCAAGGGATGAAGCTGCAGAATCACAGGTTGTATCCACATGGGTTAACTTAGGAAAATACAGTCTAATAGTGGTTGTACCAATTTATACTCTCACCAGCCCATGTATAAGAATTCTAGTTCCTCCTCACCTTTGCCAAATTCTGGCATTTTCTTTCATTTTTGTTTTACTATTCTGGTTATTTAGTTTGCATTTCCCTGATGACCGTCTGCATATTCTTTTTTGTGAATTGCCTGTGCAAGTCTCTTGCTCGTTTTTCTATTGGGTTGTCTGCCATTTTCATGTTGATTTGGAGCTATTCCTTATATTTTGGAATATATTTGGAGCTATTCCTTATATTTGCAGTATAGTCTCATTTGTGTCTGGCATATTTTTCCTCTTTATGTGGTTGTAAGATACATCTATCGTTTACAAGGTAGGCTCATAGGTTATTTATACTCATTGTTATAGTATTTCATTGTGTGATTATAAGCAAATGGGAGCCATTCAATGGTTAATCAGCATTTGGGTCATTCACAACTATTTTGAATAGTGCTGTTATGAACATTTTTATTCATTGTTTTGATTCATAGATGTATACATTTCTGTTAGATACCTAAGAGCAGAATTGCTAAGTTATAAGTTAGACATATGTTCAACTTCAGTAGATATTGCTAACTAGTTTTCCCAAGGGCTTTCAATTATACTTATGCCACCAGCTAATGAGATTTCCAGATGCTCCTAATCATCACAGACACTTGATATTATCTGTTTTACTTATTTATTTCTTAATTTTAGTCATTTTGGTGATGGGCATGTAGTGATATTTCTTTGTGGTTTTAATTTACCTTTTACTGATAACTATAGAAATTGAGCACCTTTTTACGTTATTAGCTATTTTCTTTTTTAAAATTCCAATACTTTTGTACAAATCTTTTGTACATTTTTTTCTACTAGATTTTGTTTTCTTATTGATTTATTTTTAGATTATGGATAGAAATGTTTTGTCAAATGTATCTTTTGCAAATACCTCCTCCACATTCTACAGTGCCTTTTTATTATTCTTAATAATGCCTTTTTATGAACAGAAATTCTTAATATGAATGTAATCAAGTTTATCAATTTTTTTTAATTTATGGTTAGCAGTTTTTGTGTCATATATTTTTTTAAATCTTTGCTGATTCTAAGGTCATGAGTAGTCCAACCATGTTTTCTTCTACAAGCTTTATTGTTTTACCTTTCACTTTTAGATATACAATTCATGTGGAGTTGGTGATTGAGCATGCTGTGTGTTAGAGGTCATAATTTTAATTTTTTCCCGTATGGTCATCCAGTTGACCCAGCACCATTTATTGAAAAGACCATCTCTTAGCCTCTGCTCTACAGGATCATAAATCTAGTCATCATATTTGTATTGACCTTTATATGGACTCCTTATTCTGTCTCTTTAGTCTCTTTGTTTATTCCTCTACTAGTAGCACAGTGCTTTAATTATTATAGCTATACAATATAATATGATAAATCTTGATTGCCTTGGTCCTTTAGTTTTGTTCTCTTTTAAGACTATCTCAGCTATTCTTTGACAATTGTATTTCCGTCTAACTTCTAGAATTCTTCAATTTCTTTAGAAAATCTGATGGAGTTTCATTTAGGATTGGTTGGGATTATTTTTGAATAATAAATTAGTTTGAGAGAATTGATATCCTTACTATAATGAATCTGTAAATGAATATAGTACCTCCCATTTTCACTAGACTTTTTCCTTGGTAGTTGATTTTTTTAAATTCTATCGTAAGAGGCATATGTATGTTGTTAAATCTAATTTGTCTGTTTATTGCTAGTAAACACAAATAGAATTGATTTTTGTATATTTATCCTGTATGCAGTGGCCTCACTGTGTACTTACTAATTCTATTGTTTTGTCTGTAGATTTTCTACATAAACAATTACATCATTTGCAAATAATGACAGCTTTGTGTCTCTTTTCCAATCCTTATGCCATTTGCCACTTTTCTTGTCTTACTATATTGGCTAGGACCTCCAGTACAGTATTGACTGATGGTAGCAGGCATCATTGGTTCATGTTTAATCTCAGGAAGCAAGCATGCACATTTTCACCCTCTTGATGATATGATATTCCTTGTAGATTTTTGTATGGATATTGTTCATTAAGTTAGGGAAGTTCCCTTTTATTGTTAGTTTCCAAAGAAATTTTTATCATCAGTGGGTATTGAATTTTGCCAAATGCTTTTTCTGCTTCTATTGAGCTGACTATATTTCTTTCCTCTTTCATTATATTATTACTAAATTATTAGAATAAGTTTAGAATGCTAACCTATACTTGCATTCTGAAATACAATCTGTTGTTCAGAATATTTTCTCTTTTAATATATCTCTGTATTCGTCTGGCTAATATTCTATTCAAGATTTTTGCATCCATTTATGAAAGAATCCAGTCTTTAATTTTCCTTTCTAGTTAGGTGCTTATCATATTTTTAAATGAAGGGTATGTTGGCCTCATCAAATTGTTTGTAAGAATTTACTCTTTTTCTGTTCTCTGGAAGAGGTTGTGTGTGATTGGTGTTATTTCTTCCTTAAAAGTTTGGAAGCTTCACCAGTGAGGACACATTGGTCTTAAGTTCTTTTAGGGGGAAGATTTTCAATAATGGATTCAATTTCTTTAATAATCTAGAATTTTTTAGATGTTCTCTTCATAATAAATCAATTTGGCTAAATTTTGTAGGGATTTGTCCATTTTATAGACCACTTTTATGATCTTGAATAAAATTACTTCTCTTTTTCTTGATCAATCTTGCTATGGGTTTATCAATTGTATTACCAATTTTAAAGAACCAGCTTCCATTTTTTTTGGTTTTCTCCTGGTTTTCTATGTTGCTGATCTCAGCTCTTCTTGGTTATTTCTTCTCTTCTCCCTTTTTAGGTTTAATATACTGGGTGTTTTTCTAATTTATTGAAATGGAAGCTTAGATAATTAGTTTTTAATCTTTTTCTTTCTTAATACATGTGTCTAAGGATTCTCACTTCCATCTAAAGGCTGTTTTAGTTGCATCCCACAAGTTTTTGTTTTTGATATCTTCTCAATCATTCAGTTCAAAGTATTTTTAAATTTTGGATTTGAAATCATTCTATTACCAATGAATTATTTAGAATCTATCTTTAAATTTCCAGGCAGCTGGGAATTTTCTAATTATCTTTTAAAAGAATTAAAAGGACACTTTTGGCAAAAAGAATTAAAAGGACAAGATCTGGAATCAGACAGCCTGACTTCACAGTTAGCCTTTGCTGTTTGCAAGCTTTGACATCTTTATTAAATTATTTAACATTTCATTGTTTGGTTTTATCATAATAAAACATATATATTAATATCACTGTAATTGTTTGCTAGGATTATCGTAACAAAATGTCACAAACTAGGTTGGGTGGTTTAAACAATAGAAATTTATTTTCTCATGGTTCTGGAGACTGGAAGGCCAAGATCAAGGTGTCAGCAGGGTTGGATTCCTCTGAAACCTTTCTCCTTGGCTTGCAGTTGGCTGCCCTCTTGCTGCCTTTTCACATGATCATCCTCTGTGTACACGTGCCTCTGGTGCCTCTTCTTATAAAGACACTAGCCATAATGCATTAGGCCCCTACCCTAATGGCCTCATTTTAACTTAATTATCATTTTAAAGACTATTCTCCAAAAACAATCATGTTCTGAGGTATTTGGAGTTTGGTGGAAGGAACACAATACTTACTTCAAAACTTGTTATGATAATTACATGAGATAATATGTATTACATGATTATATTAGTTGCCCGGCCCATGATAAGCATTCAAAAATATAAGCAATTTGGATTTCTTATGTTTATATATATTCAGGTTTATACACATGGTATTATCTGAGTTTTTAATTTTTATAATCAGATTTGTTGGTATGATATATATCTTTGTTCTTAGTTGTGTTATCCATATTTTACATCATAATTTCTGGGGTTTTTTAATTTTATTTCATCTTTTACTATCTGGCTGTGGTTTGACTGCTTTGTGCATGTGCATTTTCATTCTCATAATTTGAAAGACTAATAATAGTCTTTCTTTATATCTCTTTATTTATAACAACAAACATCAATAGCAGCACTCTGTGTCTGTGCTGTTCAGATGCAGTAGCTGCTAACCACATGTTGGATATCAAGTACTTGAATTGTGGCTAGTGTGAGTGAGAAACTGAAATTTTAACATTAATTCATTTTAATTCGTTTAAATTTAAATACTCACATGTGGCTAGTGACTACCTTATTGGACAGCAGAGATTGATGGTATATTCATTTCTCTATTTCATTAAGCAATATTCACTACCTCCCATCTATGAATAAACTTCTGCTTCCTCCCATCTTTCTTATTTTCTCCTTCTCGCCTCCACTTCCTAATTTTTCCTCACTGTTTTTTTCTTGGCCATTTTGGTGTTATTTTTAATTCGCTTAAATACACTTGTATCTTGATATATTAGCAATCAGTGCTCTTTGCCATATATTCCAGTTCTCTCATTCTGGGTATGTGGTAGAGTTGCTTTTCCTGATAACTCCTGGGATGAATTCTGGCCAATGAGTTATGAGTAGAATTGATATTACCAGTGTGAGACCCTTTCTTCTGCCATAAAGTCTGGTAATGTTTCAGGTTGTAGTTCTCTGTCAGTCTGTGTCAGAGTGAAGGAAATGTAGAATAGAGCCTCAGTGTACCCATGGTTGGCACTTACCATGAGTGTGAAATAAACCTTTATTATGTTAAACCAGTGAGATTTGGGGATTGGTTGTTCATGTATTTAGTCTAACTTGACTAATAAAATCTATTACCTGATTTGTCAGCATAAAATCTGTTGACATTTCTATAGAAGAAATCAGTTCACTTGCCAAGCTGTCAATTTTCTCTTCTTTCTCTTTTCCACATGTTCTTAGTTATATTATTAAGTAATAATAATATCTTTAAAAAAATGTGTTCTCTTCTGAACTATAATCTCTACAGTTACTTTATTTAAATGGATGCATTTTGCCATAGTTTCTACATTTATCTTTTTAGTTAGGAAAAACATGGGATGATTCCTAGTCAGAAAGCTGTAAGAATGACTTTACTCTTAGTTACTTGGTGATGGTGATAAATATAATAGAAGATGGTGAGCATAAAACATTAAATAGGACAGTGATAAAATAACAGAAGGTGGTAATAATAAAACATTAAAAATTGGGAAGCCACAGAGACACAATACGGCGGTACTCAATGATCTTCGTGACAGAGAATACCTTTCTCAGTTTTGCAAGAGAGCCTCATGGAATTATATTTCTTGATTTCTTGAATGTGTACTTAAAAGACAATTGGCTGATATAAAATTTTTCAGTTGCCCCTCCCCCTTTGTTCTCTAAAGACATGTAGGTGTTTCTCCAAGTCATCTAGCTTTGAATCAGTCTGCAACTCTCAGCTGATTTTTTTTGCCTTGATTAATAATCTAATTTTGTTTCCTGACCATTCAGAATCTTCTTTCTTCATTTTTGAAGTCCAATAATTTTACTTATATGTGTTTCAATGTTGATTGTTCTATGTTTATTTTCCTGGGACAAAATAAATCCTTTCAATTTATATATTCAACTATTCTTTTATTTATGGGAAATTTTATTAATGTATATTTTTATTTGTAAATTTTTTGTTCTATTAATTCAGTTACCCTCTTAGGAGACTCAATTATACATGTATTAAATCTTCTATATCACATTATCTAATAATTTTGAACTCCTAATTTGAATTTTGTTGTGTTCACTTTTCTCAATCTATGCATTATGAATCTCATGTATTTTCAAAATTATCTGTTCTAATGAGGACTTCAATTCATTTTACTCCCCACTTTTTTCAGCTCTTCCAGTTCCTGTTTTATCTCTTATTTTTTCAATAATTTCTCAGAATTATTGGTTACTCCATTAAGTTATTCAAGTTCACAACGATACAATTGGTCATGATTTTTTTTTTTTTTTTTGGCACACGGGCTTAGTTGCTCCGCGGCATGTGGGATCTTCCTGGAGCTGGGATCAAACCCGTGACCTCTGCATTGGCAGGCGGATTCTTAACCACTGCGCCACCTAGGAAGCCCCAGTCATGATTTTAATCTGAGCAATTTTTTGAATTATATACCTAACTCCAACTTCCAGTGGTATCTATCACATCATCCTTTATAACACTCACTATTGTCTCAAATGTCCTTGTGTTCTTTTTTGTTTGTTTACCTGTTCATTATATGTCTTCCCAATATAATTAAACATTATTGCAGACAGAAACTCTCCCTGTCTTCACCTGTAACACTTTATCCTGTAAGCTTAATTTAGACTAACACATATTAGGCAATGAGGGAACAGGTACCTTCTCAGTAAGTCTTAATTATATTGAGGCTCATTTTGATGCATAAGAGTCACAATACTTCCCAAATCATTTTTAAGACTTGAGGGATATCAAATAATCCACAACACTGAGAAGGATTGTTAGTTGTCTTGTTTTTAAAGCTGAATACTTGCAGATGTTAATATAAAAGCTTTAGTCAGTGTTAAAGCATTGCATTAAGGAGGAATAACAGCACACTTTTGTGGAGCTCTAATTTATATAAATTTGATATGGCAGTTCTAGGTACAACAGTTTTCCTCAAGAGGTCCCATAAGTCAAAACCTTGAAGCCTGGTATACTCCCTTACCTATCCAAATTGAAAAACATAACAGCAACTCTATTTTATGAAAAATGGGGTCCAATATCAAATCCTTATATCTTTCCATATACCACTCTTTCTTATCATAGAAATGTGAACAAATTTAAGTAACATTTTTGGAAACCTAATGCCTATCAAGTACTGTGATAAATGCTTTCCTATTTAAATTATAAATAATAATGGTTTAGTCTATAACCAGTCTAGGTTACTGGTAACCTAAAAATTAGAATGGGTGGCCTATTTGCTACCGACACGTAGCTAGCTAGCAAATAGTAGCATGGGATTCAAGCATACTTATGAATTAAAATTTGCTGAATGGTGCTTTTAATAGGTTAGGAGTTGCTAGGAATTTTTTCGCAAATGAATTTCTTCCAAATGAATATTGATTTTCACATATATTATTGGCATCATTTGATTTTAATGATTATTAATGGTTAGTAAACAGGTTTCTTTTTATGTAGGCTAAATAGCCTAGTTCAAGCATTAAATCTGTTACTTTAAAAATAACTCCTGTTAACTTTAAATGTTTTTATTTTAAATGTAGAACATTGGATCTGCTTATTACTGTAACTTGAGAGCAGTAGCAGGGGTCACAGTCATGCTCTCCATACCGTAAAATTCACCTATATTCTTCTCTCAATGAGACAATATTTCTGGCCTTCAGGCCTTTGTCTACCCTCATTCCGATAACCTGCATGCTAATTTCCTTAGGTGTCACTAACTGTTTTGTATACTGCTTAGTATATGCTAAATACCCTGTGTTGAAGAGATATAACAATATTCAAGGCAGTTTTGGAGATGTACTTACTATTTTATTTTATAAAGTTATTTTTCTAAATAATGCAGGTTTATAAAAAATGCTCAAACATTTTTAAAGTATCTACATTAAAGAACTATATGTTTATAGATGTTTACTAGCTAACATTTTTAAACTGATTATTATAAGCCCATGTCAGTTCCAACATGTGATCAAGGTACTTGATTAATTCAGACTTTTCTGTAAATCATCCCCTTCTAGGAACTACAGGCTACTTTTCCATACAGTGAACTCTACATGTGATTTTAGGAGTGTCTGGAACTTGTCTGGTCTCTAAGGGGTTCATCACGCTCAGCCTCTCTGTCTTGGTTGTCATTGTTTCCTAAATGGCCAGTACAGTCTGCTGGGAAGGGCATGTGGGAGTGTTCCTTGGATAGCTCTTCAGATTTTGTCTCTTATCTTTCTTTCCACTGACACCTTCTAAAATATTCCTTTTTGTAAATTCTAGATCTTACTCTTATTCTAGCTTTGAAATAAATTAAGCACACCTATTCTGACACCAGAGATAATGTTGTGACCAGAGGTCAGTGCTGAAACTAATCTTTCTTTTGGGTTGAAAGGAAAAAAAAAAAAAAAGAGGAAGAAAAAGAGTCACACACACACACTTTTCCCTCAAGACATTTTTAAGAATCCTTATTCCAAATAGATCCCCCCACTGTGGACTGTGACTGATTAAGCAGCCTTCTTTAACTGATGTTCAACCATAATCATATATTTAACTTAAGCAATTTGAGGGGAGAAGTATATTTCTTAAATCATTAATAACCACAATTTGAGTTTCAATCCTAAACATATCCAACCCGGGGCTCCCCAGCACTATAATCGCAAACACCTAAGAAACTAAAGATTTTTTAAATTTGCTTTCTTTTTATTTCTTACGTATAACTGGTCTACCTTAAACCTCATCTCATTAGGATTATACAGAGAAGGATTTTAGCTTTCTCAGTTGACTTTGGATTCCAGCAGTCAATTTTTTCAAAATCTTTTTTGCGTTTTGCAACTTTCTTATGGATCTACTTAGGTGAGTGAAATGAATGTCAAAGAATAACTAGACAAAATGGTAGCTTAAATCTACAAGCTAAACAAATTTATTCTGGTGAAGTTATATATTACAGGGTTGCATACATTTTGTGTGAACTCTACCAGAACACTACTGCCTTCTAGTGTTCATTTAGTAACACTTTTTGTTGCTTCCAGAAATGCCTGATTTACTCTTTTCCAATTTTGAGTTGCCCAAATGCCTAATTAACCTCGTTAGCTCTCCAGTCCCTGTACACACTGATGACTTCCTATTGTATGTATTTTATACTTTCCTTTAGAGGGCTTTCTTTGGCATGCTTAACTCCTGCTTGGGGCAGGTCAGAATGTTGGAGAGTTGGTGTCCCCAGAACAGCCTCAGCTAATGAGAGAGGCTGCTGGAGAGTAAATACCAGCTTCCTCAACCTTCAGATGATCTGAAGAATGATCTTGTCACTCAGAGGTCCCCAGTGAGATTAGGCCTCAGTCACCCCCAGTGATCACCTGCATATTATCTTACTCTGTATTAATTTCCTTCTGTTCCCCTTCTTCCTTCACCCACTCTCCAGTGGTGCTGCTAGGATCAGCTCCCTAATAAACCTTGCATTCAAATCATTATCTCAGGGTCTGTTTGGGGGGAAACTCAACTTAAGTTACTGGTTTTATCAGGTTACCTTTGAGAATGCTCAGTACATTTTAGTCAAGATCTTGAATTTAAAACAAACCTTCATTTTAGATTACTAGTGTTGGGTTTGAAACAGATAAATGTTTTGGTTTTGCCAGATTGCCTTCTTTTAAGGACTCTGCTGGAGCTCTCATACTGTAGAATATAAAGTAACCCGCGCCTGGCTTGCTACTGTGGGGTCTAGACGTTAAACTGATTATATTTAGGGCCTATCCATATTCATGCTTTTAGCCTCTTTTGGCCCCCCCAAAAAAATGAATTTGGTTTGACCCCTCTGCTAAGTGAAACCCCAAAATGCAAGAGTCACAACAAACAGATGTTTAAAATGAATGCATAGAACAATATTCAACAGCATTTTATAAATTGAAAGTGATTTTCTATTTTTGAAGATTCTGACACTCTATATAATCTTGTAAAATGGTTTCTAATTCCTTATTCATTCAGTCCAAGCCCTGAGGTTTGGGAAAATCAGCATTTCTTGACTGGTTCTCCAAAGAGTAGCAAAAGGTACAACTCAGATATGCAGGCAGTTAATTGATTTATACGATGATCTCATCTTGCTCAATATCCCCCATTCCCATTCAGCAGCGAACACTAAAGCACCTCCACCACAGAATAGCCAATTCAAGATTACTCATTCTTTTTCATTTTAAAGTACATTTTATTGGGGGGAGGGTGCTTAGTCTTTCAGGACACCTTTCCCCTCATCTTTCCCTTTCTATCTATGAGGTTTCTTGACACAAGGTGAAGTTCAGGTAACACTGTGATGATAGGAGGGGAAATGTCTAGACCTCATGTAGCCCTCACTGACTTTGGATTGGGGTGTGGCAATTGGGTGTGTGTTTGAATGGATAAACCCCTGAGACTCAGTGCATTTTCCATCTGCCCTCCAACTGCTTTCCACCCCGTTTCTTTTCTCTCCAAACCTCTGGAAGGCAAATTGTTTCTTAATTCTTAGCTACCTGCCAAATTCCCCATCCTCCCCCCATCCCCACCACACACCCCCACCCCATGCACATAACGGCAGAGGTGTGAGTGCTACTTCTGCCTATGCGTGTAGTATATTGTGTTTATGGTCAATCCAATGGCTGCAAGACTACTCTGAGGCATTATTCTGGCTATAGCCTGATATGGGAAAGCCAGTATATGCTCTCACTGCTTTTCACTTCCTGCTATCTCATTCCCTCTCCCTCGCATCTTTGGTCCAGGACCGTCTGGCTCCATCTCAGGAGCCCAGGCAGAGTTACCCTAATTCATCTCCTCCAGAGTTCTCAAAGTCCCCTGTATACTAGAAATGTTTCTTATCCCTGTATGTCAAATACCTCCCTGATATCCTTTCTTCTCTGCTGAGACTGAGGGTAAAAAAAAAAATCCAGGCTTCAACACCCTTGTTTTGCTTTTACAATGTAAAAAGATTTTGGAATTTAGAAAACATATTCCTCCCAGCAAAGCTGGGTTCTCAAGACTCATCTAGCTGTGAACTCAGGAATAATTTAATTTTGAAGCTCAAAGTTGAGTAATGACTTACTTGTTCTAGGAAATATCCAACAACCCCCTGAAGTAATGACTATTACTCATTTAATGGGTGGGGAGTCATAGAGAAGTGGATTTATAATGAATGAAAAATACATTGGTTTCAAAGCTATTATCCCTTTAAAAATGTTATTTCAAACAGTGTGTCTTAAAATAGACTCTTATTCACATATCCTTTGATGAATAACCCAAACAAAGTAAAGTATGTAAGGCTGGCGATATTTAACCTTATAAGGTTACACAGCATATAAATGCTCTGAATGAGAGGCAAAATTATATTCCTTTATGCTAATCTTGGCCATTATTGCTAAAAAGTATAGTACACAAATTCTTTCAAATTTGGCCTTGAAAAATTAAAAGAACATCATTTTTTGCGAACCTTACCTTTACCCACAATTATAATGGTGATTCTCTAGTTGTGGTCAGAAAAAGAGTTTTAACCAAAAAATGAGGGCACAAATTCTAAAATTTCATTCTCTCTAATATATACATCTGCATTAGTACTTTGATGTTTATCTACCCCAGAAATGGATGTTGTTTAAACCACATTTGCAGACACTTAGGCACTCTTCTATTTATTTCAGCCTGACTCACTGCTTCTGGAGTGAGGAATGAGGGAATCAGAATTGGTCTGCTTCACAGCTGCTGTGTGGATGAAGTCAGGTAATATATGAGAGGGGTTGTGCTTCAGTGGATGCCTGCAGGCTAGTGAAGCACATAAAGATTTGACAGGGGGCTCACTTTTATTGAGCACATCCTATCTGCTAAGAGGAAGATTTCACATACCCTTAAAGACCAAGGATCCTTTTTACCTGGAAGTTGAAAATGTAAATGGCATGGAAGAAGAAAGCTATCATTAATTGAGGATCTACTGTGCAGGTGCCATGCCTACATTATCTTATTTAATCCTCAAAGCAACCCCATACAACGATCTTATTTTTCAGATGAGAAAACTGAGACCCACAGGAGTTAATAGACTTTCTTATGAGCACATTGGTGGTAACTGGCAAACACTGGAAGTGCAATACATATCCATTTGGTTTTGTCTCAGGCTTTTTAACTACATCAGAATGAGTCTAAACATGCATTTGCTCTTTCTCATCTTGGCTATGTTGGGATTTTTTTCCCTAAGAAGTCAGTTAATCCAGATGATCCAATAGTTCAAGGAGACACCAAGATGGTTTATTGACAGAACATGTGGAAACTACCTGAGACTAGGAACTCAATATCCCTTAATAAAGTTCTGGGAAATTGCTACCAATAACTAACTATGAAATCTTAGAGGCTTTAACATAAGTGTAAGGATTTGCTTGTTTTTCTCTAGATTATCATGACACATCCGATAATTTTTTTATATTTTACAGAGTACAATATCTAGTTTATGCTCACTGAAAGCCATACTCAGAACTTATTATGCCTAGACCATAACTCAGCACAAACCTGGGTTTTTGTGCGGCTTAGCTGCGCAAAAACTGTGGATGTGCCTTCAGTGTACTAACGGAGATGGTTATTTCCACATTGCAATATTGTTTTCAACTTTTAATAGGTTATATTCATAATACATTAATTCAATAAACAATAAACCATTAATTCGTAAATGACATATTCTCTAATTAGAACAGAGAGATGCCACATGCCTTGGGAAGTGTGGAGGATTTGAGACTAGCCCATAACTCTTTTGTGGACTAGAGATGTACACTTCCAAGGGCTTAAAAAATGATTTTTCCTCCTCAACATTTTTCATTTAGTTTGGAGATGGTGTACTTAGACCCATAAGCTTCATGTCAAAAGATGATGGGAGCAAGAATAGTAGGCAGAGGAAGAAAATGAGAAGAGTAGAGTAAGAAGGAAAACACCTCACAATGAGTCCTACCTCAGACTAAGGAAAAATACTTTATATGAAAGCAATGTTATCCTACTTACCTCCACCTTCCCTGACCCCATAAAAGAAAGAAAGAGAGAGAGAAATCCAGAAAAAATTATAGTGCACTCAACTTTACCATTCAGAAAGACTATTTTAGAATAGATGATTTCACCTGTAGCTTGGTAATTTTCCCCTCAGTTGATTGCTTTAGCAGACCATAAAAGGTATTGTAGTATGTTTCCCTTTGTAAACTTCTATGTCTGGGGTGGCATCTGGAAGAGGAGAGCTACACTTCAGGTTTATAACATTACTATGCAGCTTTTCTGGAAAGTAACTTAGCTTTATTTACACCTGCCTTCAAAAAATAAACACTCAAGCAGCAATAAACCAAATGGAATCAACATTTACACATCCCCAGGGAAGTCTGAGAAGAAGCAAAAGCAGAAGAAATGATTGACTGTTTTACAGAGATTATCTGATTTTAATATGTATCAGACACCCATATTTTGATTGAATTTAACCGATGCTGTATTTGCTTTCAATTGCATATTACTGAGGACCAGTATAATATGATAGAAAGGAAGGGAGGAAGGAAAAAAGGAAGAAAAGAAGGAAAGAAGGAGGGAAGGAAGAAATGAATCAGAAAAACTTCACTGAGTGTATTTCTTGCTCATACAAGAGTCCTTTCCTTGCCAGGAAATTTTCTAGTCCCTATGACTTAATTTCTTTGATCTGTTCACTGTAAGAGCTAGATAAATAAGATTTCCCACCCTGCAAGAAAATAAATATGGCCATTTAACTTCTCCATGTTGTTGTCTAAATAATCAATTTTATTCATAAACGTACCTACAATTCAGCTATTTAGAAAGGTAGCTATAGATGTGTTATGATCAGTGCTGGAAAACTAGCTCCTGCTTTGTGGAGAGGAAAAATTCCCTGTTCTGCAGACTCACTGTTTCCTTTTTTTTTGTTTATTTTATGTCTGTGCTTCACTTTCAAACCCTTAACTGATGTTTCACTGACCATAAATCAACCCATCTCAGCAGAAGAAGAGACAATGTCTCCAACTACCAGTCTCTTTTTCATATGGAAATTCTATGTTTCTGCTGTTGTGCCTCATAGGGGATAGTTCTTCGTGTTCAGTTATGCTAAAATTTAATTCCTGGATTTACATTGTATTTTACCAAGAGTCAGGACACCATTTTTTGGATCTATTTTATTTTATTTAAAGATTATTTCCTTTTCGCCTACCCTTAATAAAATTTATCACATCAACAGAGAATGTACTTGAAATAATGTTAAATTGTTTTTCCTTTTTTTATCTAAATGGTTTTCTTAAGGGGAAACAGCTTTAAGATTATGTGATAGTGCTAAAAACAAACAGCTGAATTTTCAGCAGCTCTGTTTTCACGTTTGTGCTTTCCTCATCCCCAACCTACTGATCCTTACCCTTTCCTTAATGCAAACTCCAGCCTCTCTTCTTTAAGTTGATCAAGTGTGATCAAGGTCTCAGATCCATTTTAGGATAATGGATCATGAAATAAACTTGAGTTCCCACTCACCAAATAAAGTCTCTAGAATCATGTCATTGGCCTTGATCAGAAGTCACTTGAGGCTCATTGAAGTATATCACAAACAATAATCAATAAATCAATAAATTCAAAAGAGAGAAACAGAGGGGGAAAGGAGCAAAGAAAAAATTGGATAAACAAAAAGCAAATGACAAGACGATAGATTTAAACTCATAGTGAGATGCCATTGCATACCCACTTGAATAGTTGAGATTGCTTGTCACTGGTTTGGGTGAGGGGAGTGGATTGACCACCAAAGGGCATGAAGGATCTTTTAGGAATGATGGAAATATTCTATATCTTGATTGTAATGGCATTTACCATTGTATACATTTATCAAAACTCACTGCAGTGAACACTTAAAATTGTACACTATTGCATGTAAATTACACCTCAGTAAAGCTGACACAAGATAGTTAACTGAATTGTACTGATTAAATAGGATTTTCAAAAGGAGAATCTATTATGGCAAAAGAAGGAATGGTATTAGGAAGGAGGCAAGAGTGTGAGAGAGAGTAAAGTCTGAAGATATATAATCAGGACAGTGGAATGCTTTGTTTTATTGCAGTCATGAAATTGTGGTCATATAAGAACACAGTAGGAGGTTAACCAAGTAGAATTCAGCCCTCTCAATGAAGACTGAATCTTCAAATGTACCACTCTGATGGGGTATATATTATGATAATGAGATTAAAATGAGAAACTACTTGCAAACAATATAAATGGTAATAAAAGGCAGAACTAAATGTGGTTCCATCAGTTCCTTTTGAAAAGATTTCGGGAGGAGTTTTTGTTTTGTTTTGAGATTTTTTTTTTTAATTTGTTTATGATTGACATACAGAAAGCTGTACGTATCGAATATTTACAACTTGATGAGTTTGGAGATAAGCATATGATATAAAACTATCACCACAATCAATACCATAAACATATCCATCATATTTAGAAGTTTCCTCCCACCCTATTTATTTGTGTATTTAATTGTGATAAAACATTTAACATAAGATCTGCCCTCTTAGCAAATGTTTAAGTACTATATGGTGGGGAAGTTTGAGAGGCCTTTGTATAAGAAACAAAGTGGTGAGCCCGTGAGGGAAAGAATTTGAGTTTTATAAAAACTGAGTGGATTTGACACTGAAGCTAATCAAGAGACACTTTTGTGGGCTGTAGCATTGTTTTGGCCCATTGGCTTTGTTTGGCTAAAGTCTCTGTAAGTAATATCTCATGTTGTTTCCTTTCTGCATTGTTTCTTCTGTTCCACTTAATGTATTCTTCATGGAAGAACCTTGAACTGGAGAACTGTTGAAGCTCAGCATGTCAGAGCCCCAGGTAAGTTTTCCCAGAATTGAAACAACTCTTGATGTTTGCAGTTTACTCTGCTGTCCTTTCTTTACAACCCTAGAGGACTAGTATTGCCCAGGAAAAGAATAGAAGGTGTCTTCTTCCTTGGCCTTTGGCAGTTTTCTATTTCTAGAGACTTGATAGGATAATTCACTAATCTTCAGAATATTATAAATGATGTATTTGTAGGAGAGTTTGATTCAATCTATCCTAATTTCAGGAACAACTTCTTTTTCACACTTGAAAGCTACTCAGTTGTCATGGTGAGTGAGGGTTTTGGTTTTCTGTTTGTTTGGTTTTTTTTAGTAGACTATTTTTTAGGTCAGTCTTAGGGTCACAGCAAAATTGAACAGAAGGTCCAGAGACATCTCATGCACCCTGTCCCCACATAAGCACAGCCTTCCCCATGGTCAACATCCTCCACCAGAGTGGTGAATTTGTTACAAGTGATGAACCTACATTGAGACATGATTCTCACCCAGAGTCCATTGTTTACATTAGGGGTCACTGTTGATATTGTACATTCTTTGGGTTTGGAAAAATGTATAATTACATATATCCACCATAATAGTACCATACAAAGTATTTTCCCTGCCCTAAAACTCCTCTGTGCAACACCTATTCATCCTTCCCTCCCCAGTAACCCCTGGCAATCACTGATCTTTTTATTGTCTCCACAGTTTTAACTTTCCAGAATGTCATATACAGTTGACCCTTGGACAACACAGGTTTGAACCGCACAAGTTCACCTAAACAGAGTTTTTTTTTCAATAAATACATACCATAGTACTATACAGTCCAAGAATAATTGAATCCATGGGTGCAAAACCATGAATAGGGAGGGCTGACTATAAAGTTATACACAGATTTCACACTGTGTTTAACCTTTTCAAATTAGCTTCTTTCATTTGGTAATATTCATTCAAGTTTGCTCTGTGTCTTTTTATGGCATAGCTCATTTCTTGTTAATGCTAAACAGTATTCCATTATCTAGATGTACCATAGTTTATTTATCCGCTCACCTATTGAAGGACATCCAGGTTGCCTTCCAAGTTTGGGCAATCATGAATAAAGCTTCTATAAACATCCCTGTGTAGGTTTTTGCGTAGACATAAATCTTCAGCTCCTTTGGACAAATACCAAGAAACATGGTTGCTGGATTTTATGGTAAGAGTGTGTTAAGGTTTGTAAGAAGCTGCCAAACTCTCTTCCAAAATGGCTGTACCATTTTGCATTCTCACCGGCAAAGTGTGAGAGTTTCTATTGCACCACATTCTTGCTGGCGTTTGATGTTTCAGTGTTCTGGATTTTAACCATTATAAAAGGTAAGTAGTGGTGTCTCATGGTTGTTTTAATTTTATATTTCCCCAGTAACATATGATCTTGAGCATCTTTTCATATGTTTATTTGCCATGTGTATACCATCTTTGCTCAGGTTTCTGTTAAGGTCTTTGACCCATTTTTTAATCAGGTTGTTTGTTTTCATATTGTTGAGTTTTAATATTTCTTTGTGTATTTTTAATAGATTACTTTTTGAACACGTATATTTCTTTAGTTGTTCTCTCTCTGATGTTAGCTATTGTTGTGTGGCATTGTTGGAAGTAACTTAGTGAAAAAAACAGATTAGGAATAAATCATTAGATTTTTTTCTCTCTAATGGGACTTAAAGGACTTTGGTGAATTGGTAAAAGGTGAAAACACAATATTGTAAGGTGACATGACTATATGCAAAATTTTAAGACAAATTTTAAGCATTCTTCAACCTAAATCTCCAGGACAGTTTAACCAAAATGATTAGGTTTTTATCTAAGGGAGGTAATGTGTGTTGATCCTTCAGGCTAGAGAAAATAAACTCAGTACTCCTCATAGAGCCCCTGTATTTATATTTATATCTACCATGAATTGTGAAGATTAAATATTTAGTAAATGTTATTTGAACAAGTGCTTTGCCTTATGCTGTGGTTAATTGTAGCCAAAATAAAAACAAAACAAAAAAATTAAATTTGGTGAATTAATGATTGTACTGAAAGAGAAATTAACTTATTTTAATATTTCTAAATGGAAAGGCCAAAGTTTTCTAAAGTAGACATTATCTATCTATATTTTTTATCATAAATCAGTGACTTTATGTGATCTTTATTAAATTTGCTAAACAGAGATGTGACTTCTCTGTAAAACAGGGACACCATGTTTTTATCAGTGTTTGAGAGAATATATTGCTTCATGAAGTTTAAGCAGGGGGGTGACGGCAACTTCTGATGAAATGCCTGCTACTATGAAGTTTGTGACTATGATTTCACTCCCTACCTCTTCACTCTGCCCATAAGATAGCACAATACAGTGGTGATTGCCTCTTGGATGCTAAACAGGAAGGCTCAGTCCAGAAAGTCTCACATTCACTTCCAATATGCAGCTTCTTGAGTGTTCAGGGTAGGTGGGGAAAAAAAGAGTTGACTAATATATAGGAGGAAAATGAATGCTTCTCTTTGACTATAGGCCAAAGGTTCCAGAGTTCTTCCATGTTAACTTTCTAGCCTCAATATGACTGAATGTATTGTGGATTTCCTGGATATTGTTTTAAGCCTTCAGGATAAACGATACAGATCTTCTCAGTCACCTGACCACTCAGCTTTCTAGTCCTATGCATAGTGTGACTGGTCCTTTTAATTTTTTTGCCTGAAAAACTTAGCACTATAGGTGTCACAAGGATATCTTCATATTCTGAAATCTTCAACCTAATTCAAGACTTCACACCAGTGGCAGTTTGATCTATGAACCAAAAAGCTACAAACAGTATGTCTCTCGAGAGCCTTCTGTGATCCTCTCAGCCAATCAGTGCCCTGCATCTGCCATATGTAATTTAGGTTCCCTGATGCCAATTGTTTTACCTCTCAGATTTAATTTTATAATTGTATCAAGTAGATACGAGTCATTTTCTCTTTCTCTGTGTACTGAGTATCTTCATTGTTCAAACTCTCTCTTCTGTCTCATTAGAAGTGGGTCTTGGGCTGACTCCAGACCAATTACTGGCAAATCAAGAGAAATTTCAATGGCTAACATAGACCAATTATGATTCATCCTCATGAACTGTGGGTGGGGACTCCCTCCCCCAAGACCACTTGTTAATTAGGAGTCTGTTTATAGGAAAGAAGGGTGTCCCATTGAACAGGCAACAAACTGATTCTGCCATTGGTATATTCTGCAAAATGTTTATTTCTTGGACTGGTTGTGGAGAGATTTAATAAGAAGATAAATAACCCATAATGAGAAGGCAGGAAAGGCAGCAAAATAACCCAGAACATAAACAAGTCCTATGCAGAAGATATTGTAACACATTATGTGTTTAAATTTTGCTTACTTAAATATATATTTATAGAGTGAAATTCCTATATAAGCTAGTTATTGTGTTTATGCTTTCCTGGCCAAGAAAAATGGCTATATGGCTGATGAATTGGTGTCAAGCAAGAAAACTAGAAAGAAAAGGTAAAATCTCTCATCTCAAGTTTTCACCTCTGTACTCAACTCTGAACTCCTGGGTGGAATTGATGAGGTTCCATGCGGGGGTCTCCTATTTAATGTACCTCTAGCTTTTTTTTTTTTTTAACCTCTTCCTCAAAGGAAATCAGAGAAGAAGTTATCTTTTTAGTTTAACCAACATGACTGTGACTGAGAAATCAGCAAATGCACACAGGCACCATCTTGCCTCTTGCCTCTGTCCTCTAAGGCAAGTATTTATGCTGGACACACATGTGGGGTTGACATCTAATGACAATAGGCACACCCATTTCATGAAACAGCCTAAACAACTTCAAAAAATAAAGTGAAGTCTGATTAATTGTAATGGAGGGCCACTTTTCTTCTTTAATGTTGTCTGAGTAATCAGAGATACTGCATCCACTACTGATTATGAAATAGAATGACATCACTAAATAGTCCTTACTTTGGAGGAGAAAATAGTCGTAGATTTAGTCAACTCTCTACCCTTTATGTCTAACCTCCTCTTCGTATTAACATTTATCAGTCTACAGGAAGCCAGAGTTTTGTACCATGGTCATAATGCTTTTAGACCTATATATGTTTATATTTTAAATGTTATATTTTAATCCAGTGTCAAGCACTTTGACTAGTATTACAGAAGGTGAGGAAAAAACAAAGCCTGCCACAGAAACTATACCAAGACCATAAATTGACAAACCATTAGCCAGACTCATCAGGAAAAAAAGGGAGAAGACGCAAATCAACAGAATTAGAAATGAAAAAGGAGAAGTAACAACTGACACCACAGAAATACAAAAGATCATGAGAGACTACTACAAACAACTATATGCCAATAAATTGGATAACCTGGAAGAAATGGATACATTCTTAGAAAAGTACAATCTTCCAAGACTGAACCAGGAGAAATAGAAACTATGAACAGACAAATCACAAGTATGGAAATTGAGGCTGTGATTAAAAATCTCCCAACAAACAAAAGCCCAGGGCCAGATGGTTTCACAGGCAAATTCTATCAAACATTTCGAGAAGAGCTAACACCTATCCTTCTCAAACTCTTCCAAAATATAGCAGAAGGAGGAACACTCCCAAACTCATTCTACGAGGCCACCATCACCCTGATACCAAAACCAGGCAAAGATGTCACAAAAAAAGAAAATTACAGGCCAATATCACTGATGAATATAGATGCAAAAATCCTCAACAAAATACTAGCTAACAGAACCCAACAGCACATTAAAAACATCATACACCATGATCAAGAGGAGTTTATCCCTGGGATGCAAGGATTCTTCAATATATGCAAATCAATCAACGTGATACATCATATCAA
This sequence comes from Hippopotamus amphibius kiboko, assembly GCF_030028045.1. NCBI lineage: Eukaryota > Metazoa > Chordata > Mammalia > Artiodactyla > Hippopotamidae > Hippopotamus > Hippopotamus amphibius. Next base: position 169,577,029 of record NC_080186.1, on the reverse strand, counting down.
CAACTTGAAGGATAAAAACCATATGATCATCTCAATAGATGCAGAAAAAGCTTTTGACAAAATTCAACATCCATTTATAATAAAAACTCTCCAGAATATGGGCATAGAAGGAAATTACCTCAACGTAATAAAAGCCATATGTGAGAAACCAAAAGCCAACATCGTTCTAAACGGTGAAAAACTGAAAGCATTCCCTCTAAGAACAGGAACAAGACAAGGGTGCCCACTCTCACCATTATTATTCAACATAGTTTTGGAAGTTTTAGCAACAGCAATCAGAGAAGAAAATGAAATAGAAGGAATCCAAATTGGAAAAGAAGAAGTAAAATTGTCACTCTTTGCAGATGACATGATATTATACATGGAAAACCCTAGAGATTCTACCAGGAAATTGCTAGCACTAATCGATGAATTTAGTAAAGTAGCAGGAAATAAAATTAATGCACAGATATCTCTTGCATTCCTATACACTAATAATGAAAGAGCAGAAAGAGAAATTAAGGAAACTCTCCCATTTACCATTGCAACAAAAAGAATAATATATCTAGGAATAAACCTGCCCAAGGAGGCATAAGACTTATATGCAGAAAACTGTAAGACACTGATGAAAGAAATCAAAGACGATACAAACAGATGGAGGGACATGCCATGTTCTTGGATTGGAAGAATCAACACTGTGAAAATCAGTATTGTGAAAATGACTATCTTACCCAAAGCAATGTACAGATTCAACTCAATCCCTATCAAATTACCAACAGCATTTTTCACAGAACTAGAACAAGAAATCTTATGATTTGTACAGAAATGCAAAAGACCCCAAATAGCCAAAGCAATCTTGAGAAGGAAAGACGGAGTTGGTGGAATTAGGCTTCCTGACGTCAAACTATACTACAAGGCCACAGTGATCAAGACAGTATGGTACTGGCACAAAAATAGAAAGGAAGATCAATGGAACAGAATGGAGAATCCAGAGGTAAACTCAAGCACATATGGGTACCTTATCTTTGACGAAGGAGGCAAGAATATTCAATGGAAAAAAGACAGCCTCTTCAATAAGTGGTGCTGGGAAAATTGGACAGCAACATGTAAAAGAATTCAATTTCAACACTTCCTCACACCATACACAAAAATAAACTCAAAATGGATTAAAGACCTAAATGTAAGGCCAGACACTATAAAACTCCTAGAGGAAGACATAGGCAGAACACTCTATGACATACATCAAAGCAAGATCCTTTTTGACCCACCTCCTAGAATAATGGAAATAAAATCTAGAATGAACAAATGGGACCTAATGAAACTGAAAAGCTTTGGCACAGAGAAAGTAACCATAAACAAGACAAGAAAGCAACCCTCAGAACGAGAGAAAATACTTGTCAATGAAGCAACGGACAAAGGATTAATCTCCAAAATATATAAGCAGCTCATGCAGCTTAATACCAACAAAGCAAATAACCCAATCCACAAATGGGCAGAAGACCTAAATAGACATTTCTCCAAAGAAGACATGCAGATGGCCAACAAACACATGAAAAGATGCTCAACATCACTCATCATTAGAGAAATGCAAGTCAAAGCCACAATGAGGTATCACCTCACTCTGGTCAGAATAGCCATCATCAAAAAATCTAGAAACAACAAATGTTGGAGAGGGTGTGGAGAAAAGGGAACTCTCCTGCACTGTTGGTGGGAATGTAAGTTGGTACAGCCAGTATGGAAAACAGCTTGGAGGTTCCTTAGAAAACTAAAAATGGAACTACCGTATGACCCAGTCATCCCACTACTGGGCATATACTCAGAGAATACCATAATCCAAGAGGAGACATGTACCATGATGTTCATTGCAGCACTGTTTGCAATGGTCAGGACATGGAAGCAACCTGAATGCCCATCAACAGATGAATGGATAAAGAAGATGTGGCACATATATACAATGGAATATTACTCAGCCATAAAAAGGAATGAAATTGAACTATATGTAATGAGGTGAATATACCTAGAAACCGTCATACAGAGCAAAGTAAGCCAGAAAGAGAAAAACAAATAATATGTGCTAACTCATATGTATGGAATCTGAAGAAATAGTAATGATGTACCCAGTGACAGGGCAAGAGTGGACATGCAGATGTAGAGAATGGACTTGCCGACACTGGGCTGGGGTGGGGGATGGGGGGGCGAAGGGGAAGCTGGGATGAAGTGAGAGAGTAGCATAGACATAGGTACACTACCAAATGTAAAATAGATAGCTAGTAGGAAGTTTCTTTATAACAGAGGGAGATCAAATCGATGATGGGTGGTGCTTTAGAGGGCCAGGACAGGGAGGGTGGGTAGGAGTCACAGGAGGGAGGGGATATGGGGATATATGTATAAATACAGCTGATTCACTTTGGTGTACCTCAAAAACTGGTCCAAGAATGTAAAGCAATTATACTCCAATAAAGAGCTTTTAAAAAAAAAAAAGGAAACAAAGGCAAAGACAGAGACTTATTTCTACTCTCCGCCCAAAACAGAGGATGTGTGAATGCTTAACTTAAACTGCAGAAGTGTTCATTGATTATGTCTCTGGCTGAATTATTCTCTGTAGTCATGGTTCATTAGCTCTGGCCGCATTCTCTTTTCCGTTTAAGTTCAGGAGAGGCTGGTATGCAAAGACTGATGATATTGAGGAATGTTTAAAAAAATTCTGCCTCAAATTGCCAACTAACAGGGAAGAAAGATATTTCATAGATACCTCTAAGTAACTAAAAATGTGCTGATGTGAAGAAATGTATTATATTCTTCATTTTACCATGGAGCCAAGGTCATATCAGTTTTGATGTTTATAATAGCACTGAAAGAAGGATCAACTATGCATGTTGACTTAATTTTATTTTTTGGAACTTGCTAGTCAAGCTGCAGGTGAGCTTGGTAACACAGCTTGATTCTATACATTGACATTTGGGACCCCTTTTGATCAGTGCCACCAATTCTATGTGATTATACACAGCGTGCACCGTCAACTTCCTGGAGGTCTGATCTTAAAGTCCCAGTACTTTCAGGGTGTGAATACCCTGGACTAAATGAGAATGTGCCATTTATCTGTTTGGTGAAAAGAAGGAAAGTAGGAACTTTAGATACTTAGACTTTACAGTCAGTTACACACCCCTGGTGGTATCCATTCTGTCCATTTTCTATCGCACGAGACCAACTCCATTGTAAAGCAAACCTGCATCATAATCTCATGTTCTGAAGTTCAGTGAAGAAATTTGCTTGCATGTATCCTATGTAATAACCATTATACATAATAGTGCTTTCGATGCTTTATAACCTCCTCACTTTATTTTTTATCCATTAAAAAATCCACACTTTTTTTAATTTTGAAAAATATTGCCAAGAGGACCTTTTATGACACAGAGGTTATAGAAACCTGTAGTTTATAGAAACCCAAACTTATCATCATCATATGTTTTGCTACTTAATGAACCTTCAAAGTGCAAGTTTTCTATCCTGTGGAATCTTGACAACAGTTTTTACATTAAGAGGATTTCTCATTTTCTGAAGTGCTATATACCTTGGAGGTAGATTGTCAGAAGCATGGCATGCATGCTGTCATTCCACCTCCCACACCCATAGCAGATGCTGTTTCTTTTTTTGGTAGTTTCAGACTCAGAGTCCTTTTCTATACATGCTCCAGGCAGCCACCATCAGTTGATTGGTGGTGACATTAAAATCAAAACTTTTTGCACATTGGTTCAAGGTTTCATTATCTCTCAAGGATCAAACTCAGCATCTGAGATCCAAAGATATACCTACAAACTCAGACCCCCAAGAAAAATAGGTAAAATTTTAAAGCCCACAAATTTCCCTTTCCCTAGGAATTAAAAAAGTACTTGGCAGAATTTGCAATAAGGGAAACCAATTTGGGCTATTTTTACCTTTTCCATCCAACTTGGAACTTGAGTTTAATTGCTACCCAACCTAGATAATGAATTGATATTTAGTTGATAATTTTCAACAACTGCAGCAAGGTCAGCATGCTGATCTGAAGTGGGAAGAAAGAAAATTAACACTGAATATCTTCAATTTGTCACAAAACTGTATTTTTAAAAATCTTATACTTTTTTCCTCACAATGGTTCTTCCAGGAGAAATAATAAATCTTATTCACTGCTGAGGAAATTGAGATCTAGAACATTAAATTATTGATACTTACTCAAGTCATGCAGCCCTTAAGTGGCAGATCCAAAATCCAGACAAATTTACAATTCTCAACAAGGACCTGGTTGTTTTATGAAAGCGTAAAGGTTTTATTTGTTCATGTGTTTATATTGTGAATGTTTCTTATATTGTTAGCAGATTCTGAGTAAGTAAACCTATAGATTAGGACCTCTGGATTTGTCTCATCAGTTCCTTGAGATCTTAGTTATACCTGTGTTTCTGTGTTAGAGTTGGAAAGCAAAGAATTTAAACTCTATTGTTGTAATAATATAATAATAATAATGTCATGTAAACATAATGTTGCTTAAAATAAAAATAATACTCAACACAGAGGATTTTCTTTTTAAATACAAGTTGTTTTTGTTTTATGCATTTCTTATTTAAATCTTAGAATTACCTTATCAGTGTACATAAAATTACCTCCTGGGATTTTGATTGAAATTGCACTGAATCTATAGACCAGTTTATGGAGGATGGACTTACTTATGATAGTAAGATTTCTATTACATGGTCATGCATAATCTATTTACTTAGTCTTCATTTTTGTCTCTCAGTAATATATTATAGTTTTCTGTGCAGAGGTTTTGTACCTCTTCTGTTAAATTTATCCCTACAATTTAAGGATTTTCATGTATATCTTTTAAAGTTTTATTTTCTACTTGTTTCTAATCATATAAAAAATTAATATTTTAAATTAGCCTCTTATCCAGCATACTTACTGAATTCACCTATTAATTCCAGATTCTAAATCTTTTGGATTTTGTACTTAGAAAATATGTAATTTGTGAATTATGACAGGCCTAATCCTTCTTTTCAAACACTTATACTTTTTGCTTTTTCTAGCTGATGTCAATTTTTAAGACCTCCCGCACAATTTTTTAATAAAAGTGGTGATATCAAGCATCTCTCACTTCCAGTTTCAGAGGGAAAGCTTTTAATATTTCACCATTATTGTTACATGGCAGTTTTATGTTGGCACTCTTTATTAGTTTAAGAAAATTCCCATTTTACTCTTAGTTTGTTAAGAATTTTTTAAATTATTTTAGTCATAGATAGGTGTTAAATTTATAAGTGCTTTTTTCCTTATCTCATTTTTCTTTGTTCTGTTAAGGTGATAAATTGCATTTGCTGTTTTTGTTTTTTACGTTACAACAACTTTGCATTCCTCAAATAAATCCTGCTTGGTTGTGACATACTTTTTGTTTTTTAATTTGCTGCTGTTTGATATCTTTTTAAAACTGTTTTGCATTTGTGTTTGTTTTTTTTTTTTAACTTTTCATTTTGTTTTGGAGTATAGCAGATTAACAATGTTGTGATAGTTTTAGGTGCACAGCACAGGGACTCACCCATCTATATACATGTATCCATTCTCCCCCAAACTCCCCTCCCATCCAGGCTGCCATATAACATTGAGTGCATTTGTGTTCTTAAAACAGATACCTTTAGTTTTCTTTTCCTAAAATATCCTTGACAGGTTTTTGTAACAGGATTATCCTCACTTTATACAATGAGTTAGGAAGCATTTTTTTCTTTTCTGTTCCCTGAAAATTTCTTTAAGATTAGCCCTATTCTTTACACATATTTGGAAAATTTTGCTGTTGTGCCATTAATAACCTCTATCAGTAGAGGTTTTGTCATGAAAAGATTACTTTTTATTGCAAATTCAACTTTTAAAGTAAATATGGACAATTTTGATTTTCTGTATCTTCTTGTGTAAGGTTTAGTACATTGTACTTTTTAAACAACTTGTTCTTTCCATGTGAATTTTTTAATTTAGTGGATAAAATTAAAGATAAATATCTTCTTTTTATCCTTTTAATGTTTTCAAAATCTATAATGATGCATTACAGATGAAATTATTCATTTCTCATTTTGGTAATATTTGTGTTCTTTTTCTCTTTTAAATGTCTTACTAGTAACTTATCAATTTTATTATTCTTTTCCAAAAAACCAACTTGTGGCTTTGTTGATTTTTTTTTCTTATACATTTTTTTCTATTTTATTCATTTCTGCTCTTAAAATTATTATCTCCTTTTAATCTATTTGAGTAAAATTCATTTCTTTTCAAACTTCCTCATGTGGGATACTTAAATAATTGATTTTCAGGCTTTTTCTCCTCATATATTTGGTGCTATAAATTTTTTTAAGCATATTAGCTGCACCCAAAAAGAAGTGATGACATATTTTCATTATTCAGTTTAAAATTTTCTGATTTTCATTATAATTTCCCCTTTGACTTAATAATTTTAAAGTATGTTTGACAAGTATTTTGAAGTATGTTTGTAGAAGTAGTTGGAAATTTTTTAGTTTTTTTTATTAATTTTAGCTTAATTCTAGTGGTCAGAAAACATACCATGAGTTATTTCTATTATTTTAAATTGTTGTGTTTTTTTCCTGTTCCCTAGCATTTTGTTGTACTAGCAAGCTTTCCAAATACACTTGGAAGGAGTGTATACTGTCATTATGAAGTGTAATGTTTCATGTATGTCAGGTCAATTTTGTTAATCCTACTATTCAAACAGATTTTGTCTTTACTATTTGTCTTATTCTATCACTTTCTGAGAGAGATGCGTTAAACTTTCCTATTAAATTAGCATATTTGTCTATTTCTGTTTTTAGTTCTTTGAAGATTTACTATGGTACAATTTGCGTTATGTGTTTTAAAATTTAGAATTATATCTTCCTAATGGCTTGACCCTTTTATCATTATAGAATGACTCTTTTTATTTCTAGAAATGTCTTTTCTTTCTTATTTTTACAAATGCTATGATAGTTTTCATTTGGCTTTTTAAGTTACTGTTTTTGCTATATATTTTTTCCCTTTTGCCTTTAGCTATTGTTCTTTTTAAGCAACACATAGTTGTTTTTAGTCTTGTCTGAAAATTTTTTGTTCTTTAATCAAAGCATTTACACCGCTTATAATTGATGCAATTATTGGTATCTTTGGGTATGTCTGCTGCCTGGTAATTTCATTTCTCTTGTTCCACCTTTACATACTCCTTTTTTGCCTTGCTTTTGTTAAATATTATCTGTATTATTTTAAGTTCCAACCCTTGTTACACATTCATTTACCCTTCTTTTGCTTTACCTATATTCTTATTTCTTTTTTTTTTTTTTTTTAATTTATTTATTTTTTGGGGGGGTACACCAGGTTCAATCATCCGTTTTTATACACATATCCCCATCTTCCCTCCCTTCCTTGACGCCCCCCCAAGCCCCCCCCACCCTCCCCGCCCCAGTCCTCAAAGGCATCTTATTTCTTTTTATTTGCAATAGAGGTTACAACATGAATCCTTATATTTACTTAGAATATAATATAAATTAATATTTTTACCACTTCCTAAATAATACTACAACCTCAGATCCCTCTATCACCATTAACTACTGCCTTTTAAAATTATTGTTCTGTTGAATTTTAGTTCTGTATATATTTTAAATCCTGCCAAATATTATTATTGTTTCGTGTGATCAGTATTCATTTAGATTTGTGAATATCTTTGCTCATTCTTTTTGTCTTTATTCCTTTCTACAATCTTATGTTTCCATCTGGGATCAGGTCCAATTTTCTTCCCCTTGAAGAACTCCCTTTGTTATGTCTTTTAGTGCATTTCTAGTCTTGACAGATTCTCTACTTTTTTCTGTCTGGAAATGTCTTCATTTCACAACCCCTTTTAAAAGATATTTTTGCTTTGTATAGAAATCTAAGTTGGCAGTTTATTCTCCTTCAGTGCTTTAGAGAAATCGTGCCATATCCTATGGGTTCAGTCATTTCTGTTGAAGGAAATGTGTCTTTTTTTTTTCCTGTGGCTGGTTTTTTGTTTTAATTTTTAAGCTCTTTATTAGAATATAATTGCTTTACACTGGTGTGCCAGTTTTTGCTGTGTAACAAAGTGAATCAGCTGTATTTATACATATATCCCCATATGCCCTCCCTCCTGCAACTCCTTCCCACCCTCCTTATCCCACCCCTCTAAGTCATCACCCATCATTGAGTTGATCCCCCTGTGCTATGCAGCAGCTTCCCACTAGCTATCTATTTTACATTTGGTAATGTATATATGTCAATGCTACTCTCTCACTTTCTCCCAGCTTCCCCTTCGCCCCCCACCCCATGTCCTCAAGTCCATTCTCCACATTTGCATCTTTATTCTTGCCCTGTCACTGGGTTCATCACTACCATTTTTTTAGATTCCATATATATGAGTTAGCATACAGTATTTGTTTTTCTCTTTCTGGCTCACTTTGCTCTGTATGACAGTCTCTAGGTCCATCCACCTCACTACAAATAACTCAATTTCATTCCTTCTTATGCCTGATTAATATTCCATTGTGTATATGTGCCACATCTTCTTTATCCATTCATCTGTTGATGGGCATTTAGGTTGTTTCCATATCCTGGCTATTGTAAATAGTGCTGCAATAAACACTGTGGTACATGTATCTTTTTGAATTATGGTTTTCTTAGGGTATATGCCCAGTAGTGGGATTGCTGGGTCATATGGTAGTACTATTTTTAGTTTTTTAAGGAACCTCCATACTGTTTTCCATAGTGGCTGCACCAATTTACATTCCCACAAACAGTGCAGGAGGGTTCCCTTTTCTCCGCACCCTCTCCAGCATGTATCATTTCTAGATTTTTTGATGATGTTCATTCTGACAGGTGTGAGGTGATACCTCATTGTGGCTTTGACTTGCATTTCTCTGATGATTAGTGATGTTGAGCATCTTTTCATGTGTTTGTTTGTGGCTGGTTTTAAGATTAGTTGTTTAGAACGAATTTATGGTTACCAGTGGTGAAAGGACAGATTGGGAGTTTGGGATTGACATGTACATACTGCTATATTGAAAATAAAATGCCTTTCCATTAAAAAAAAGAGGAAGAGAGAGAGATTAACTCTTTATTTTTGCTGTTCAGCAGTTTTGTTATGATGTGCCTAGATGGATTTCCTTTGTTGTCATATAACCTACTGCATGAGGTCATACTCCTTCATAAATCTGTAGCTTGACTTCTTTTTATAAGTTTTTGGAAAAATCTCAGCCAAAATCTTTTCATTTATTGCTTTTGCTCTATTTTCTCTCTCCTCTTCATCTGGACTCCAATCACATGTTATTAAAAGTTTGTATTCTATATATCTTATATGCGCTTTTTTTTTTAAATCTTGTGCTTGAGTTTTGATATTTTCTACTGACCCATCTCCCAGATCACAGAATCTCTCGAGTTGAGTTCTGTCTGCTATTAAACCCATTTTAATGAGTTTATATTTATATAAACTCTATTTATAGAGTTTTAAATTTTAGTCATTGTGTTTTTCTGTTCTGCAGTTTCCATTTGAAACTCTTTATTTTTTATTTTCTTGAATACATTAATAATCCAAGTAATCTTAAAGTCAGGAACAGATAGCTCCAATATCTGGGTCAACTTTGTTTCTATGATCTACTTTTTTCTTGGTCCTGCTTCTTGCTGCTCTTGGAAAGTTTGAATAAATGTGGGCATTGCATATGAGAATTTTGAGGCTCAGGATGATGTTTTCTTCCTACTGGGAGGATTCCCCCATCCTCTTGCTAGTATCAGAGGGGCAGGGTATCTCAACCCAGTGAGAACCTGAGCAAACCTGTAGCTCTTTTGCAGCCTTTGTATGTGCCTTCCTGTTTCTTTCCAACTCCCAAGATGATGCCCTTCTAAGTTTCAAATCAGAGCTTAGGGTGCTCCCCAGGCACTTTTTCTTCAATAAATCATGAACTCCAATTTTTATATCTTCAATACCTTAAGATTGTCCAAACCTTCACTGTATTTTTTAGCTGCTTTTGGTCTTCTTCTTAACCTTTTGCCCTATGTAGCTTAGTCAGCAGATGTCTTGAGAAGACATTTGTCTACAGCCTTCTGTATATATATCATATCTCAGGAATATTGGCTGCCTTACATCCTGGCTCACATACTGCCTCCCTTAGCAGCCTAAACCTCAAATCCTGTCTCGTATTCCTGAGATTGCTTAAAACTTTGATGACTTACTTCTCTGCCACCCGTTGTAAGCCTGATGCATGTTTCTGAGAATTGGCAAATCCCCTGCAAGGAAAGGTGGCCTGAAGGAAATTGTGCTTCTCATCTTTCTGAAATGTAGACCCTCTTGTCCTGGTTGATTCATTATCTCTGTGATTCTTCAAATCATTTATTTTTGTATTTTGTTTAATTTTTCTAATTGCTCTCAGTGGAAGCATTGGTCTTCTACAAGCCACTCTATCAAGCCGAAAGCAGTTGTCTGTGTAGTTATATTTTGTTTTCTATTCATGCTTCAGTTAACCAATGAGTTCTGAAGACTTTATTATTACTTAAATACTCTGGACCTCAGAAACCCTAAATGTTCTCTTCCAGGAGTAAGAGACAATAATTCTTTATAGAACTAAACCCACAATTGCAGATACTGCTCAAGAGTGCCCTTATGGAAGTGAGAAGGGTCAGAAGGAAGCCAGTGTTGCCTCATGACATAGGCAAAGAGGGAACATTTGCCTTTCCCACCTCCTGTCTTTATCTTCTATGCTTTCTTTTTACCAAACTAATTAGTACAGTGTCATTCTTTCCAAATTTATCTTCCAGGGCATGGCCCCAGTGTTGGGCTCAGGAGACATGTTAACATTTAGATTTACAATATATAGAGTAATTTCCAACAGATACCAGTTACATAGATTACAATATGAATAGGGACTCCTATGACTATGCAATGTATTCCAGGGTTTTCCTTACTTAGGTTGCCCTAGCACAGTGTTCCAAGCTCCAGACTATGATCCTTTATATCAGCTCTTCCCTTCCCCTCCCCCTACTCCTGCCTGCCCTTTGCCTCTTGTTTGCCAGTGATTAGAAGGTTAAATTCTATAGCTAATAGATAATGTAATGTTAATAGGTTAATATATTACTCTTCTTAATTTAGTTTTTTTTGAAGAGTTCCATTGATAATCAAAAATTTTCCAATAAAAAGAATGACTTTCACATTATCTGATTTTTTTTCCTGCATATCAATGGAGACAGTAGAGGCTTTAGGTTGAATTTAGATGATGACTACTTAATCATATTTTTTTAAATTTATGTATTTATTTATTTTACTGGCTGTGTTGGGTCTCCTTTTTGCTGCGCACGGGCTTTCTTTAGTTGAGGTGAGTGGGGGCTACTCTTCGTTGTGGTATGCGGGCACCTCATTGCTGTGGCTTCTCTTGTTGCGGAGCAGGGGCTCTAGGTGTGTGGGATTCAGTAGTTGCAGCACATGGGCTCAATAGTTGTGGCGCTCAGGCTTAGTTGCTCTGTGGCATGTGGGATCTTCCTGGGGCAGGGATTGAACCCGTGTCCCCTGTGTTGGCAGGCAGATTCTCAACCACTACACCACCTAGGAAGCCCATGACTTCTTAATCATATTGACAACCAATCATATCATATGTGTCTAAGGACCAGCAAGAAGATGGATAATTATCTGCTTCATAGTTTGGCATATTTTATTTCTCTTCAGCTCCTATACAGTCCAGTCAGTTGGATTTAACAGAATTTGGACTTAGGAATTTTTGGATGTGTATGGTAATATTTAGGTTGTCACATTTTTTATTATAATAAGTATAATAAAAATTTCTTTATTTTTGAATATTTTGCAACACAGTTTTCAATATTTGTGATGTTTTTAATCATTCCAGTCAAATTCTGAATCACTTGTCCTTCTATATCCTAGTACTTAATTATTCACAGTGTCAGAAACTCAATTTAATTACTATACAAGGTGAAATTGAATTGCATATCTCATGAGGAACATATTATGAATGTCCTGTTGCATTGAAAAAAACAAATAACTTTGCAATAATTTTGATGGCTTCTGTAAAGAACTATTTAGAACAATATTTTTTTTTCTTGGTCATGCCCCCTGGCTTTCAGGATCCTAGTTACCCAACCAGGGGTTGAACCTGGGCCCTCAGCAGTGAAAGCTCAGAGTCCTAACCAATGGACCACCAGAGAACTCCCATAGAACAATTTTTTAAAGATAATTGCACTCCACTATGTGAAGTAAGTCAGACAGAAAAAGACAAATATCATATGATATCACTTGTATGTGGAATTAAAAAAGATACAAACGAACTTATTTGCAAAACAGGAATAGAGTCACAGACTTAGAGAACAAACTTGTGGTTAACAGGTGGGGAGGGATAGATTGGGAGTTTGGGATTGACGTATATACACTGCTATATTTAAAATAGATAACCAACAGGGAACTACTGTATAGCACAGGGAACTCAGCTCATTACTTTGGAATAACCTAAATGGAAAAGACTTTGAAAAAGAATAGGTACGTGTGTATAACTGAATCACTTTGCTGTACACCTGAAACTAACACAACACTGTCAATCAACTACACTTTAATATAAAATAAAAATTTTTTAAAATAGTTCCACAGCACATGAACACTTTATCTAGTCCTATATGTGAAGAAAAAAATGAAAGAAATAATGTCATCTGAAGGGTATATGCATGTCTTTTAGTGAATCTGGAAATGTTATGTAACTTAATTTGGTAACATAGGAAGCTACTGAATATAAGGAGAGAGGATGCTATGACCTACTCCACTCTTATGAAGGTCAGTTTTCTACAGAAATGGAATGGGGATATATACCCTTTGATGCATACTTATTTATAAAAATATTTTTAATTATAAAATAAAACACAGATTAAGAAAATTTACAGCATAATGAATGTAACACATGAATTGTTATACATATCATAAAGAGTTATTATAGCATAATGAATTATTAAAAGGTGAACCATCACAAAGGTCAAGGATTAGAGCTTTGCCAGCCACTCCAGAAATTCTCCACATTCCCTGTCCCAATCATAAATCCTTCTTTCCTTCATAAAATTAACCACTATTCTGATTTTCTTTTTTTTTTAACTCTTTGTTTTAGTTTTTATTTATTTTATTTTTTGGCTGTGTTTTCTATATTCTGCATATTTTCTCATTCTGACTCACTTCTCTCTGTATGACAGTCTCTAGGTCCATCCATGTCCCTACAAATGTCCCAGTTTCATTACTTTTTACAGCTGAGTAATATTCCATTGTATATATGTACCACATCATTTTTATCCACTCATCTATTCATGGGCATTTAGGTTGCTTCCATGTCCTGGCTATCGTAAATAGTGCTGCAATGAACTTTGGGGTATATGTGTCTTTTTGAATTATGGTTTTCTCTGGGTATATGCCTAGTAGTGGGATTGCTGGGTCATATGGTAGTTCTATTTTTACTTTTGCAAGGAACCTCCATACTGTTCTCCATAGTGGCTGTATCAATTTACATTCCCACCAACAGTGCAAGAGGGTTCCCTTTTCTCCACACCCTCTCCAGCATTTATTGTTTCTAGATTTTCTGATGATGCCCATTCTAAATGGTGTGAGGTGATACCTCATTGTAGTTTTGATTTGCATTTCTCTAATAATTAGTGATGTGGAGCAGCTTTTCATGTGCCTCTTGAATATCTGTATGTATTCTTTGGGGAAATGCCTATTTAGGTCTTCTGCCCATTTTTTGATTGGGTTGCTTGTTTTTTTGACACTGAGCTGCATGAACTGTTTATAAGTTTTGTAGATTAATCCTTTGTCTGTTGATTCATTTGCAAATATTTTCTCCCATTCTGAGGGTTGTCTTTTCGTCTTGTTTGTAGTTTCCTTTGCTGTGCAAAAGGTTTGAAGTTTCTTAGGTCCCACTTATTTATTTTTGTTTTTATTTCCATTACTCTAGGAGGTAAGTTGAGCATTTACTTTAGAAAAGTTGTAATTATAATTTTTTTCTCTGCCCCTTTGAGATGTAACTTTCTTAAACTTCTTACCAGTTTTACAACCCAAGAATGTCTTTCTGAAGTATCTGGGAACCAACCCCTTGAAGTGTAATCATCAAGGAAGATAGCATGCTATCTCCCAAACTATGTAGGAGGGTAGGAGTTATAAACTGCCTCCTGTCATTAAGATTTTTTTGTGTGTGTGTTGTCTTAATGATTTAGTCACATAATTTTTACATTTCAAGAATATATTTTGATATTTTATAAAAAAATCCACTCCAACAGTCTGCATTTTACATGGTGAGGTAGTCCATTTATAATCAAAGTGATTATTGATATACTTCGAGTTCTTTCTACTTTATGTTTGTTTCACATTTTTATTCTTTTGTTGTTGTTTCATCCATTGTCAAGGTTGATAAAGGAAATTTTCCTTGTTGTTCCCTTCTGAAGATAGAGATTATTTTTCATTCAACATTTTACAGAGGACCCGAAGGGTCCCAGAGTCATCTGGGGCACCCATTATAATCCCAGCTTGAAAAGATATTTGGAGTTATCTTCTTCCCCTAAGGTTACAGTTTTTTAACTGAATAGAATCTGAATCCCTCCTAGAATTTTTCTACACACTTGTGGTAAATGCTTGTTTTTATTCTTTTATATTTATTTTTATAGATTTTAAACATGTCGAATTTTGCTTTAAGCACTTTGCCTGTATTTTAGAGGCTCTGACTGCATGGTGCTTAATCATTTTTTAAATATTCTGAAATTTATACTTATATTTTCTCTTTTTGAGAGAGTAATTTAAGATAGAGTTTTAAAAATTATACCTGAATGGGTTTTGGAGTTTCCATTGCTAAACAACAAAAATTCAGATGAGTAAATTTAAACATCAAATTGGCTTTATCAAATGATTCATGAATTTGGAGGCATTTCATCTAGTAAATAGAAAGGAACTCCAGTGAGCTACAGAAAAAGAAAGTATTTTAAAGGCAGAAAAGGAATGAAAAAAGGAAATTATTAGCAAAGAATGTGTTGTTTCAGTCAAGGGAAACTGAAGGGATCTATCAGGTGGATTACCTCACTAGTGCTGGCAAGTAATCACAGGTTGACAGTTTAAAGGTTACATTCCTAGGAGGGGTCAAATTGTTATTAGATAAGGTATTAAGTCTTGGTTTGCTCATGAGGGGCTTAGCACAAGTGACTCCACTTGGGGTCTGTTATTTCTTTTTAAAAATTCCCCCCATTTTGACCAGATCCTCAACTGAGAGATGTGATCAAAATATGTCATTAGCACCACTCTCAGCTACTGTTCTGTAGCTCTCAAAGCTTTTGTTGATTCTTTATGTGGTATTCACAGTTCACGACCTTTTACTTAATCTCTCTCATAATGCCGACCATGACTTCAGTTTCACAACTGTTAAGTTTGCCATTCTGTTTCTCATGTTCCAGTCTTAGGGAGAACATTTGCTTAGTGGCCAATGACTGTGAACATGCATTTAAAGCCTTTAAGAGCCTACAGTGTGCCAGGGAAATTACTATGTTTCTTATAAGCAAGATAATTGCCAATGTCTGGATGCACTTTGGACCTGTGGTCCCCAAGATCCAAACCAATCAAAATCAAATAAGTCAAAGAAAGACCTTGTTGAACGAGTCACCTTTTTAAGCCACATGACTTACTCAGTGATCTTATGTAACAGCTTTAACTTGCCCAAATGTGTTAACCCAGGTATAGCAGATAGTGTTGGCCACAGCAAATATACCTCCTTGTTCAGCTAAAAGATAATCAAGGGCTATCATGTTATCAAGAACAGCTTTGGCCAAAGAGTCTAAGGATTGTTTTGGTCATTTATTGCTTTAACAGTGGATTCTGTAATACTTTCAAGAGTTAAGGAGATGTTCCTCATTTACATTTACCCCAAATCAGGTAAGTGGGGCCTTGCCAATAGAAGCAAATCACGAATCATAAATGCCTCTTGATAATTCCCACTTAAATCTATGGTTCAGGACTGGAAAAGTGACAGCCACAGAAGCCATAAAATTTTAAGGGTCTGTAAACCACACAAGCAATTTTATTCTGGCTCCCTTTGCCTTGCGTCCTTTTCTTTGTATAGAGCCTAAACACAAAATTCCCCAAGTTTGGGGTTATTAACCAGAGATATGGAAATGGACCAAGGAATCTCTAGAATTATGGATATATCCTTTTTTTAAAATGACAACTCCAGCAGTCTGAAAGAGTAACCTCCTTAGTAGTGGTCTGGGAGATACAAATGATGTCAGCGTAAATAAAGGAAATGTCAGAGTAAATAAAGGAAAGAAAAGAAGGAAGAGTTTTATATTTATTTGAAGTATGAAGTTTTAATCTGGTGTCTTGGGAAGGAGCAGAATACCTCCATGTCACCTACTTCTCTTCCTAGTCAATTTGATTTTGGAGGTCTCCAGTGTTTTTACAGCTCAGGTAGAGTTCTCTTTAGCTATAAGATGTGTGTCCAAGGTTCACATCCCTGAAGTCTGGTCATCACCTGGGTATTGAGGAGGACCTGGTATCATCCCTTTCAAGGAGATTCAAGGGAATTAGTGATTCCAAATCAGAAGGGTAGAAGAAATTTGGAAATGTTATTTTGGAGAGTTGTAGCCAGATATTTGAGGAAACTAGAATTCAAGATCCAGTTCAGTTTATAGTTATGTAATAAAATCTCAAAGACAACTAACAGGATTAGAATTAAATCTAGACAGAGGTGCAAATATAACTTTTCTCTATCTAATCACCCCCATTTTACCAAAGATAATCACAGTAAAACTAATTTGTTTGTAGAACAGTGACCTTATATACTCTTTTTAAGACTGTTTTGTTGGAACCTTGTAAGCAAAGTACCAGGTCAGTTTTTTTTAAGGACTGTTACGAGGAGAACAGATTCTTATTGAACTTATGTAAATAACTAACTGTATTGTCATGAAAAGAATACTCTGGAGTTTCCAAGTTTGGGAGGGATCAGGTAAGGAGAAAAAGTAAATGTTTCATCTTTGTTTACCAAAGTATAATTTACCAAATTGTTGCATGTCATAGAAAGCTCAAGATTAAAGATTTCCTTAAATTTGGGGAGAAAAAAAGAAAAAAAATGCTAGGGAACTAGCAATGTTTCAGACAAAAAGTTATTAAGAAGTTATCATCATCCTCCTCATTTTATTCAGTCCCCAGTAATTAATATTTGTTCTGCTTGAATCCATTTGTTCTTGAAATTCTAACCCAGTCCAGTTTTATTATCTTAAAGTTATCAGAAACCTGACTTGTCAAAAAGTCCTTTCCTTGAACTCCTTGAAGATGAAATACTTTTGCAGGAATGCTTCTGTAAAAAGCATCAGAGTAAAACAGTAAGCGTCTGTAAATGACAAAAGTGTTTTTTAAATGCCCATTGTTCAAGATTTGATGAGATTTCATTTTAATGGAATTAATAAGGAAATTTGGTTATTTTTGTGACACACAACATTTTCAAATAGTGACTGAAATTATGATGATAACATTATACCAGGATGGCTCAGATTTTAGGAATTTTATATAATTTCTGGAATACTTATAAAACTATACAGATACACCATAAAAAGAAAAAAAAAAGGCTTGGTATGATTTCTTATTTGACAGTGCTTCCCATAAAATCAAATAAGCTAAATTAACCTAACATCTCCCTTTTTATAAGAAGGAAGAAACAAATCTTTTGAGATGTTCCAGGAGCCCTCTGGAAAATCCCAAAGTTAGTTTGAGCTCAAAAAGACTTAGAATTTGATTTTTGGAAAGTTTATCAAAAACATCAAAAGGTTTTAAAGGTTTTATTGTTCAAGTAGGATCATGGATCACTGTGAAACATACTCATTTATCCATAGAGACAATTAAAGACTGAAGAAAAATGCAGACAGTTAAATAGTTGTAAAAAAAGAAAACCTTAGCTCTTTTAATAGAGAAGACTTACCTTTCTGAAGAAATCAGAGACCTGGTGAAAAGACATAGGAAGTTATTTTGACAAGAAACAAAATCTTTTTTTTCTAGACAGATTGCTTAAAAGATAAAAACATTTTACAGTCTCTTATCAAGAGTAGACCAATAGTTTAAGAAAACTTTCACCTTTTAACAGAGAGAAAATCAAATTCTAATTTTGCATCAGCTTGATATTAAAATTCATTTAACTTAATGAAATTCATTTTACTCTTAGCCAGCTTAGCCAGCTTTAATGTAGTCAGACATTAAAAATTTTTTCCAAAGACTCCTTTTCCACAAACCTTCTACAACTTAAAAAAAAAAAATGTGACTGTCTCTTACACTAGCATCCTGTAGATTGTCAGACTTATAAATACTTTTTATATCTAGAAATGTATTATTTCTCATAACTAATTTTTCAGTGTGCCACAAAACATGTTTCCTAATAGATCCAAATATCTTTCAGTTTCTTTGTAAAAGAAAGCCAAAAGTAGATAAACTTGTGTTTAGTAATGAATATTTCATTTGGAAATGATCTATATATTTAATGACTGTCCATCATTTAACTTAGCAAAACTTTAAGGTTTCAGGTTATCAAAAAGATTTGGGAAACTATCTGAAAAGTTCACCTAAAAACTCTTTATCCTACTTACATCTATTCAGTTTACTTGTTCTTAACAGTTACATTTATATTTCCCACAAAAACTTCATGAGCCATTAGACAAAGTCAGCAATCATCCCAAGTTTTTTGTTTTGTTTTGTTTTGTTTTGTTTTGTTTAGCTCACAAATTTTATAAGCAATGATGTGAACTTATTTGACTTTTAGTAAGCCTAGATAGAATGAAAGTTGTATGTCTGAATTATTTCTAATGTTGATAACTCTAAAGATGTCTATTTAATTTAGTCAACAAACTAGGTATTATTTACTAAAGCTTATCTCAGATCATGTGAACCTGAAAAATATTTGGGTATGTTTTAATTATATTTTTAAGAATTTTATGAACATGTAACTCATATAAGCATTTGATTTTCCTTAGGCCAGTTAAATACTTTTACAGATTAATTTTGGCAATACCATGTGGAGGTAGAAAATACCACACATCTACAACACATCTATGGAGACACATGAACATATAGATAGATGCATGCAGAGACCTCATAGCTTCAGTACACTTAAGATAATTTCATTTACTCAAGTTCCAAATGACCTCTCCCCCACCCTCCTTTTCTTTTACTGATAACAATTACTTCCTTGAAGGTAGTGCTTTAATATTTACATCTCAAAGGCACAGGGAAAGAATGCTAGTTATGAGTCTTAAGATAAATAGAGGAGGTTTGGAGATTGGTAAAAAGGAATAGGTGAACTTTGAATTGCCTCTAGAGCTGCATTTCTGGTTTTGCAAAGATTTTTAAGGACTGTTGCTCTCAATTCCTGAAGGAATTGGCTTGCAACTTAAATGATATCATAGGTTGATCCACCCATAAATCCTTTTACAGGGGCTTTAAAAGTTTTCTTTTTCCCTCTGGGTATGTATTTTTGTTTTAGTTTAAGGCAGAAGGCTTTAAAAATGTTTCTATCAGGCTTTGCAATTTGGCCAATTTCTGACCACAGAGCTACTTTGTAGTTTTTTAGCTGAGAGAAACAGTAAATATTTCTGGCAGTACTGAACAACCCCTTGGACTCAAGAGCCATTCCCAAAGAGGGAGCAAAACATATTTTATTTTCTTCTTTGTACTGGGTACCAGGAGAGCTGATTCTGATAAGAAATCTTACCTTTAGCTGGCTTCTGCCAGTTTTTTGAGGATCCCATCTGCAAGCTCCAAGCAGGTGAGGTTTAAGGTAGGGGATGTAGCTACAGTGTCCAGAATTTGACAAGGTTCTTCATTAATTTTTAGCTTATCTTAGCTGTTTAAGGGAATAATGTAACAATTTACCAGAAAATCCCTCTGAGTTTTAGCAACTCTGGAAGGGACTAATAGAAGGGTTCTCCTTTGAGAGTAGGTAAGAGGGCATGTGAGTTTGAGGTTAAAAAAAATTTTCATAAGCCCTTTGAGGACAATCTCTTTTCCTGTGTCCCAGCTGATAATAACTTAGACATTGATCCCTGGGCCAGCACTTTAATGATAAACCCCTAGCAGAGTGCAGTGTGGGGGGCGGAGGTGTTATTTTAGGTTCTTGGCCTTGGAGCTCTTGTATCTGTAGAGCTAATGGTTTGCAGCACTTTTGTTTATGCTCTTGTGTTTTAAATTTTCATTAGCCTTATGCAACACATTTTTTTTTAATAAAATTATTTGAGGGGACTTCCCTGGTGGTGCAGTGGTTAAGAATCTGCCTGCCACTGCAGAGGACACAGGTTCGATCCCTGGGCTGGGAAGATCCCACATGCCACAGAGCAACAAAGCCCATGCACTATAACTACTGAGCCTGTGCTCTAGAGCCTGCGAGCCACCACTATTGAACCCATGTGCCACAACTAATGAAGCCTGCATGCCTAGAGCCTGTGATCCACAAGAGAAGCCACCACAATGAGAAGCCCACACACTACAACAGAGTAACCCCTGCTCGCCACAACTAGAAAAAGCCCACATGAAACAATGAAAACCCAATGCAGCCAATAAATTAATTAATTTAAAAAAACTATTTGGGAATCTTACTTTTGAAAGTTTCTGCATACCATTCCATTCTGTCTGATATGGAAACCCATACTTTCAATGCACTTCTTAAGTTAATGATCTTGTCTATTTGGAATGTCTCCCATAATGGCCATTGTTTCTAGGTTGTCTTTGGTTGGATTTTGCCATTTTTGTAGATATTTATAGCTTTTGGGACTGCAGTTCTTAGACGTAAAATAAGCAGGTGTGCCAGAAGGTGGCACACTTAACATTTTGAATTTTGAGGATTCCATTTTAATTTTATTATTATTATAATTATTTTTAGCTAGGCCTTTGGGTCTCTCAGAGCCAAACTAATACCTAAAATTGTTGTGCCACACGGTTGGGAATTGTGTGATGTTTTACAGTTTACCTGGCATGGAAATTTTCTTGAGGTTGGCAGGTAACATAGTATCAATCTAACTTGTTTCATGACCAACTTATTCTAAGCAGTGGGTACTTTAACAACTCCTCAATACTCAACCTAGTGACCACCAATTTTTGTGGATTTTTTTTTTCTTCCAAGATTTCCATTAATAATATCTTATATCTTGACAAATCAAGACAAAGAAACATGCACCTTAACACACCCACAATAACCAAGAGACGTTAGGGGACTGGACAAGAGAAGGCTGTGCACACCACCAGCAATTTCCAACACAGACTAAACCAGCAGAATCCAGTACGTGCAGACTACAGACCGGAAGTGAAGTTCCAATCTGACTGAACCAAAGGCTCAGGACTCAGATTACAGATGGATCTGTCTGCCAGCTCAAGCTGACCCTCTAAGCCCTGAACTGGAAAGACAATTAGATCAGGGGCTCAACACAACAGAACCCAGAGGAATTTACCCACGGTCCTTGAAAATGGCAAGAAAGACTGAACTCAAAAAGGGGTTGAGGGTACGACATCTGTGTTTCTCATTGTCCCCAAATGCCATCAGAAGTTCCCTTTGGATCCCATCACTGCTACCAAATCTGTTAACAACAAAAATTCAACTGAATAAATTTAAAGATCAAATTGACTTTATTAAATGATTCATGAATGGGGCAGCATCCCATCTAACAAATAAAAAGGGGCTCTCCACCAAGCTGAAGGAAAGGGAGGGTTTTAAAGGCAGAAAGGGAGTGTAAAAGGGAATTATTAGCAAAGAATGGATTGTTTCAGGCAAGGTAACTCTCCAAAGGAGAATGGGAGGAATATATTGGGTAGGTTATCTCACTAGTGCTAACTGGGTAATTCCAGGTTGACTGGTTAAAAGTTACATTCCTGGCATGGGCTGAAACAACAGTTAGGTTAGGTATTAAGACTTGGTTTGCTCATGTGAGGCTTAGCATAAGTGACTCCATTTTGAAACTGTTATTTCTTTTTAACACCATGTTTTATTTTTAGCTTTATTCTCTTATGGTCAGCTTCTGCCAAGTTTCAGTGTTTCCTTCTGTAAAGCTACTGTGCAAATACTTCTCAAAGTTTAATGTGTATCCAGATCACCTACATATCTTATTTTTTTAATGCAGATTATGTTTCAATACATCTAGATACATTTCTAGCAAGCTCTCAGATAATACTGATACTTCTGGTCCATGGAACACACTTTGAGTAGCAAGGTCCCATTCCATTATTTTAATACATTTTGTAGTAAATCCTGACCTTATCTCTCACCTGTTCCTTCCTAAGTGGTCCCAGCTTACATTCAATATAACAATGTCTAATAGTTTGGTATTTTTTTTAAAAAAGACTCAATCTTATTTAATCCTCACAGCATCATCACCAGTAGATTTGGAAAGCTGGGTTCCTCAGTGAGAAAAGTGAGCCCTAGTGTACAGTGACACATTCCAGACACTCCTCAACCTTGGCTTTTCTGTCACACATCTCTGTACTAGCTCTTTCCAAAGGGGTTTGGAAGTATGCAGGGCATTGACAACTTCAATTTAGGTAATTTACTGTAGAACACTTTTTCTCTGAATCTGTTGTGTCCTCTCTCTCATGAGCTTGTTCTGCTTGCCTTTGGTGTTTTTTCTTTCAGATTGAGGTAGAAATTGGCTTGACCTTCCTTGAAGACCTCTAGTGACAGTCTTTCTGAGTGTTGACTTAATACTTGCGTATCTCTTTTCAGCTGACTGGTTGGCATCCATGAAGCTCCTTTTTTTTTTTTTTTTAAATTACAGCTTTCTCTAAGTGGATTCATAATACATGTTAGCATAATACAAGTTTTGAGAAATCTTCAGTGAAGAAATCTGTTTCATTTTGTTAAAACGTATATTTTTAAAACTTATCTGACTATATAACTCTTAGTTTTGGTGGCAAAGACATCCTTTTTCATTTCGCTAATGTTTCTGAATTTTATATACAGATACAGACATATACTTACCAACCAAATACTTTTCTAAATCTTCACACAGTAACAAGCATTATACTAGGTACTTTAAAGACATTATCTCATTTTATACCCACAACCACCCTGTGAAGTATAAGCTCTTTTTACGGGAGAGAACTAAAGGCTTAGTAACTTAAATAAAATATTTAGCTAATTCAGGATAAGCTCGAATTCAGTTTAGGATGCCTGGCTCAAAAGTGGGTTACATATCTCTTGGGGATGCCTTACTGCTTTTCAAGCACCCAGCATTGGCCCTTTTCTTAGGACTAGGACCATTCAGCTAATTCTGACATTATCTGTTTAAAATAAAAAGATGTCGGGATGGGGGGGGGGACAGTTAGTGAGGATTGAGGGAGATTATTGAGCATTCGAGAATACTTTACTGATAAAATGAATGTGCAGAGGGTGTGTTTGTCACCTAGTAAATGTGGCTCAGTCCCAGAGAAACATCATTCTCAGCAGAGTTTTTAATGCATTTTACAGGTGTTTCTCTGCTTGCCATGGCGCTTTCTCCAGGGCACCTTTGCAAAACTGATGAATAGGAGTTGACATGGCAGGAGATTTCTGAATGGCACACCTTATGTGAAAAGATGGAGAGCTCTGCTCCTAGCCAGTGAAGTCAAACCTAATTTCCAAAACTAAATGACAACAATAATGACAATAAAAGATCCAGAACACCACTTTATTACATCCCATTGTGTCTATAGTTCTTGGCAACAACAGTGGGGAAAAAATCCCACAATCAAATTAGGGCAATCTGAACGACAAAAGTATTAGCAAGAGACAGTAGGGGCAGGAAATTGTTGATGCTTTTCCTTATCTGTAATGCTGCTGAGAGCTTTATTTGTCTTCACCTTGAAGCTTTGGCGAAAATCTGACTCTACTTGGCAGCATTAGCTTCTTTTACTGAAGCATCTTGCTGTTTAAATAAGTATCAAGCCCTTGAAGTTATTTTGGAATGTTTTTCTTTCCCAGGTGCCCCGGGTTTTCTGTTCTGAAAAGAGATTCATTTGAGAAAACCTGGGAGACTCTAGGTGCTGTTTATTATTTAGATGAACATTTTTATTGTATTTAAAATTACAACATTCCAAGGAACTTGAATGGAATGAAGAGTGTTGGCTTCAAATATGAGTTCTGCCACCTTAACGAGAAACGTTGGGCATTTAACCCAGACTCAGTTTCCTCCCTATGATGAATGATCATAGTACCCAACTCATCGGGCTGTGGCAAGGATTTGAAGGCATCTGTGTGATGCCTTCAGCCACATTAGTTGTTTCATGATTAGTAACTAGCCTCTTGTATCAAGCCTTGTGAAAATGTGCTAAGGGGAGGAACATGCTCTACTCTCCTGGACTGAGCTAATAGTTCAGATATTAGCCATGCATTGGAGATGAACTTGAATGGTTTTTTCCACTTCATATTTCTGCTTTTCCAGAGGTCAGAGATATGCATATGAGCCAGTTCTGGGAAAAAGCTGAATGGAAGACAAATAAGCAATTATCAAGATTGGCCAGAGAACTGGATTTTCTCAGTTGAGCTGGAATTGGAGAACAAGTAGTTCTTGGACTCACACCTTCCTCCATTTTTGGTAAGAATATTATCTTTACAAATGCATTTTTACATACATAGGGCAAATATACAGGTTGCTTTTTGTATCCTCTTTTGGATCATAAATCTTTACCACTCATGCACTAACAAATTTGTACAAAAGCAGAGTTTTTTCATGATCCTACTAACTTTGAAGTTGTCACTATCAAAGCATTGGTTTAGATGTAATTAAATGGTCTTTAGCTCCTTTCTGACTATTTTTCTGCTGTCTCTGATTGAGTATACTGAAATTAATGTCAGGAATTGAAAAGGATGGTTCTAGATTAGGTACTCAGGTAGGCTAACTTCCAATTTTTTTCAACATATTGCCTTTTTATTCTTCTATCTTTTGAACCTCACACAGCTCCTTTCTTGGAATACAGTTCTTTAAATGATTTATTCTCATTTATCTGTAATTTAGGAAACTGTCTGATAAGGTCATTTTGGCTTGGAGTGGTTCTGTCTTGAGAGGAATTAGTATCTATCAGACCCTCATCTACTGCTTCAGGCTGGCCCCACATCTTGCCAACCAAGGCAGAAAAGCTCACACTCTTCATCATTTGAAAGAGTGGGACGAGCTGGACTATCACTTGAAATCAGAAGTTTCCACTTAGCAACTGAAATTATTCACATAGATCACAAATACCAGAGCTGAGGGCGGGTGTTCCTAGGCCAGATGCTTAGAATTATAAAGGGAAACTTAAAAACTAAATTTAGACCCTAAAGAGAATATGAAGTAAGATACTGCTTTTATTTGTGGGCATGAAAGTTTTTTCCCTTGTAAATCCAGATGCTAAGTGCCTGAGTGAGTGTATGTGTATGTACATATGTATATGCATATGTATATGTGTACATATGTACCTGTGTGTAAAAGTGTGTGAGGTTGGGTTTGTGTGCATGTGTATGTCTTGGCATGTGCATGTACCCATATAACTAACCTGTTATTTAGAGAGTTTATTTCAGAAGTATCGTAAACAATCCATCTTTGATTCTGATTATTTCCTTTCTCTTTCTGATAATTTACAGTAATTATAAGTCTTTCTATGGTTGTTTAGTTTTAAAGATGATGTCAGGAAACCAGAGTCCTGTGCCTCCTACAGCTCTATCTAGCGGCCTCTTTTGCCCCAATACTACCAGAATATCTATCTGCATTATTCCCTTGCAAGGCCACATAGCAGTAATGTGTGTGGTCTGTGCCTCAGAGAGTTCTGTGTTAAAATCTCTGCTACTTAATGGCTATATAATGAGATTCATTCATTCTTCACTTCATTAAAATTCATTTTCCTCATTTGCAAAATAGAGGACATGTAACTGAAAAGTTTGCTATTGAGTTCTACGTAAAAGAAAACGTATAAACTAGCAGTGTGTGGCATATATTAGGCACCTAATAAAGTAAATTATTGATGTTTTTGCTATAGTTATTATTACTAGTACTTGATTAGTACACCACAGTCACTACTAGTGTAACTAAAAGTACATGTAGTCCATAGAGTTTCTGTTGTCCCTTGGAGCTTCTGTGGCTAACAATCTCCAAATACATTACAGATTTGGATGTCTAACAGAGAATATTTTAATGTCAGACATTTTAAATAAAAACCGAAATTTTATTAACTTCTAAGAATGACCTCCACTCATGCCACATTTCTCTTAGGAAGTGAAAAGTCTATTGTAATATGAATAATTGCTCCCAATTTACAGCTTTATGACTGTCAGATTTTATTAAAATGAGAGGTTCCCATAAATCTAATATTGAAATTCTGACTGGGGAAAAAAAAAAACTAACTACACATTTTGGATAAGTTTGTGTGGTTGAAAAGTATTTTTTAAGTCAAGTTGAAAAAATAATTACCATTTATTAAGTACCACTACATGTCAAGTGCTCTTTTAGATAACTTATATTTTGTAAAGTTTAAAAAATTCCATATTTATTGATATTATCTTGAATACATACATGAAGTTTCTAGAGCAGAGCATATTATTATCTATTTATTTACAGCAAACAACAACCACGTGGTTCCCCTTTGCTCCAGTTCTTACACTTGGGGTAATATAATAAGATAAAAACTCTATACATAAGAAGTGTATTTTAAGCAAGAAATCCTCAAAAAATGAATATGGGTTCTTAAGTATGTCATTCCCCCACCTCCTGATAAAGTCTCCTTGGAAACATAACTGGAAGGATCCTGAGTGCTTACTCTAACCTGTTGGAGTATAAATAAATCTCTCCAAAGGAAAGATAAGACTAGGGTCTCCAGCTTTATAACCCAGGGAGGTCTCTAGTCTCTCTCTGGAGTTCTCTCACTATGTAAGTCGGTCATAAATTAAGCTCCAGGGGGTGCTTTTAGCCAAGGCCAACTGTGAGTAAAATTTGTAAAAAAAAACCCGAACTGTACTGAAATATAAAAATATTTTCTCCATTGCCCCAGACATGTATTATTAAACTTAAAACTCATAGAACACTGTTTTTTTCCCCTATCTTTTTTCCAGAAGGTGAGTTGAGGGCTAGAAAGTTTAAATTTTCCAAGGCCACACAATTGCTAAGGGGAAATGGATGATTAAAACTGAAGCTCGTCTGATGTGAAAGCTTTTTGGTGGCTAAAATGCTGGTCTGAAAAACAAACTTAAGGAGTGCATATTTTACATCTCCATTTTCAGCAGGCCTACATCTAAGTGATCCTGGGCATGTTAGTATCTTATCTCCTGTTCCGAAGTTTTTCTGAGGAGATTAGACATAGTTAACCACTTACAGACATAATGGGAGAGGGAGAAGAAAGCAGTATGACAAAAAGAGTTAGGAATGACGGAATTTAGAAAGATACATTTTTGTTTTTTATTTTCACTTTCTACTGTCTCATACTGTTCATTGCTAAAAATTTTCCTCAAATATTGTTATTTTTCTCTCAGACCTTGCTTACTCACCATTCCAGTAAAGAGGTGTGTTCTTCCATTTGTATTATTTTGATGTATGCTTAGAATATGCTTGCAGCCAGTATGATAGCATACACTACTCATGATATTACAGAAACACAAGAATCTTTAGTGCTGAGTTTTCTTTTCAAGTTATGACCCAAGGCAAGGAACTAGCACTAAAACCTAACTTTCAAGGGGGTGAATTTAATAAGGGTGGAGAAGTGAGTTAGACTATTTTATCAATGTCCATGAAAAGAAAGAACATCTTTTGTCAATTTTTGCTCTGTGTCATCTTTAGGTGACAGTGTCTTTGATAAAGAGATTATGGTTCTGATTACCTGAGTTTAATCCCTTCATTGTCAAGGAGAATATGAATTACTAGTATGGTAAAATAGTCTTAATTCTTGGTTTACACAGTTCTGCTGCAGTAAAAAAGACAAGGCTGGTGACAATGCCAAAATACTCTGGTACATAATTACATATTTCAAACCAGGTTTTTCCAGGACTTTAGCAAGCCCAGTATACATCAGGAGACTACGAAATTCTGCCAGGTGCAGTTTGGCATTTCCAGCAGACTCTCTGTCTGTCTCTAATGGTCACCTGGAGCCAGGAATATTCCTGTGACTTTGAATGTTGTGGAGGGGTTGAGTCATCTGTGAATGTATTTTTTAGGGCTTGAGGGTCCTGTGGGGTGTCACCCTTGAGAGTGGCTGGAGAAGAGAAGCCTAGAGCCAGGAGCTGACCACTGCTAGCTTATTTCTTGGCCTTACCAGCAAAGTCACAGCCTCATCACTGGTCACGGTACATGCCTAAGTCTGCCTTGGTTTAGATGAACCCTGGATCCAAACCTCTGGTCACTGTTTGCCAAGAGACAGCACTAGAGTTTGGGACAGGCTGGGCTCCCAGGACGCTTCTGATAGCAGCTTTGCCCACGGCTGTGCTTGCTGCTTCCGTGTAGGGAGATACTTAGGGAGGAGAGAAGGAACCTCCTGATTTTCTATCACTGTCTCTTCCCACCTCCCTTGGTTGCCTGTTCTCTGGGAACTGAAATAAGTAGAGATTTGCCTTAAACAATTGAGTTCTTTTACTTTGATCCATTAAAGAAAAGAGAGAGGTTGCAGTGGTGGGTAGTGGGAGGTATGGGAGAAGGGGAAAAAAAATCAGTCTTTGTTGCCTCCTTACAGGTTGTCAGGCATTTTATATACATTCTTATTTAGCTCTTATATAACCCAGGCAAGGTAAACACTCATTCACTCATCCATTCATCCACATTTATTCTGTGCCTGTTGTGTACCATGTACCTTTTTAGCAGCTGATTATTTTTTTAAGCTCTTTATTGGAATATAATTGCTTTACACTTTTGTACCAGCTTTTGAGGTACATGGAAGTGAATCAACTGTATTTATACATATATCCCCATATCCCCTCCCTCCCGCGACTCCCTCCCACCCTCCCTGTCCTGGCCCTCTAGGGCATCATCCATCATCGAGTTGATATCCCTTTGTTATACAGCAACTTCCCACTAGCTATCTATTTTACAGTTGGTAGTATATATATGTGTCCATGCTACTCTCTCACTTCGTCGCAGCTTCCCCTTCGTCCCCTGCCCCCCCCCCCCCACAACCCCATGTCCTCCAGTCCATTCTCTAGCAGCTGATTATTAAAATCTCTAAAGATAAAGAATCTGAGAGAGGTCAAGCAACTTGTTCAAAACTACACAGATAATAAGTGGAGAAACAAATATCCAGTCAAATCCAGGATAGTTCTTTCAAATGACCCCTGAGGATTTTCTCTTTAGGTGAGAAGCAGTAATTGTTAAGAAACTGAATAAGGAATTTAACTTATATAAAGACCCCTGTTAGCCGAATCAGTTTCTCCTGAATGCTTGAAGCTAAAAGGTATCTCCACATAGTTTATGTAGTATTTGGAGGACATGAGGGCTTCATTTTCCTTCTTTGTTTTCTGTTTCCTTCTACATCACCTCCACTCTCCTGAGGAGAAAAACTCTCCTGACCTCAGGTACTAGGGGCACCTGTGTCTTTAACAACCCTCCATCCCCCTCCCCCCAAATTTACCATTTCTTCTTTGATGTGGACAAGTCACAAATTCTTAATGGAGTGCAGCGTGCTTTACAAGCCCCTTCCAAACATATTATTAAACCCTAAACCCTTCTTGGGTAGAAATTTGGAATTTCTACTATCAGTTCATCTGACTGATTCACTAAATAAAGTTCCATATCAAAGATTTCATTTAGAACCAGAATAATTTGCAATTTGTTAAGCAAATAATTTGTAAGTCAAAATTTGTTGTATATTTGAATGATTCTTCTGTTGACACTTTTTATCTGTAACAATAATACTTGCTGTAATTTGTGACATATGGAGAGACATTAGAGGAGTCTTTTCTGCTTATGTTGTAGAAGAAATTATGAGATATTTTTTGTTCAGTGTTTTTGAATTTTTAAAATTAAACTCCTGATTCATTTGCTTGGTTTTGATGTTACTTAATAGCTACTCTTTCTAGTTTAAAACTGCTTGGCCATGATTTTTTAATGGTTTATATATTCAGGATTTAGAAGAATGGACCTATTGCTTAGGCATATTGAATAACACAATAATAAAGTCAGTCCTTTAAAATGGTAACTTTAAAAATTCCTTTAATGATTTAATGGAGTTTCTCAATTATTCTGTTTTATTTTAATGGACAAACATATCAAGAACAGCTTTGGTAATGTAATTCACAACCAGTTCTTCCTTCACAAACCAAATTAATTTTTTATTTGCTTTCAGAATGAATCTCCACCCTTGAGACACTTATGATAGTAAGAGAACAAATGAAAATTCAGTCTTTTTAAAGTAATGAAGCAATGCAGGAATAGAACAGAACAGTATTATAATGAAGGTAAGATGGTTCCTTAGCTTCTAACATACAGTCGTTCAAGTTGTTTGTTAGATATGAAAAAATGCTTATGAAAAAATTCACTAATTCATAAAGCAGTAAAAGGCAGGTAGGGCTGTCTACCTCAGCTGGAAACCTGCTGAAAGTGACACTTTAGGTTATTTTTAATCTTTCAGATAAAAGTTATTTTTCCACTATTTTTCACACAGAGAAAGAAACAGGCAAGTGGTGAAGAGCATAGATTTTCCTTGATTTTATGTATCACTTGCTTCTTGTTGTCATGCTTTAGTCTCCAACTTCTGATCGTATCCTACATTGCTTATATTATTGCTAACCCATGTCTTTACCAAGATGTTAACACATTCTTTATTTCCCCAAACCACCATCACTTCTGAGAGAAATATGGACCTCCAACTTCTTGACTACTGGTCATAAATATGCCACATGGGTTCTGAAATATTATCACTGAGACAGGCAATGAGCATTGTATGATCTGTTATTCTAAGAATGTTAAACCCTATTTGAATAATATTATATAAATTATTTACTAATTAAAGTGAGATATTAGACGTTTCTGAAATGAACATCTTCCTAAAACCAAGAGGAAAATATTTGTTATAGTCTTTATCTATTCCAGTAACATACAATTCAGATACAAATCTTTCTTCTATTGCTATGAAAGAAATTTTGCCATTCAGTCTCTGAATAGAGTAAGGAAATCTTAAAAAAGTAAATACAAGAAATTTGCAGAAGGCGTTTTCTTATCTTTCTTAACTAAATTTCTCAATTTGGAGTATTCTCTGTGGAGTTTGAATTTAATCAGTAGAAGCTTTAAATTTACAGAAAGATACTTTGGGGGTGATTTTATCAAGTGACCTAAAGAAAGAAGAACACAGCTGCTTTTACACATTGGGTTAATCTTTTAGGATAAATGAGAAAGGGAATAGAGGAGAGAAAGCAGGCAGCCCTCACCCCACCTCTCACTGGGTCTTAAGACCTACTGTAGTTGAATTACTTACGTTCTTATTTTAAATGGAATGAATATTGAAAATGCTTGCTGAATAAACTAATGAAATACATGGCACAAGCCACTGAGATGTTTGCTTAACTCCAAATGACTTATAAAGGGATTTTTGAGGTGAACAGCCCTTTAGGCAAGACATATATCACTAAGCTAAAATAAATTTAAAAGGTTTAATACAGATCAACTCTAAGTTACTTTCCTAGATCCCATCCTTCACTGTCTATGTAGACTACTGCAGAAAGTGTATAGCGTTGGTGTGGCTAATAGAATCAGTACTAATTAGTCCCGAATACAATACACCGAAAAAGATACACAAGTGTGTTAGGGGAACCACTGACCGAAACCTCCCGCCCTGGCCAGGCCCTGTAGTAACCATTTGCATGAGTTACCTTACAACAGGAGGTCCTGGTAAGGAACGCGGAACCAACAAGCTACCACCAACTGGAAGAACTTGGGAAAGGTCAAAAGGAGAGAGGAGATGCCAGTCCATATGTCCCACCAACCTCCCAGAATCCTTCTCGCTGGAATCCATCTTGGCTAAGTGATGCACATGCCACCAGGAAAGACCCTGAGTCAGAATGATTGGCCAGTGACAACCCAGAAACTAACCCTATCACCATAAACCTGAGACCATGAGCCATGTGGCAGAGCAGTTCTCGTGGGTTCCCTTACCCTGCTGCTCTCTGCCCAGGCACCCGTTCCCAATAAAGTCTCTTTCTTTGTCAGCATGTGTGTCTCCTCAGACAATTCAAGTGTTAGTTAAGAGCCCACTCTCGGGCCCTGGAAGGAGTATAAATGCACAAACAGAGGTGTACACGTACCCAGGCATGTATAAAATATGTATTCTCTCCATATAAATATTTACAAAATACATATCTGTCATATTTTGTACATATATCTAACGCCTTTTTTTTTTTTTTTCAGCTGAGCGGCATGGGGGATCTTAGTTCCCTGACCGGGGATGGAACTCATGCCCCCTGCAGTGAAAGTGTGGAGTCTTAACCACCAGGCCGCCAGGGAAGTCCCAGTTTGTACATATCTCTAAATTGCTCTGCGGCAACGTGAGCTTGGCTCAGTTGTTAGGTTGCTATAGGGAGCCGGTCTCAGTCTCACAAAAGTGAGCATTCACTTGGTAAGTTTCTGCAGATCCTAGGGTCTGCATTATCACTTCTTAAACCAGACTGCGTATCAGGGGTCTCCAGAGAGACTCCCTAAAATCACAGGATGTTTAGTGATTGGAACCTGGGGCTCTGTGTATAAAAAACAAAATCTCCAGGTGACCTTGATGCACATTATGTTTGAAATGTTTTTTATACCATAACTGTTTAACTGCTGCAGCTAATCATATCAAGACTTGCAAGTCTGGGGTTCTTCCAGTAGAATATAAGTGCCATATGAGCAGTGATGTCATCCTCTTCACTGCTGTCTTTAGCACCTAGACTGATATTGATACATAGTAAATGATCAAAAATATTGGTTGAATGAATCAATGAATGCATATTTTAGTTCCTAAGATAAATTGTAAGAAAATTGCAGCTTTTTACTTTGTAGCCTCTAAAAGATTTCTTGAGCTGTAAAAACTTTTTTGTATACATATGTAAATAATGTCTCCCGTAATAAGAATGACATCACTTGTGTTCTCTTTACCTGTGTTTATGTTATCAGCGAGTGAATTTCTCAGCACCACTGCACTGCAACCCCAAGTACCACTCCTGATTTTCTCAAATTAACATAGTACAGTTTTTGCAGACAGACACATCTAGGAATCCCCAGACATGTAGTGGCATCCCTGAATCAGCTGTGGTCAATCTCACCCCCTGCTGTGGAAGAGCACTTGACCACACCACACAAGACTACTGCCCATGGCCCAGCTGCTTCTTGTTTGGAAAAGTATCTGCTCTTGATGTAACCTGGCTGCTGATTTACTCTGCGATACATTTTGTCTTTACATGAACACACACAAAATCCTTTCACGGCTTTGTGCCTTTTCCCATGCCACATCTCCTACCCGGAATACCATTCTCTTCTTCTTACTCACTGAACAGACTCTTCTACTCCTGTTCTTAAGGCCTCCTTCCTCTGATTCAGCTGAGAAACAACCTCTGGTGCTTGCCATCAAAGCTAATTGCTCTGCCTCCTATTTTCCACCATACTTAGCCATCCCAACCTCAGATGCATGTCATTTTCCCTATTCTGTATTAAAGCTTCAGTCTTCATTCTTCTTCGTCCCATACAGAGCTCCTCCTGGGCTCAGAACATATCTCATTCATTTCTGTGTTGCCTTTGCTTATCTCAGTGCCAGCTTCAGAGCACATACTCCAGAGATGCTCTTTAAATGTGTGATTACCTGTGCCACAAAAAAAAAGTGCCATTTTTTTTTCTATTGAGTATCAGATTTAGGGAAGTTAGAATAGGAGAGAATGAAGACTGTATGGCACTCAATAGCATGCATCCTATGGAGAAATCACGAGAGGATGTTTTTTTTTTCCTCAGAATTGAATGGGCTGCCTCTTCAGTGATCCTTGCTTCTTCCGGGCCTATAATCTCTGTCTTTGTGAAACTATTAATGAAATTAGTTTTAGTGCCTCCAAAATATGCACATTTCCTGCCTGTCTCCTTTTGTTTTATCCACGCATGAATACAAGCAGTCACTACCCTGTTCCTGAATTTAGTCCTTTCCAATTTCAATTACAGAAACATATTTTCATTCAGTATTCTTGCCTTCTCTATAATCTTGACATAGCTCCCTTTATTAGGCAAGATAATGGATTTTTTTTAAGTAACAGCTAATAATAACCGTTCATTACTGATATCCCCTTTAGCATTTTGCTATAAACCATTCTGAGGGTCAGTTTTTTGGTTCACATTGAGACAGGCTGGGACCTCGGAAATTTTACTGAAATGCTTGCACCTGGGCAGACGTCTCCTTGAGCAAGAGAATACAAAGAAACTGTAAGGGACTAAAAATAACTGCATGAATGCACAGTTGGGGCAAATTATGAACAATAAGATACAAAAAGGCCAAAAACCAGTTGTCACTTCTGAAGTGCCAGGAGCAAAAGCAGGGTCCCGTGCATGACCCCTGCACACAGCACCACCAAGGGGCAGAGCAGACCCTCTAGCCTGACCTACGGATCTGCCCCTCCCTTCACCCCATTTAAGGAACCAGCTGACCCTTCCTCAGGGACTGAGCAAGGGCACCTGTTTCTTCTTTTTGCTCCATTATGCTGCAACATGAGTCCCATAAAGCCTTACCTGAATTTCTCATTTGGCCTCTTACCAATTTATATTCATTAAAGAGTCCAAGACCCCGGGTCGGCATGAACATTATCAAGGAGGATTTCTTTTTGTTCTTTCTGTCCGTCAACAGAGGCAGATTTCCTCTGCAATGTGCTTTTTATATCCAATTTACCCTTGTACTGAGGGTATAGCCCTCTGAAATCGCAGCTTCATATAGGGTCTCCTCTTCAATTCCCATCTTGTAGGAACTAAGATTAGTCTTTGCAGCCACTATTCCCATGATGGCACCAAAACAGAAGCTGAGGGTCACCATAGGTCAGCAGTCACCTCCGGGTGAAAGCCATTTGGTGAGCACTTACGTATCTCTATGAATTCCCTCTTCGACTTCAGTTTTGGCCCCTGACTATTTCTTTTCTTTTGAGATGGGAAAGGGATCAAACCATCTTACTGAGGGGCTTTGGGGAAGTATCAAAGGGCTGGGAGGACAATGAGATCTTATGTCCTCAGTCCAGCTGGAATCTCCCCAGCTTCACAGGTGCTGAAAGCACCTGACTGTTTCTTAGTTTTGGCAGATCAGAGAAGAATTTACATGGGTTAATATTTCCTTTCCATAATTTTTTCTTGTTTTCAGTGAGTATGATATCTGGGGTATCTGGAATATCATACTGATAAACACAGAACCCTAATAGGCACATTTTCTTAGTGCACTACTTCACATAATTTCTACAGATGACTTGAATGGTGGTCTGACTACCTTCCTGGGATGGAGGAGGGGTAAACACTTAGGAACAGAACATATATTTATATTTCAGTGAATTATTTAGCTTTAATAAAAATTACATAAGGAATGAGAAAATGGCACAAGAGGGCAATAAGTTTTAGAAGTTTGAGAGTAAAAGTACTTCAACCAAAAAAAATTAAATAAATAAAGGGTAGGGAAAAGAATCTCCATTTCATGTGGGTGACAAGAACCTTCCGTTAGATTCTTCTTTGGTGTTTCTTTTGGTATTTCTATTCAAATGTGGGTTGAATTTGTCATATACATGAATTGCTATAAATTTTTATTAGTCTTCACTCTTCCAGACTTTCTCCTTTTGGTGCCACTCTTATTTTTTCAAATCTTCTACTTCCCTTTAGTTGATTCTGCTTAAAATGGGTTTCTCAATCTGTTTCCTTCTCTCTGCCTATAGTTCTTCCAATTTTCTACTTCTCACTCAGACACACTAAACAGCTTGATCACACTTACTCTTTCCCTCACCATTATCTCCAACATTTTTATACTCTCCTTTTCTTGGTGAAAAAAAACAATTTTTATAGAAATGTTTCTCCTCTTTCTTCTCAATTAAAAAAAGAAGCTCCATATGAAGAATCTTAGAAAGCTGGAAAAAAAGAATAATTAAAATCTTGCTGAATAATAGTTATTTTTAAAATGAAGCATGACTGATAAAAGCACAGATCTCTCTGGTTTCAGAGAGTGAAGTCAATAATTTTCTCCACGC
This sequence comes from Hippopotamus amphibius kiboko, assembly GCF_030028045.1. NCBI lineage: Eukaryota > Metazoa > Chordata > Mammalia > Artiodactyla > Hippopotamidae > Hippopotamus > Hippopotamus amphibius. The sequence goes on along the minus strand of NC_080186.1, from coordinate 169,540,883 downwards.
TGTTTCAATGTAAAGGTGACAAAAACGAAGATCTAAAGCACTAGTAGCAAGAAAAGAATTCATGGAACAGAATCGATTCTTATTGCTAACAGTCATGTAAAATGAAATGGTTACAGGCTTCTGAAAGGATTTTAAAGGATGTGGATCAATACTGAGAGCTGAAGGTGAAAATGCTGGGCCAGTGTCTTTGGTCCCCTTGAGAGTAAATGCATTTCTAAGAGTAAAATGTGATTTAAAAACAAAACAAAACAAAAAACCCTACGATTTTGTGGAATGTTCTGTATAATCATTCACACATTCATGGTACTTTGCAAGTCATCATCTGAATTAACACATTTGATTTTCACAACCACCCCTATAAGACAATTTGTTTTCCTCTTCAGGTGAGGAAACTAAGGCGTAGACCTGTTTTGACAACTTTCTTGAGATCATGCAGCTGGTTGGTGGAAGTGCCAGTATTCAGACACAAGTATGCCTGACTCAGGTCTGAGCTCTTAATCAAAATGCTGCCTCAATCTTAAACCAAAGGTAGAAGAGAGAATGGCATCTGGTGTGATTAGTGACTTTATGCCTTTGTACAGGAAGATTCCTCAGGTGCCATATTCAAACTTACATGGATCTTAGAGAAAATGTTGTCAGTCCTCATTTCATAGACAAGGAAAATATTTCTCAGAGAACAGAAAGAATTAGCTCAAGAATATCCTTTGTGGGATTGAAACCCCAAATCCCTCTGATGGCAAAACCTTGACTCTTTTAAGTCCTATTTTCTGTTCCTTCTGAGAAATTACCTTCCCCGTTGATTTTTCACAACACTAGAAAGTACAGCACTGAGAATTTTTTTGAATAAAGGTCCTTGTATTCAGAAATCCCCAGCTGACACATGGATTCATTGCCCTGAGGAAACTGCACAACAATTACTGTCCTTTCTCTGGGTTTGTAGCTCCATTAGAGGGCTTCTTCTCTGTTTTCCAAGAGGAAGAGGCAGAGGAGTACACTCTGGGCCTGTTCTGTCCCCTCCACTCACAGATTTCCTGCCTTGGGAAAGAAAATATATTTATAGTTGCTCTCTCAGTGCACAGGTTATTTGCTACAAAATTGTTCTTGAGCATTCAGAACATCCTACTTTAGAGAATGGTAGCATCCTTAAGTGCAGGCATTGTACTGTTTGGCTTTTTTGTTGTTGTTGTTTCTTTTTTTTCTTTTTTACATTGAAGATGTTCTTTGTTGTTTTCAGCAACTATACTGGTGAAGGTACAGCCGGCTTATTCATTCTCGCTTCATGACCCCATGGGGAGCTGGAGCATTCACGTTTAAGTCTTTGAAATGAGTCCACAAAGACGACTTCCCTCCAAGGACCCAGAGCCCTGTAAGTTGAAGGTGGGCACAGAAAGTTGTGAAGCAAGTGACATCTTCCAGTGATTTTCTCTGGTACCCTCACACTTTCCAAACTTTGCTGCACCTCCGAAGTTGTCTTTTTTTTCTGTTGTTGCTGAGGATTGCAGCTGTATATCTAATAAAACCCTGTACTGTTAGGAGAGCTTCTCACTGTGGATCTAAGGCTCTATCATTAGGCTTTTTGGACAGAGGCATTTCCTGATCAACAGAATGTCTTGACAAACAATTCTGACATGTACTAAGGAAACGTTCATCACAGTCTTGACAGTAAGGGGTAGAATTTTACTTTACTTAAATCTGCATCAAGGAATTTGCAGTTTAGCATCTCCTGCTCATTTTTCTTGAACCACTTAAGTAAAATAATTTACATGGTGAGCAAAGAACTAGCTTAAACAAGGCTCTCCTTAGGAACCATGACTGCTAACAGCACCGCAGAAACAATACGTATTGACTCTTTGTTTTTTTTGGCAGATTTCAGCAGCGTAAGATTCCTTCATAATAAAAATATGATTGAATCATTAACCTTGGTCCACCCCACAGGTGAATGTCAGTTATTGTCTGCTACCAGAAAATTGTTAAAAAGTCTCAATTACTGTAATTTGGCACTCATCTTTCACAGCCATTCTTCAGGGAGGACAGGGCCATGGATAAGGGGCCTCGGCTTCCTTTGGAGAGTCTCACGGGATGAGGCAGTGAGGCTGAGGCACTGAGCTCTGTGTTTGTGGCTCCCTTGACAGCTCTCTTTGAGGAGCTGCAAAATTATCCTTAACTCTTCCCAATTTAAGGAGAAAAAGCCTCCTTTTAAATCTGCACTGTTGTTGATTTCAGATCTTTTACATCAGCTACAACAGGGTTTTTCAAAGTGTGCTCTGTTCCACTATATATTGGGGGGGAAGGGGGGGTAGGAAGAGAGAGCGTCCCAGGAGAATAATTCCATGAGAAACTACATGTGTACTATATAAATGTATGTAAAATGTTTTCTAATAGTTTAAAATCATTTCTTTTTTTTTTTTTTTGCTTTTTTTAGTTTAAATACACATCTACAGTTTAGTCTTTATGCTATAACAGGCATGCTCAGAGCAAAGGACTCCACTTGTAAGCAAAGTCACTTAGAGACAAGAAATGTATTATTCGTGTGTGTATATATTTGTGTGTTGTATGTGTGTGTGTGTGTGTGTGAGAGAGATTCAGATAAAAATGAACAGTTTGCCTTTGACAAGTTGCCAGTCTCACCATAGTTTACTTAATATGTAGTTTTCCTTTCTTCTATTATTCCTCTTTGTTTTCCTTCATTTAAAAAAAATTCAGTTTGCCCCTTTACTATGAATCATTGGCTATATAAAATATTACTTTATTTTATTGAGTTACTATACATGTTACTTAAATGGCAATAGATTTTTTTAAACCTGCATATATAATTAAAACACTGCTGCATAATCCAGTTTCTAAAGACATTGTTTTCTTACGTAAAGGAAACGTTTAACAGTTTGAAAATTCTTGGTCTAAAATTCATATGACTATAGCTTTGGGCTCACAATCCCTGGTTTTAGAAACTTTTTGCATTGCTTTGCTTTCTTTTCATGATCTTTTACCACTTCCTTCTCCATCAAGCTGACCTTTTATTTTAATGGGTTTTCCAGAGGGAACTTGTTGTAATAGAGGCAATCTATTGTTGGACATGATTTCAGATGACAACTTCGCAGTATTGGTGTACTTTATGTTACTTAATTGAATGGAATAGACAGTTTAACGAGGCACTTTCTATATTATTTTATTTTTATCCGGCAAAACCAGGATGACTCATCTCCAAGGTTTTACGTAAATATTAAGCTAAGGAGACAGGAGGAGTTTGAAGGAGGTGTGTGTTTTGGTTTTGCCAAGATGATGAAATATATTTCAGGCTCTGTCCTCCAAAGTAAATGCTGGAGAAATTATACAAGCAAAAGGGAACTATGACTTTAAGGAACTAACAGAGGAGAAACACTCCCCCCATCCCTCCTCTCAGAGGGAAGACCACCTGAGAACTAGTTTGCACAGGATAATTGGGTAATAGCAGCCTGGGGCAGAGGAAAGGCAGAGGTAGAAAATGGGAGAATGGGATAGAACAGGATTATAAGGCCTGAAAATTATACCATTTTTATATCTTACAAAAAAGAAAAACAAAATAACAAATACAAAATCAGGTGTGAAAATGATTATTTGTTTAGGCTGACACAAGAAATAGCAATTAAATACACATATTTTAATACTGACAGGTAACACAAACATCACTAAATCTAGGAAAAGTATTTCTATTAATTAACTAAGTGACATATTCCTATAAAACTGTTTTCCTTTTTTATCTTTATTCTCTTTGTTTACCTCTTCATCTGTCAACAATTGTATTATCAAAGATACTACAATTTAAACCAAGAAAAATATTTTATCCTTTTCTATAATATGATTGTTCAAATTTTGATTTTCTTCTTAATACCTAGATGCATAAATCATACAACTTCACACACTGACATGTTTTTGATACTTCTATAATTTTGTGCTTTATAGGCACAGGACATCTTATCAATCCTATTTTGCATGATTGTATTGAGAAGGAAAAATTGTATATTGCATATGAAATTACGTATTTTGAATTTTCAAATATATTTCTAAAACAGAGAACTTCCATTTTGACTAGGAGGTCATTGAAAAACAAATTCTCTTATAATTTTCCATATCCAATGATTGGAATCCTTTTTTTACATCTTATTTTCTAGCTTTGTGCATTTCAAACCACTTCCTTCATATTCTCAGTGCTGGACACTGAAGAACATTCTTATGTTACAATACGACCTTTTTCATGTCATGATGCAGGATGAGTTGGTACAGTGCACTAAACAAGTATTCCCAGAAGCTATTTTTACACAGGTGCAGCTAGTAATAATAACTGTACTCAGGAGTTACTGTGAATCATGTATCTTAGAATGGAAATGGAAACAGAGGGAAGAGACAGAAGTCCTAACTGATTGCATATAATTATCTTACTTTTGCAGATGTACAAAAATATGTATGACCACTTGGTAGGGAGAATCCATGAGTCAAGCTTTATTAGTGTGGTAGTCAGGGTTGAACAGAGAACATATTCTGAACAAGTGGTTATAAATGAAGTACTAATTGAACAGAGAAACAAATTCCATAGGAGATAAGTGTGTATGGAGAGGGAGAGAGGCGTGGGTAGAGACAGAGAAGAGAGAGAAAGATGGATTTGTTTTAAGGAGTTGGCTCACTTGATAGTGGAAGCAAATACATAATCTGCAGAGTAGCCTGGAGACCCAGGGAAGAGTTGATATTGCACTTCGAGCCCGAAGGCGGTCTGCTGACAGAATTCCATCTTCCTCTAGGGAGATCAGTCTTTTTATAATAAGACCTTCAACTGATTGGATGAGGTCTACCCCCATTATTGTCTACAGTTACTCAAAGTCTACTGATTTAAATGTTAATCTCATCTTAAAAAATTTCTTTCACAGAAACCTCTAGAATAATGTTTGACCAAATATCTGGATACTGTAGCCTAGTCAAGTTGGCACTTTAAGTTAAGCATTACAATTGTGACCCTTCCTCTTTAGCTGAGGAGTTCAACTGCCTCAAAAGGAAATCAATGATGAAAATAGTACATGTAATGTGAAGCAGGTATACCGGAAAAGAGGGACTCCAGGGGTGTGTCACACTCTTCCACATCAGCTTCTTCTCTCCAGGTAAATAGGATAGTTGCCCTTTTCCACCTGTACAGTTAGGCAGGATCGTGTGACTAGTACTGGACCGTTTCTTTATGAGTCAGAATTATGATTTATTACTCCTGTGTGAAACTTTTAATTGCCAGTACAAGATTCTCCAGAGCTCTTTCCCCCTGCTTTGTTGGCCAAATGGGTTGCATGCTCCAGACAGTTCAACTACTTGATGGTGGAGCCTCCAACCATCTGGATTTCTGAGACACCACATGCTATTGCCCTGGAGTATTGCCAGGACTTGTAATGGACTTTGCATGAGTTAAACCACTGAGCTTTGGGGATTTTTTATTACCACATCATAATCTATTCTAATACCTGAACCAATAACTTAAAATAATCATGCTAATTTTAAAGCGATAAGGGATGATATTAACAATACGAAACACAACTAGAATCATAAGCACCAAGAAGAAAAAATAGGTATGAAAAATTATTTGAAGTACAGAACCTAATGTATGGGATGAATATATCTGATGGATATAACTGAAGAACAATTTAACTGAATTAGAAAATCAGATTAGAAAAGCCTCCGGAAGTCATTAGGAAATAATAGTTTTAAAATACAAAAGGAAAAGCTAAAGAGATATGAAAGGTTGCAATAGAAGACATGGTGGAGAGCTCAGAAGGAAGAAAAAAAGTAAAAATGGAGAGAAGAAAATACTTGAAGAAATCATGGAAGTAAATTTCTGAGAATGAAAAAAATAAGCTTCAGATATAATGCGTTCATAGGGCGTCAAGAGAAGATACAAAGAAAAAAATCCACACGTAGAAACAGTGTTGAGAAATTTAAGAATACCAGAATCAAAGATAGAATACTAAATAAAGTCAGTGAGAGGATTACCTACAAAGGAAAAACACTTTAGGTTAACTTTGAACTTCTCACCAGTAATACTAGAAGTAAGAAGATAACAGAGTAATATTTTTGAAGTATAAAAGGAAATGAACTGGGACTTCCCTGGTGGTCCTGTGGGTACGACTCCACGCTCCCAGTGCAGGGGGCCTGGGTTTGATCCCTGGTCGGGGAACTAGATCCCACATGCGTGCTGCAACTAAGAGTCTGCATGCCACAACTAAAGATCCTGCATGCTACAACTAAATATGCCGCAACAAAGATCCCATGTGCCACAACTAAGAGCCAGCACAGCCAAAAATAAATATTAAAAAAGGAAAAGGGAAATGAACTTTGATCTACAACTTTATATCCAACCAAATTACCATTCAGATGTAGACAATTAATGAAAATACTGTCAGCCATTTAAAAATGAAAAGCTTAGAAGGGTTGTCACACAAATATCCATTGTAAGAGCATTTTTGAGAAATAGGAGAGAAACAATTTTAGGAGATGAGGCAAGATAGATGAAGTAAGAGTGATCAAATATCTTGGTAAAAGTTATTTTTTTAATTAAAAACAGAAACTAGGATTAATGAAACAAAAATGAAAACATACGTCCAAAATTAACTTAGAAGTAAAATTCTAGCCATTATTAGAAGGATGAGGAGAAGACCAAATGACATGAGAGAGTACCAAAGTCACAATGTTATATATGATGACTTAAAGTGGAAGTAATCTAATAAACTTAATAATTAGAAAGTAGATATGTAGGGTCTTGTAAATATATCTAATTGACTATTATGCACTATTAAAAGATGACTTACAAAAGTTTTTAATAACGGGAATATTTGTATTCAAAATTTAAATTTTAAAAGCAATGATAGCTTATTTGTGTGCACAATATTATATTTATTCCATAAAGATATTTATAGATAAAAGACTAGAAGCATTTATATTAAAATCATAAAGAGGATAATAATTAAAATAAATCCCACAATCGGTAGTCAGTGAAGCAACTGGGGGTCGTTAAGTCTGTGTTTTCCACTGTTAGTTCTCCATGAAGTAAAGAACATTTTGAGATTTTGATTTTGTGAACAACAACAACAAAAAATGGGTGCATTGTTAAACATTTAAACCACTTTAATCAATAAGGATGATTTTCCATTGATTTGGATAGAATGACGTATGAGAAATTAATGAAATGAATTGATGATTTTTTTATTGCCTATTTGCCACTTAGGAATTAAGGGTTTCATGACTAATATCATAGATAACAGGCTACACTATTTTTATTCATATTATACCAACATTAAGACCATTTGTGAAAGTCCATGTTCTTTGAGTGTCAAAATGTTATTTAAAATGTTGAGACAAGCTGGTCTTTAGTACCATTTTCATTACTTTATTCAACACATCTTTATAAAACACACATGATATTCCAGGGATTATTAGGTACCTGTAATATAACAGATACAAGCAAAAATGGTCTTCATATTTTGAAATTCTTTAGAATGAGTGTACCAAATGTAAACACTCCTAATCTCTACAATCATATTTAATTATTCCTCAAAAATGTTTGAGAGTGTCCTATTTTGTGAGGACAAAAAATTACCAAATGAAAACCATAAGGGCATCAGGGAGGCCACAGAGAGGTGGTTTTGGTTGCCTTACTCAAAGGCAATAGTTTAAATGTCCACAAATTAGGCTTCAGAGAGACTGCTTGGTGATGGTGATGAACTGGCTACTGAAAAAGACAGAAAACTTTGATTTGTTGTAGTTTGTATGTGACCTTCATTGTGATCTCTTTAGCCTGAGTTCCTCTGTAAATTAAATCTGAAAGAGTGGAAATTTCTCAGTGAGTCAATTCTTAAAATTCAGTGTAATCTCTATGTGGAAAAGGCTGAGTTACTACAATTAGAAGCATCACTACAATCAGAAGCACTAAAAATTTGATATAATTAGGGCATCAAACAATTTTTTATTGAAGTTAATTTACAATGTTGTGTTAGTTTCAGGTATTCAGCAAAGTGATTCCATTATACGTACATATATATATATTCTTTTTCAGATTCTTTTCCATTATATAATATTATGAGGGTGAGTCAAAAATTATCCACAGTCTGGTTATATTAAAACTTCCATTGGCTGCACTGTCTTATCAGCGCTTTCCATTCAGGGCTATAGTCTCCCCAGTTGCTGCTGTGCAGGTGTGAACGTGTTATGTTCATTTGTAGCTGTGGTGCGAGCAAAAATGGATACTCCACCTGTGGTTTGCTCAAAAGAAGAGCAGCGTACAGTGATTCATTTTCTGTGGTCTGAGGGTGTACCTGGTGCCGTTATTTATTGAATACTTTGTGCACAGTATGAAGAAAGTGTTTTGTCACAATGAAATGTGAAAGAATGGACAGAGAGGTTCAAGCACTAGTGCTAACAGCCCTATGAGGATGAAGAAGATTCACTTCTGATGATGAAGTGAAGACAGTGGTGCGTGCGTGGCTCGCAACTCAGCCTAAAACATTTTTTAATGCAGGAATATGAAAGCTTGTTGACAGATGGACAGAGAGTATTGAAAAGCAAGGAGATTATGTTAAAATTATGTATTTGTCTTTTCTAAAAGTTAATTAAAATAAATTCTACAGCCAGCGTGCAGATAATTTTTGACTCACCCTTGTACAAGATATTAAATACAGTTTGTGTGCTATATAGTAGGTCCTTGTTGTTTATCTGTTCTATGTATAATAGTGTGTATATGTTAATCCCAAGCTCCTAACTTCTCTCTCCCTCCAACCCGCTCCCCTCCCCCACTATCTGCTTTGGTAGCCATAAGTTTGTTTTCTGTGTCTGTGAGTCTATTTCTATTTTATAAATAAGTTCATTTATATCCTTTTTTAGATTCCACTTACAAGTAATATCTTATGATATTTGTTTGCCTGACTTCACTTAATATGATAATCTCTAGGTCCATTCATGTTGCTACAAATGACATTATTTCATTCTTTTTTATGGCTGAGTAATATTCCATTGTGTATACATACCATATCTTCTTTGTCCATTTATCTATTGATGGATAGTTAGCTTGCTTCCATGTCTTGGCTAAAAAACAATTTAACATATATTTCCTTAATATGTGTTACTTCATCTAGCAATGAGAAAGAGAGCAGCCCTGACTTTTATTTCTTAATTTTTAAAAGAAATGTTTTATCAAATGATGAAAACATACTTGATAATTTTTTTCTGGTATTAACATATTCTGAACAAGTGGTTATAAATGAAGTGCTAATTGACTTCAGAAGAGAAACAGATTTTTTTTTCTCAGCAAGATGGAACAAGAAATTAAATTCAGATTTTTGACAGTTTGATGGTAAATACATTTATTTAGCAAAAGTACATCATGCAGCTGTAACTGTAGGAGTTATGCTACTTGTCAATTTAAATCAGATATTATTTAGAAAAGAACCTCTATATTATGAAATTTAAACTGTCATAAGCAGGGAGGGTTGAGGGGGAATGAATCAGGAGATTGGGATTGCCATATATACATTACTAATAAGAAAAAAATACCAAATTGTACACTCTAAACATATGCAGTTTATTGTATGTTAACTGTATCTCAATAAAAGTTCAAAAAAAGAAAAAAAAACTATCATAAGATGGAATAGTTTATTTTGAAATAAAAAGTAAGTCTCATCATTAAAGTGTCCTTGTGAGCTCACCAACAATATTGACAAAAAACAAATACAAAAAAAGAAAACCTCTATGCTATTCCCCTGTTGAATTCAATTCTTAAAGTATCATGAGAGAATAGTTTTTGTGAGTGGTACCTCATAACAATTACTTGGTAAAGAGTCATAACATTCTATTAACAAATAGATGGCAGAGCATGAAAAAATTATCCATTTTATACACACACACAGAGCTTAGTGATGAACATGTTTTATTATTTGAAGTTTTACTTGAACTGACATTTTTAAACTCTTTGGTATTCATCCAACTTTACCCATTTCATCTTTTTTAAGTTATAAACATTTTGTTTGTCTAAATGAGATGCTTTTAAAAACATTGCTGCCAGTCAATTTTCATCAATCAAGTTGTCTTTTTTATCAGTTCTCTCCTAAAAAAAAAAAAATGTGTTTTGGAATACATTTGGCTCATCTAGGAAATGTAATCAGTTAAAGGAATTTTACAGAGTGTGAAACAATTTGTTGTGAGCTTCATCTGTGGTAGGCATTGACTACAAATAATATACTTTTATAAAATCTCTAATTTCTTCTAATACATTATGATATGATAGACTGGATTATTATTCCAAGTCTTCTCTTGACATCCCCCACATGCCTGCTCTGGCTGCTACCGGTTCGCAAAAGGACTATACCTTCTCATCCTTTGCCACATTACTTTGCAGTGAGCCCTCCCACTATGGTTGGAGTATATTTCCTTATCCTAGTGATGTCGAGATTGAGCATGTAACTTGTTTTGACCAATGGAAGCATTGAAAAGTTATCATGTGTTTTTACTTGCCCTCTTGTGCCTTCAGTTATCATCTTGAGATAGACATTCTTTAGTTAGCTCAGTGGAAAAGGATAAGTGTGAAGCAGAGCCATCTCAATTGACCTGCAGAGATGTGATAACAAATGACTTGTTTTAAGACACTGAAAACGAGTGGGTAGTTTGTTACACAACATGCTTGTGACAATGTATAACGGATATACCCATGGCTACCCAGGCTGATAAGTAATACTGAAGAAATTTCTGCAATGTTTTTTTGTTTTTTTGTGGGGTTTTTTTGGTAGATGCTTTATGTAATGCCCGTCCATGAAGTTTTAAAAAGAGTAACATTTAGAAGACAGGAGACCTGGGTTCTGGTCTTTTCTTAGAAAACAAGTAGAGTGATCTTAGATACGTCCCTTAATCTTTCTGTGCTTCACTCGTAAAACTAAAGATAGTAATACTTGGACACCTAAAGGCTGAGACCTTAGATTTGGTGATAACTAGATCCAGATTTTGTGACTTAAATATACAATTTTATGAAATGAAGCCATATCATTATTTAAGGACAGTCCAACTCCTTTACTTGATATAGTTGCATAGCAAGTTAGTGTCTTTTTGAATTGCAGGAGTCCTGAAGCAGGACTTGGGAGACTTGGAGAGGAGGGAGGAATACCCACAGGATAGGGCCAAGGCCAGACACTGAACTAAGATTTGGGGAACCAAGATGAATAAAAGTACTTTGGTGTCTGTAATAAAATCTGAAATCAGCAATTGGCAGGAGGAGTATAGTTTTCTGAACCTTGCTTCTGACCTTTTCTAAATTTATATGCTTTCTTCACTCCTCTCTTATCTCAGAACGTGGGTGTCTTTTGACAAATATGTTGTAGTAGCAAAAGATCATCATTAGAGTTACATAGCTGATTGCAGGTTTTTTTGCCCATTTTTGTCTTTTTGGTTATGGTTCGTGGTAAGAAATGAGCATATATGCATGTGTTCAGGTCAAGCAAACTTAATTATTTTGGCAACCTCCATCACCCCTTGCTGCAAAGGACAGGCTAGGGAGGTTCTCAGCTGAAAGGTAAGACTTACCATCTTCCCAGTCTGGTATATCAAAGAAGTAAGCCTATGGGTAATTTTTTTCATATGTATTTTTTCATCCTCCCTTAGCTTTTGTAGAAGATTTGAGGCAAGGAATTGCCACACAGTTGGGAAGACTGGGGAATACAGACTTTTAGCTGGGTGGCAAGCTTCCCAGATAAAAATGAACAGAAAGGGAGAATGGAGGTTGAGAAGCAATTAACCATTTCTGCCACAGTGGTAAATCTCTGTGTTTTTGCTTCTGAATTTATGGCACTATAAAAAAAAGCTTGCTTTTTCATGACCTAAATTTCCATGTATTCAGCATGTTCATTCTTTCAGATTATAACAATTCACATGGGTGCACACTGTAAGGTGCCATGTACTTATCCAGCATAGGCACTTCTTGCCACGTTAGACATCTATAGGATGCCTGATCAAAACAATCATTTAGGTTTAGGATTTTTTTTTTAAGAAATTTTATTTTATTTATTTTTTGGCTTTGTTGGGTCTTCATTGCTGTGTGCAGGCTTCCTCTAGTTATAGCGAGCAGGGGCTACTCTTCATTGTGGTGCGTGAGCTGCTCTTGTTGCAGAGCACCGGCTTTAGGTGTGTGGGCTTCAGTAGTTGCAACACGCAGGTTCTAGAGCACAGGTTCACTAGTTGTGGCACATGGGCTTAGTTGCTCCACAGCAACTAATGTGGGATCTTCCCACACCAGGCATTGAACCCATGTCCACTGCATTGGCAGGTGGATTCTTAACCACTGTGCCACCAGGGAAGTCCCAGGTTTAAAATTTTTAACATCTATTTGCAGCACACTGCAGACATTTAGCTATGTGGCTCTATTTAAGATCCATCTTCGTACTGCTGGAAACAAAAGGAGGTGACTTATGGTCATTTAATAGATAGGCATTATGAATGCTAAAGGCTATCGTGTACATTGGTATAATGCAGGCAATGCATAAGCCAATGAACTGTTGATTTTCTAACTGAATTGTGGAATAATTTTACAGTTGGACCCACCACAGACAATTTTGAAGAACCAGTCTTTTCCCCTAATTGCACAGGCACTCTTGCAAGAGAATCCTAAGAATGTCACACCTATCACACATTCTCTGGGTTAGTCTTGTGAAGGTATGGCTTGGGACAAAAATCTCACATTACAAGCAGTGAAGATGTTGTAGGAATAAGCTCTAGGGAACTCTCAACATAGGACAGAGTTAGGAAACGTTTCAGGACACCATGAAGCACAGCCTTAGGAAAGAAGATACACAGTAAAATGTTGAAAATCAGTAGTAGACAGGATTTCACAGTTGCTTTGCACACATGGAGATGGGTGAGTCCTACTAACAGAAATATGACTCCTGTTCTATATCAGTGTGCTTGCCCTGAACAGCAGTGGTAAATAAATTAATACTATTTTACATTTGTAAGAGTCCTTTCAGGTATATCATTTCAGGTTATGTGTTGTCATTTACAGATCACAGATGAGGAAATCAAGTTTCCTTGCCTTTTCCAAGATCATAGAAACACCAACAAGAGCCTTGGCGACATATTACCAAAATAGAGCCAGCCTGCCTATGCCTAGAGAGCCTATTGAAAACACCAGGTACCAGAGACTCAGTCTCTTGCAGAATTGTTTTATCATCCTGTATCTTTTCTGACCCTGAACCCCAATTTTTATCTCTGTAATTTCTGACTCTCCACGATAACTCAGTCCATTGCCCCCATGGACTATGGTGCTACACTTTCTCTTCTTGTGTGTCCCAGCCCAACCTCAGTGAGCACTGAGTTTTGGACGTTTTGTGTCTGTTACAGCAATGGCTACAAAATGATTAAGTGAAAGAGCTGAGCACCAGCCCAAGTCATAAACACCAAATCTGGTGTTTTTGCTGATTTATCATAATACTTTTCCAAGTCAACAATATGATTGCCATTACTATTTTAATCAGAAGTGTGACTTTGAGCAGATTTTGATTCACAGATAAAGGCAAACAATTATGCATTCATATGTCATTTAAGTTTAATGTCACGCCACTGCATTTTCAGTCCTATAGTCTTTCTTCTTCAAAGTAATATTTTAATGTTTTTGAAATCAAGTTGTGATCAGAGCCACAGACTGTATTCACTTAATCACTCATGTAGTTACTGAGCACAATTTATTTTTTTGGTTTTAATCAATTTCCAAAGTTTTCATTCTTTTTTTTTTAAGAACTTTTATTGAGATACAGTTAACAGACAATAAACAGCATATATTTAGAGTGTACAATTTGGTGTCCCAATCTCCCAATTCATTCCCCCCCAACCCTCCCCGCTTTCCCCACTTGGTGTGCATGTGTTTGTTCTCTACACCTGTGTCTCTATTTCTGCCTTGCATTTCCTCTTTCATAGTTGTTAGCATTTGCCTTATGTATTGAGGTGCTCCTATATTGGGTGCATATATACTTATAATTGTTATCTCCTCTTCTTGGATGGATCCCTTGATCTTTATGTAATGTCCTTTCTTGTCTCTTGTAACATTTTTTATTTTAAAGTCTATTTTATCTGATATGAGTATTGCTACTCCAGCTTTCTTTTGATTTCCATTTGCATGGAATATCTTTTTCCATCCCCTCACTTTCAGTCTGTATGTGTCCCTAGGTCTGAAGTGGGTCTCTTGTAGACAGTATATATATGGGTCTTGTTTTTGTATCCATTCAGCCAATCTGTGTCATCTGGTTGGTGCATTTAGTCCATTTATATTCAAGGTAATTATCGACATGTATGTTCCTATTACCATTGTCTTAATTGTTTTGTTTTTGTTTCTGTAGGTCCTTTTCTTCTCTTATGTTTCCTGCTTAGAGAAGTTCCTTTAGCATGTGTTGTAGGGCTGTTTTGGTGGTGCTGAATTCTCTTAGCTGTTGCTTGTCTGTAAAGCTTTTGATTTCTCCATCGAATCTGAATGAGATCCTTGCTGGGTAGAGTATTCTTGGTTGTAGGTGCTTCCCTTTCATCACTCAAAATATATCCTGCCACTCCCTTCTGGCTTGCAGAGTTTCTGCTGAGAAATCAGCTGTTAACCTTATGAGAGTTCCCTTGTATGTTATTTGTTGTTTTTCCCTTGTTGCTTTTAATAACATTTCTCTGTCTCATTTTTGTCAACTTGACTAATATATGTCTTGGCATGTTTCTCCTTGGGTTTATCCTGCCTGGGACTCTCTGCACTTCCTGGACTTGGGTAGCTGTTTCCTTTCCCATGTTAGGGAAGTTTTCAACTAGAATCTCCTCCAGTATTTTCTCAGGTCCTTTCTCTCTCTCATCTCCTTCTAGGACCCCTATAATGCGAATGTTGGTGTGTATAACATTGCCCCAGAGGTCTCTTAGGCTGTCTTCAGTTCTTTTCATTCTTTTTTTTTATTCTTTTCTGCATCAGTGATGATCACCATTCTGTCTTCCAGGTCACTTATTCGCCCTTCTGCCTCAGTTAATCTGCTCTTGGTTCCTTCTAGTGTATTTTTCATTTCTGTTATTGTGTTGCATATCTCTGTTTGTTTGCTCTTTAATTCTTCTAGGTCTTTGGTAAACTTTTCGATCTTTGCATCCAGTCTTTTTTCAAAGTCCTGGATCATCTTCACTATCATTATTCTGAATTCTTTTTCTGTAAGGGTACCTATCTCCTCTTCATTTAGTTGTTTTTCTGGGTTTTTATCCTGTCCCTTCATCTGGTACAAAGTCCTCTGCTTTTTCATTTTCTCTGTCTTTCTGTGGCTGTGGTTTTCAGTTCCACAAGACAAAATACTGCTGATACTGCTTGATACTGCTGTCTGCCCTCTTGTGGAGGAAGCTATCTAGGAGCCTCCTGTGTGCTTCCTGATGGGAGGGAGTGATCTTCATTCTTTTTTGAGGCTATATTGTATTCCATTGTATAGATGTGCATAATTAATTCCATCAGTCTCCTATTATTATTTAGTTTGTTAAATGATGCTGTACTGGTATATCTGTAGGATAAATTCCTAGAAGTGAAATTGCTGGTTAAGAGGGTATATGCATTTGTGTTTTTTTTAAAGGAATGCATTTTACTTTATTCTTAGATGGTATATAAATTCTTCTTTTATTCTTGGATGAGATATAAATGCATAGTATATAAATTCTAAATATAAAAAAAGTAAATAGTGAAAATATTGCTAATTCTTCTTTTGATAATTAACCACTGTTACCAGCTCCTTAAGTATCTTTGCAGAGATAATTGATGCAAATACAAACATGTATATTGGGAATTAGGAATTTCCTAATTATATTAGGAATTAGGAAATTCCTCTTATTTTGAAGTACTTATATCTTCTTCTATGTTGTGCTTATGAGAGCCCAAAGCATCTCGCTAAGACATTGGTTGAGAGAGAAGTACTCAAGCTTTTGTTACCATTCATGTAGGAGCACAGTTCTGTATTCTTTCATCATTCATTGTCTGACATACATCATAATTATTGAAGATCCTATTTTTAAAAGTTATGTTTCTACTAATTTTCACTGTATCTGTCTATTCACTCAGGAGGGAAGGACATCCACGGATATAGGGAGTTAAACTGCTCTTTTCCACAGGTTTTTAAAGTATTATCCAACCTAGACTGTTCTCTATGGCAGAGACTATACAATATCACAAAAGCTTCTTTTCCTTTCTTCAATGGTAAGAGAATTTAAACTGGACACATGATTGCATAACTAGGAACTATACTTTGTTAACTTCTGATAGATGTGATCATGTGACTAAGTTATTACTTATGTTCTAAGAATGGAGGTGAGGTATGTAACTACTACTTTAATTGTTTACGCTGGATCTATACTCATCCTTTCTCCACAAACTAGCACATAGGTCAGTCCTCAAGTTTTGAATATGCAGAAGAACAACAAGATAGAAGGAACTAGGGTCTCTATATTGTGTGAAGCACAGATGTCCCACCAACCTTCATTGCTCAACTTGGGGTGTTTCATGGGAGAGAAATAAATTTCTGCCTTTTTAAAGCCACTGTAGGGCCTCCCTGGTGGCACAGTGGTTAAGAATCAGCCTGCCAATGCTGGGGACACAGGTTCGAGCCCTGGTCCAGGAACATCCCAAATGCCGCAGAGCAACTAATCCCCCATGCACCACAACTACTGAGCCTGCTCTCTAGAGCCCATGAGCCACAACGATTGAGCCCATGTGCCACAACTACTGAAGCCCACAAGCCTAGAGCCGGAGCTCTGCAATAAGAGAAGCCACAGCAATGAGAAGCCTGCGTACCGCAGCAAAGAGTAGACCCCACTACCCGCAACTAGAAAAGCCTGCCCACAGCAACAAAGACCCATTGCAGCCAATAAGTAAATAAATAAATAAATAACTTTTTAAAAAAAGAAGCAACAGTATTTGGGAGACCAGTTTTTGACAGAGCTCATCCTGTACCTTAAATAATTCAGATCCATGCTTGGTTCTCAGACGACAACCTAGGATTCCTTTGTCCTCTGCTATGTCTCTCTTAATCTACTTCCTCCTTTTGGTGGAGCACAAAATAATTTCATTGTTTTTGTTTGTGTATGTTTGAAAATATCTTTATTTGACTCTTCAAGTAGGTGGATAGTTTGATTAAGCCTGGAATTCTAGCTGGGAAATAAATTCCCTTCAGAGTTTTGAAGTTATTACTATTTTCTTTGTTATTCTAGAAAAAGTTCATTTTGATTTATTAATCTTTTTCTTGCTTTACTAAGGCTTTTAAGATCTTCTTTATTCCAGTAAGATTCTGAAATTTCTCAGTGTTGCATTTTAGTGTGGTTCTATTTTTATCCCTTGTGTTTGGTGTTCACTGGGCCTTTTCAGTATGTCCTTTAATCCTAGGAAATTGTCTTGAATTATTTGATGATTTTCTCCTGTTTTCTCAGTTCTTTCCTTCTGAGCTGCTGTTGTTTGGATGTTGAAACTCTTAGATTGCTCCTATTTTCTTAACTTTCCCTCCTCCCTTTCATCTCTTTGTCTTTTTGCTCTATTTTCTACAAGACTTCCTCAAATTAACCTTCCATCCCATCTGTTGATGTTTTTCATTTTTGCCATGAAGTTTTTATGAAGTTTTTAATTTCCAAGATCTACTTTTCTGTTCTTTGAATACTATTCCTTTTTTATTATTTCTTGACATGATCATGGATGCCATCCTTCTTTTGGGGAGGGTATCAGTAATAGTGATTTTTCTTTTGTTTTCTTTTCCCATGCAGTTCTTGTCCTCCAAGTGGCTTTTTTCCTTATTGATTATGATTATTTGTTTTGATTGCTAATTTCCTTTTGGCTTTCCTTAGATGTTTGCAGATCCTTTCTTGGCTGCTTATAGAATGAGAATTTAAAAGCTGATTGAATGCTCTGAGAATGGGAATGGGCCTTGCAGATTTATAAGTTTCACAGTAGGGTCATCTTGACAGATAATTAGCTGCCAAGCTCCATACGTCAATGTCTTTATAAATTTCCTTCTGGGTTGATCAGGTGTCCCAGAGAAGGGTCTCCCAGTCCCCAGCCTAGATGTTAGAGGTTTGGCTGGGAGGTGAGGAGACGATGGGCTGGTGTTTCCAGCATTCAACAGTCACTATTTATCCTCCACTTAGTGCCCTATTTTTAGTAAGTTTCCCAGGCCCACAACTGTGCTAAGTACACCCAAACCAGAGGTTCTCCATTTAAAACTTTTCTGAAGAATTATTGTTCATATTTCTGTTAGTGTGGCAGAGGTACATTCACTCTATGGAGTAGAGTCCTGAAGGACATCTAGGATTTTAAAAGATTCTCAAACAACTTTACCATATTTTTATTTTGTTCTTTCACCCACTCAGTGTTCCCTTCATTCCCATCTCCAGAAACACCAAAGGTCCCCAGTATTGCCAGCTTCTGAGACTTTTGAGTGTAAGTCAGGTATGTTTCTAGCGATCCTCCACTACAGGCTTAGGAGTTTGGCTATATTAGGTCTACTTAATCAGTGGCCATTCATTTATCTGATTTTTATAGTTTCAAAAACTAGTATCTTTCTTCCTGACATCTTTGAGAGAGTATTTTCTGTTTGTTTGTATTTAGAGATTTTGTCTTTTTAAAAAACTCCATTTGGTTCTACTTCAAAAAGGAGTAAATTTAAATGTGTTTTCCATCTACCATTTTAACCTGGAACCCTGGTGGTTGCTTTTATTAGTCATTTATCTTTCTCTTAGACTAGTAGAGAAAGTTTAAAATGATTTACATTGCCTTACATACATTCTTCTTGAAAAAGAAAGTGCAATTTAATTATGAAAGCTGATGAAAAGTATTCTCTTAATCAGGGAATTAATTTTGGACAAGAAGAATGCTATGAATGGGGAGGATAAAATCTTAATGAATTTTCAATAACTTCAGAATCTACTGTTTAGTGTTCCATTTATTTAAAAGGACAGAACTTGTGCCAAACATGTACTTGTGACTAAAAAAAAAAAAAAAAATGAAATTAGAAGGCTGACAGTAAACTGGCCAAATACAGAAACTCATTCACATAAAAATGATGTAAAAGAAGTTAATCAAATGGATCAAAACTCATAATATGGATTTGTTTGCAGGTAGTAGTAGCTCTATAGCTGACAAAATTGTAATAAAATCTAAAGATATTGAGAATTCTTTCTCTATTCATTGTTAATTGGCCTTCTAGAAAGAGTCTGCCCGTATATACCCAAGTGAAAGAGAACCAGGTCTATTTCTTCTACTACTTTTCTCTAACTTTTGTGTCTTTTTTTAGTGTTAGTCCCAAAGTGCTTCTCTTTTTTAGTTCCATGTTGAGTTCACTGAATCATACTGACCAATGGAAACAAACTTTCCATATCCCCTTGCAGCTTTCAAATGAAAGGTTTCCATGGCATTCAGAATTATCTGACTTTCTGAAACCAATTAAAAAGTCTATGAGATAGAGAGGCTGTAACTGTAATCACTCAGGTCCAAATAATCAGCTGTCCAACTACTTGTCAGCTCTAACAGCGGCTTTATCCCATGGCCTCCTTGCTTCTGAGATGCCTCTCTGAGGATCAGTCACATCTGCCAGGGCAGAGAGGGAGAATGAATGAACTAGATTGTAGTTTGCAAGCCAGCTATTCCACAAAGAATGAGATAATTTCTAACAGAGGAGCTGGTGGGGCTTCTGACATTTACAGGGTGTTAGCTGTTGGCATATTTGAAGTGGCCTCTGGGAGCGTGTGTCTGCACAGAGAAACCCAACGTGAAATCCATTTATAGTTTCATTCCAGGCATTCGAAAGATCTGTGAAGTGTGGTTCATCAAGATGAAACTCTTTTTAAAGTTATATAAGGGACCTCCCTGGTGGCGCAGTGGTTAAGAATTCACCTGCTAATGCAGGGGACACAGGTTCAATCCCTGGGCCAGGAAGATCCCACATGCCGCTGAGCAGCTAAGCCTGTGTGCCACACCTACTGAGCCAGAGCTCTAGAGCCCATGAGCCACAACTGTTGAGTTCACGTGCCACAACTACTGAAGCCTGCGCACCTAAAGCCTGTGCTCTGCAACAAGAGAAGCCACCAAACTGAGAAGCCCGCGCACCGCAATGAAGAGTAGCCCCTGCTCTCTGCAACTGCAGAAAGCCCGCGCGCAGCAGTGAAGACCCAACACAGCCAATAAATAAATAAATAAGTAAATAAATAAATAAATTTTTTTAAAAAAATTTTATGAATGATTCACATGGTCATTCAGTAGGACCCACTAGAATCTAATATTATGTCCTATCGATCCCCCTCTCCTGGCAGTGTTGTTCCAGAAAATCTGGCTACTTGGCTACTGAAAGGAGATAAAGAACACTTCAAAGGGACCATTTGCCTTCAGGAACCCATATATTTTGGTGGGATATTTAGAATATTTGGAGCACAGAGATAGACTGTGCCACTTGGAGACATTTTTAACCCAGATCTACTATAGTCTCCAATAAAAAAAAGAAGAAGAAGAAGAATGTGGTACAGGCTTGTTGCATATAATTTTTTTCTTTTTTTACAGGACAAGGAAGTATCAGTTCCCTGTCATTGAATGTTTTCCATAAGGAATAGATGTTAAATTTTTTCAAAGGCCTTTAAGCATCTTCGGAGATAATTATCTCATTTTTTTCCTTAGATCTCGTAATTTATTATATTAGTGGATTTTGACTATTGAACCATCTTTCTATTCTTGAAATAAATCCCTTGTGTTCATTATGCATTATTATTTATCTAAATACAGTATGGTGTTTACTCTTTTGTGTGTGTGGAAAAGAGCGAGAGATCTTATTCAGGTTTAGGTATTAGTGTTATACTTCCTTCATAAAGAAATTTGGGAGTTCTTCATTTTCTATCCTCTGGAATAACATTTAAGATATGTTTTTTTAAAAACAGGGTGCTATTTCTCTGAGAAATCATCTGGGCCTTGTGCTTTTTTTGTAGGGTAGAAATTTGATGATTTTATTTCTTCTATGGAGAATGATTTGTTTAAGTTCTCTATCTTGATTGGAGTCAATTTTAGTAACTTGTGTTTTCCTAAATAATCATTGATTTTTTATATAAACATTAAAATTTTTTACATAAATTGTGTAGTCTATTTTGATTGTTTTAATTTCTTCTGTTTTGTGGCTTCTAAATTCATCCTATAAAGTCTGGCATACTGTTTATGCTATTGTTACTGTTTAAGAAACAGGAATTTCAGATTGTATTTCCCCATTCACTCAAGAATTATTTCACACATTGCTTCCTTTAATAAACATTGAGGAATTTTCTGATTTTGTTATTAATTTTTGGTTTTATTGCATTGTCATCAAAGAAAGTTTTTTCTGTTATTTTTATCTTATGGAACTTACTGAGCTTATCTTTACAAGTTGGTTTTTGGTAAACAGTTGTGCATGTTCCATTTGTGTTGAAGAAGAAGACATTCTCTATCTGGGCTTATAGAGTACAGTATCTATTCTAATACTTACTTTATTGGTCCTGTGGTATAGGTCTTGTATATCCTTGCCTATCTACTGCCTACTTGATTTGTTTTAGACTGAGAGTTATGACAGTGTCT
This sequence comes from Hippopotamus amphibius kiboko, assembly GCF_030028045.1. NCBI lineage: Eukaryota > Metazoa > Chordata > Mammalia > Artiodactyla > Hippopotamidae > Hippopotamus > Hippopotamus amphibius. Next base: position 169,519,288 of record NC_080186.1, on the reverse strand, counting down.
CCTCTTTTTAGTGGGTTTCTTTAGGTTTACCCTTTACTTCCTTTTAATTTTTGCTCTATGAAAGTGATTGCTGTGTTTCTGGTACATAGATTTTCATGAATATTGTATCTTCTTTGTGAATTGTGGCTTTTAGTTTGTCAAGAAAAAATTCAGAGAGCTTTACTTGATGTGAGTATTTTATCGAGCAAGAAACAAACTGTTCATGAATAGGGAGACTTCAAACCAGAAAGTAGCATGAACCACAGAGGCTTGTTAGTACAGGATGGCTTATAAAGTGAGAGTGGACAAGTTGTTTAACCTCACAGTGATTGGTTATTATAATGGGGGTTTCCAGACAGCAAGGGATTAGCTAAAATGATTTCCTTCTGTCATTTTAGGAAGATAGCTTAAGTTTCCTTTGTGATTATTAGAGATATTTACAAGAAATAATCTAAGTTTCACTTCCATTAACTTACAATAACCTCTGTAAATTTCACAGGCATAAACTAGATTGAGTTTTGCATATGCGGCTAAACTAGTTTTGCCTGCTTGGAGAATCTTCAAGCCTAATTTCCATTCTATTTTAACAAGTATTACATCTGTATTTTTTTTTTAACATCCAATGACTTTTGGTCTGAATTCTAGTCTGTTTGATGAAATAACTCCTTTTTTCTTATTGTTTTTATTTGTCTTTTATACCTTTGTTCATCCCTTTATTTTTAGGCTTTCTGAATTACTTTATTTGAGGTAGTATCTCTTGCGTACAACATAAAGTTGGGTTTTGCTTTGCAAAAGTTTCATGTTTTATTAAATAGACATCTAAGTGATTGTTACTCTATCTTAAGGCAATGGATGTAAGGAATTACAGGAGTCAGGGGATTATCAATTACGTGCAGTAGGAAGAATACTATCTTACCACTTTGCACTGTTTCTTTCCCTTGATATATGTTATGTAGTTAGTTTTAATTGAGTCACTTTAAAGGCAGAGTGAATTTTTTTAAGTTTGCATTTTCCAGGAAAATAAGCACCAAAAAAGAATGAAAAAAGGATTTGGAACATGTTGCTCTAACTTTTATGTGAATATATTAAGAGCTTAGAATAAGGGTGTATCTCAAAGGATGTAAAGTTAAATTTGGGAGATCAGGTTCTACTTCCACATTCCCTATTTACTATCAGTAAATCTTTGGGTAACCACTTAAACTCTCTAAACCTCAGTTTCATTGTAGAGAAACTAAGGGTAAAATTAGCCCTGCTACCTTCCTTTCAAAAAAATTTGTACCCATCAAAATGTCTATCTCCATTATCCATTTTTCATAAGGTCTAATTCTGTTACTAAACTCAAGTCTGGCTGCTCACCACTCAAAAATCAATACCCGAGAGGCAATTGTTGGTTGAAAGCAAAGTTGCTTTTAATCAGAACGCCAGCAATCTGGGGAGAAAGGCAGACTCATGTCCCCCAGAAAACCAACTCCAAAGATTCTGCTTAGCCATGAAAGTTTTTAAAGGGGAAAGGGGAAGTAACTCAGCTAATCATTGAGATACACAGGGATCTCAGCTCAGTGTTCTGTGATGACCTAGATGGGTGGGCTGAGGGGGGCGGGGAGGAGCTGGGTCCAAGAGGGAGGGGATACATAGCTTATTCACTTCATTGCACAGCAGAAACTAACACAACATTGTAAAGCAACTATACTCCAATAAAAAAAAATCGTTGAGATAAAGAATCAAACTTATCGCCATCTCCCACTGCATGCAGGCTTGTCAACAATATAGCTTTGCTAAAGTGACAAGAAAAAAGGGGTTTTCTGGTGAGGGTGGTTTCCTGCTGCTTACAAATTCCCCCTATTAGATATCATTCCATTTCTATGGGATTAGGGACATAGGTATATCTTCTATAACTACTTCATGGTGAGAAAGGGTGGCGAGATCTTAGAGTGAAAGATATCTACAGGGGTTTGAGGCATCTCTTTGCTGGCTGGTTTAATTGTCTGCTTACATATATGGGCAAAACAAACTACAATTATTTTGATGCTCACAAAGGTATAGATTATTATGAGTAATAGTGTTAATCCCATTCTCTTAAGGCCAGTTCTTAGAATTGTGCTAGCCATAGATTCAGTCCTGCTCAAGATGGAACAGCTTATGTCATGGCTACAGTCTGGCCATCATGCAGTTAGCTTTTTCCCTCTGGTTGCAGTTATAGTATCTGTAAAATAATTCAGGAATGTGCATCAGACACTGAATCTGTGACTCTGTAGTCCTAATCACTAACTGCTTGAGCCTACTCTTTTTTCTTTCTTAATTAATTAATTTATTTATTGGCTGCGCTGGGTGTTCGTTGCTGCACGCCGGCTTTCTCTAGTTGCGGAGAGCAGGGGCTGCTCTTCCTTGTGGTCCACGGGCTTCTCAGTGCAGTGGTTTCTCTTGTTGTGGGAGCATGGGCTCTAGGCGCAGGGGCTTCAGTAGTTGTGGCACGTACGCTCAATAGTTGTGGCTCGTGGGCTCTAGAGCACAGGCTAAGTAGTTGTGGCGCACGGGCTTAGTAGCTCCGTGGCATTTGGGATCTTCCCGGACCAGGGCTTGGACCCGTGTCCCCTGCATTGGCAGGCAGATTCTTAACCACTGTGCCACAAGGGAAGCCTAAGCCTGCTCTTTTGTAACTCAGGGGAGGTCTGGGAGATTTCAGCTTTTCTACAAACAAGAGGCAGGGGACATAGAGGGCCTTTGTACTGGGAGCAAGGAGGGGAGGGGCTGCAGGGTTCTGCTTGGTTCCAATTCCCCAGCAAAGATTTGGTGATGCTAAATCTTATAAATCTCTTATAATGACTTTCCTTTGTCTTTGTGTTTAAATAATTAAAAGATTTTTATAAAATAATAAATCTAAAAACCTTATATTTGGTAGTATTCTGCTTTTCACTTCTTCTGCACTCTAGTCCTCTGGAGGTAAACACTCAGAATTTTCTGTTTTTAGTTTGTGTGTAGGGGGGTGCTCTTTTACTTTCATTCCTCTAAGTAATATAAACATACTACTATTTCTTGGTTTATCAATTTGAGACAGTTGCTTCCTATTGCTTCTCCACTATGAAAAATGAGGATTAATTCAAATGGAACATCATCTTTCCTTCCTTTCCCAATATTTAACAATTATAATATTATTTTTTTATTTTTTCCTACTTCTAACTTTAAATAATGTGCCTATACCTCTCCTTATTGCTCCATCAGTTTTAGGCACAGCCAAACTTATTCCTTGCACCCTACCATTCCCTCTCAGTGCTCCTTCCTAATTGTATCTTCAACTCTTTCAGCTCCACCAGGCATGTATATTGTTATGGTTGATACAGTTCACATTCTCCTTTGTTAACATACTTACCTGTTTATGGAAAAGCATAGGAAGAGATTTTAAAGGATGAGCTCAAATGAACAGTACTTATATTATTGTCTTACTTTTATATTGGTAATATATTCCAGTCACATTCCCTTTTCTGAGTTCTAATACTTGTGCTCCTCAAAGGAACATGTTGCTCGGATCAAGGTTAAATAGATTATTTTCATTTAAAATCGTCCTTTGTAGCTTGCTTCATTTTTGGACCATGAGTTTCTTACACTTATGTTTTCTTGTCGAGAGAGTTTATCATTTTCCAAATATCTTCCAGCTGTTTTCGGGAGTTACTAACTGTTGGCTCCATTTCATTCTTCTTAGAGATACTATTTTAGGAGCTTCACTTTCTCTTCTAACGTGGAGCCATTCAAGTCTGTTATTCAACTAGTACATACCAATACAACAGTACCCATTTTAAAACAATGAAATATCTGTGTGTCAGAAGCAAAATATTTTAGTAGTTAGTATCTATAACAAATAGTAAAATTAATTAGTAACATAAGTTTCCATACAAATGCATTAATTCAAGTGTTGTCACGGGATGTTGTGATGACCACTGTAAATGGGCCTTCCTTCTACCACAGCAACATCTGAGAACTAGCTGCCACTTAGACCCAGGTAGGCAGTATAGCATTCTCTACAACGCACTCTGTGGTTTAGGCTAATTATCCATTTTTATAGTCTAAAGAATTTTAGACTTTGTGTGTTAATATCATAATCCATGTACAAAGTTGTTCTTGATAAAATCAAGAATTAATCATGAAATATTAAAACTTTTTTCCATTAAAAAAAAAAACTGTCTTTCCCCCTTTTTCTTTTTTCTTTTTTTGCCTCCTGGGTTAGTGCCACCATTTCACTTAACTGTCTGATTTTCCTTTTATTTTCAGAGAGTACACCTGAGGTCTTTTCTTGATTCAAAAAAAAGCATAGATGATAAAATCTGAGTCCTTGCATTTCTGAAAATAAATTCATTAAACAGTCAAGCTTAACTGATAGTTCGGCTGAGCACAGAATAAATATATAAATATATAGATATATAAATAGATAAATATATAAATCTTTTTTTTCCACACTCTGAAGGTATCACTTCATCATTATTTTAGCATCCATTGCTGCTGATCCTCTTAGCAGATCCAAATTGTTTACCTACTATATTTTAGGTGCTGATGCTAATCTGATACTGAGATACTGGTTGTTTTGTGGATGACATTGCTCAGTGGGCCCTTTCAATATAATATAATAACTCTGAGATATTTTCTTATATTACTTGTTTGATAATTTCCTTCCTTTTTTTTTTTTCTCACTTCTTTCTTTTAGACTCCCTAATAGTTGAATGATGAACTGATGCTCTATCTCTCATGATGCTATATTTCTCAGTATTTTCGCTTTGTTTGTTTTTCCTTCATGTGCTAAGAAATGTGTTCCATGTAATTAACCTGTTTTCTATTAAATTTTTTATTTTGGAAATCGTTGTTTCTAATTAATTGTTCACTTTCTCATTGTTCCCTTTCCACTGCACAATATACAAATAAGCAATAGTCCACTTATGTGGTACCTGAATTTGAAACCAGGCAACAAGTCGGGAAGATGAGAAGTATCCTAGTAAGAATGTTTCACAACTGCTTTTCTTGTGCAAATTTTCTACTTTTCTCTTCCTTTTCATCTAGCTCCTTCATTTACTTTCCTATTCCTTTTTAATTTTTTTCATCCTTCATCTAAGATCTTTACTTTCCTTTCCGTTCTCTATAGAATTCTCCTATCCATTTTTTTGTTTGTTTGTTTAGTATTTCCACATGGAGGAATATAATAAAATCCGTAGTGGCCATCTTAAAAAGATCACATATTTTGCATTTTATTTTCTTGAATAACTTGACACAGCCTCTTCCTTTTTCTTCTTCCTCCTTTCAGTTTGAGTGTGAGTGAATCTATGTGTGGAATTTTAGGCTTCCAGTGTCTCAGTGTTGTTTTGCAAAGCACTTAGTAAAACTTGTGTAAAAGATGACTAAGATAAGGACGGTTATGTTTATACTATACATAATTTAGGTAACCCAAGGAAACTTGGAAGCATTAAAAATGAATACTGCTGATTTTAAAGCAATTGTGGATCAGGAAGGGCATTTTCTATTGAAACAATACATTTAATTTCAGAAGTCTGAAACATTTTTGACTTTATTATCATAGCTTTGAAAAATCTGAAGAAAGATGTTGGAAGTGACTTTAATAAATTGAATTTAGTAATTCTACACCTAACTTGTTTATTATTGTGGAAAAGTCATATTTGTCTATTGAATATTATGATCCTCAGTTAAGAATAGTTTATCTTTATTTAAGTTTTCCCCAGTTTTGTTTACATTAATCTGCATCACTGTTTTGCAATAAAGTAAGATCAGAGAACCACTTGGGGAGAATAATCTTTTCTAATACGTGTTAGTTGAAATTTCTTTAATTAAGTCCAAATTACATACCTAAATACAAAATGACAGGTACCATACCAGGCCTAGCCGAAGGCCAAATGCAGTCCACATCTTATTATTATTATTAAATTTTGGTGTTCAAATGTCTCCGTCCTTTCTTTCACCCCAAAATTCATCGTTCCTTTGATGGTCCTTCTGCAAAAGGCGAAATAAGTGCACCAAAAAAAAAAAATCTATTAGATGAGAAACCAACTTCTTGACTCCTCTGATTCACAGAGTGTTAGCAAGAAAATTCACAAGAAAGCAGTACCATTAATCGTGGCCTCAAATGCCTCAGGACCCACCATAGCCTGCCAAAGGTCATCGTAAAGAACAAACATCACAATGCCATCTGATATCTCTTTATAGCCTGTTAAATAGAAGTGGTTACCTATTTCAGTTGAGCCACAAATTCAATTCCCTGCAGTAATTTGAGATAAATTTCTTTAGTGTGCTCTTGTATTTTCCCCAGTCAATTTGTCATTTGGGACCAGGCAGAAAGGAATAGTTTGTGTAGCTGAATGTCTGGACAAATTTAAAATGAGGCAACGTATGTGATTATTCCTCCACCAGTTGTGATATTGTCTTGCCCATAAAGGTAACAATGCTGTGCTACTTGGAACCGTGAATTCTGCCTCCAGATGAAAGCTGCACTAACCACCTAATGGATCCATCATCCAAACCTTGGAAGAGACAGAAACATTTTTCACCCCCAAGGTCCTTGAAATGTAATAGAAAGACTTGCTGAAGGCATAGATTCCTTTGCATTGTTTCAGGAAGAAAGGTATCTTTCTTGAGGACAAAGAGGAGGGGAGTTTGTGGCACTGTGATCTTTCACAGAGCAACTGAAAAACTTACATTCTGGGGTGCAGAGAATGGGAGTAAGAGAAAAACTGGCAAGAACCAGTGTCTGTGTTTCGTGACTCAAAAAAACAAAATGCAGTATCTTTCGTTAGATGATAAAGTGAGAGATTAAACTGCTGCTGCTCCTTTCTCTTCTCTTCATCTGGGTTCAAATTAGTTATGGTTTTAGTTCAGATCTATGGTACAATGACCTAGAATTCTCTTATCTACAGTCAGGCATTCAGGCCTATGCTTTAGTAGGGAATGTTTATTATGTTATATATTTCTCTTTAAAATCATCTGTATTCATTTCAAATTCAGAGATTTCCCCCTAAGATTTTGCTGGTCATGATTTTTAGGTAAAACTTCAATCAATGGCTGTTTGAGCATCCAATAATCATATGAAAACCTGGACACACGAATTTTCAAACTGGTGATCTGGATGCATTATCAATACAGGCATACTGACCACATTGAATGTTTCTACCTCATCCACACTGATCAGTCTAGATGCCGCTATAGGCCTGACCCAGTAATTCATACCAAGCATCCAATGTGAGTATACCCTTCATTCCCTTTACCATCTCAGCTGGATCCAACACAGTGATGTTGGGGAAGAAGTTGAGTCTGAAATAGCTCAAAATTTCCAGCAGACCAACTTCTCTCTACTTGTATTTATTAAAAAATGTGGTCCTCACTTAATTACTCTAGGCTGTGAATGCAAAAGCTTCCAGGAATCACATAAAAACAATGCCTGTTTTTCTTTCTTTTCCTTTTTTTTTTTTTCTTTTCTTTTCTTTTTTCTTTCTTTCTTTTTTTTTTTTTTTTTTTTTTTTTTTCTTTTATAAGGCTTGCTGCTTACAGGACTCTGGCAAATAGTGTTTGGCTTGAGACAAATACAATTGAGTATTTATTTACTCAGTCTTTTAGAAATCAATCTTAGAAGTTCTACAAAGATGACTCCTATTTTAAACTTAACCGTGCCTAAGTATAAGAGTTGGGCATTTCGATAGTCTCCTTCTGTAGATTGTTTTTAGTAATGGAAAAGTGTATGAGCCTATTTCAGAATTTTAATCATTGGACTGAAGTGTGATATCCTGGGGGAATTACTTTGCCAATAGTGTTTTTAATGAAATATATTCATGCACTCATTTGATTAATAATTATAAAGATCCCTAGTGGTATAATTTATATTTAGTACAGGTGGCTCAAGTGAACAAATATGAGTAACAATTCCTTTCTCTTTGCTGTAGCATCTTTTCATTTCTTTGTTATAGAAGGAGTTATAGGATACATGGCATACCTTCAGCAGCCTCACCTGTGGAACACTGACTGCTTTGCCTGCAACATGCTTGGTGTTACGTTTAACGTTTGATCAGTTTTAGCTGTGACAGTTATGGTTTTGTGCTCCTATAAAACAGAAGGTCATTTTAAAAAGAAAGATGATTTGCTGTATCTGAGAAAGAACAGACGAAATATTTTCACAAGGCGTTCTTTTTCTTTCTTCTTATTCTCAGTGGGAATGAAAAAGAAGCTACCTAAGTGGGTGCTGTTCATATTATGCTGCCACCATTGTTAGACTTGCTCTCAAACTCAGGTGTGGGCATGCATGTATTCTTAGAATATAAGAGCCAGTATCAACTAGCTGAGTACTGCTTTTCATAAAAGACAGAGATAAAACATGACTTGTCTCCTTTACCAATTTCCTAGGCAAAAGCATAAACACACGTCATAAAATACTCATTCAGAATTGACCTTCACAGAAACCCTCTATGAATTAATGCCTCTCACAGATGCTCTGAATTTAAAGATTGGGTGATTTATAATAACACAAAAATACCAGACTCTGGTTAAACATTAATAAATAATTCATCAATTCTATTAAACTTATTCTTTCCCATCCTAAGAGCAAATAATTTAGTATCATGTTCTTGTTCCAACTTCTTCTCTACAGCAGGATCTCTAGGGTATCTAGTTTTATTTGCACACATAGCAAGACCTCTCTCACAAGGAATGACACTTAAGCACGTCAAAAAAGTATTTTCTATGAAGTTTTGTGACAAACACTGTAATAGAAATTCTGTTACTATAATAAGGATAATAGTTGTCCTTCTAGTTGACCTAATAGTCACCTTCTAGCTGACAACTCTGATATATTAATGGGAAAGTGAACTGTGATTTGGAGTACATTGAGTTAAATTAGCTATAGATTTAACTTCTGCTTGCTATGTCACTGCATATTATTTTCAAACAGTATAAATTACTAAAAGCAACTAAAATTTAAAAGGATTTAATATCATACAGTGACAGGAAAAGTAGAGAACATGCTTAATTGCACATTAATTAATGCTGAATTCAAATTGAATTCTATGAGTCTACAAATGCATTGGGGAGTTGGTTTTAATCTTTGCAACCACAGTGAATAGAATAATTAATGATAGGGCCCTGAGAGTGCTGTCAAATGTGTTATTCTATCCTATAGGAAAGCAACTGCTCATGAAAAAGTTTCTCTACAAGCAAAGCAAAACTCATCATTGACAGCAAAACAGGTAGAAAGAAAGCAGTGTCATAAGCCTTACGGAAGCTTTTGCTCAAAACTCTGAATTAGAAAATCTTTCCTTCCACACTTCTACCCCATGGAACCTACTGAATCCCTGTTTTTGTGTCTGAAGTTGACTAATGAAAAGGCGCTGAAAAAAAGCTGGAAATTTAGACAGTAACGCCTTTCTTTAGGAGAGAATGTACACATGCATGCACAGGCAAACAGAAAACCTCATGGAGGTACATATACACTTAACTGCACACATAGCTTGATTTGAGGGCCTTTGTGAGAGATTCTGGCTATCAAGATCCACTCTAAGGTGAGGCCCTTCCAAGGAGCAAACTCATCTCATTGACCCCAGAGGTCCTGACTTCTTTCATCTGATCCCATCAACTCTCAAAATTTGGTTAAAACTGGAAAGCCATCTCTCCTTTCTGTGCTCAGATTCCTGGATTTTAATTTGTCATCCTGTTCTCTTTTCTCCCCTTTCTTTGTTTTCTCTTGAAAATCTTCCCTGCCCCTGAACCTGACACAAGCTCATCCCCTCAGATTCTCATTATCAAGGAATCTGTGCCTGTGGCCAGGTGTCTCTACACAACTACGTGTGTGATTATATCCATTGGGGGTTTCCTATTCTCCTCTGGTGTCTCCACCTCTCTTGAACAAATTCTTCAGGCTTAGTTTGATATTAACCCTAATTACACAAGGGTATGTCTGGGAGTGAGAAGCAACTAATATGAAAATAAATGCTTGTGGGAAAGATGGGCAAATTCACTTGGAAATGCTAAGCAAATGTCAGTTTATTATACTAAGCTGAAATCCAAATATATCCCGTCTTGATTTCCACCTTAACCACTTACTGAAACTTAGTGAAATTATCGGTGTGTTAATGGATTTTCTGGCAGGTATTTCCCTCCTTCCATGAAACAACCTAGGCTATTAAATCTTTCAGTAAATAATTGTGAGTCACCTACACAGGTTTAAATATGAATAATTAAGGATAATTAAGGCTTTTCTTGTACTATACGTATTGCATGGAGATACAGATATAAGTGGCAGTTTAAATATTCCCTGAATTGTTCCTTTATGAATTAGGACAGTGATGGCATTTGAACTTTGAAATGGAGAGAAGCAAACCTCACATACAGCTGTTGTCTTTCACCAATTTGAGTTTGCGGATTCAAATGCTTAGTATTTTGTAAAAACACAAACAGTGTGACAAAAGAGCTTAAGAGGGAAGAATATTAAAGAAATATTTGCTACTGCTAGTTAGTTAGTTCTTTTCTTTTCTATAACAAATATATATTATATATATATTATTTTTTGAGACGTTTTCTCAATTTAAACTCACCATAAAAATTGGAGAATATCATGGAAACTGATTATTTCTGGAATATATCCCAGGATATTACTTACTAAATTTTTCCTAGGAAAATACATTCTGATTTAAGCCTGAATTCTGGACCAGATACTACGAATATATGAATATATGGACTATTTACCAGGTAGAACTTTTTTTAGAAGTTGTTCATACATAAAGTGTCCCATCCCTTAATACATAAACCCGAACTGGAACTAAACCTGCAGGGTATTCATGACAATTCATGCAAAGTCAGAATTATGCAAAAAAGTGCACCCTTGTATACTAAAAGTGGAAAACACTGTCCCAGCCCAAGTCCCTGCTCACTTATTAAGACAGGCAGCCTTCAGCAATAAAAAGATTTTCTTCAAGAAACCCAATATGCTTATTAAGCATCTGCACTAGTGTCCCTGAGGGAAAATTTACCTTCCTAGTCTACTCCTCCCTCTTCCTTCAGATTCTTGGCTCCTCTTGATTATGTTCCTTCATTTTCCTGGGAATGTGCTGATTTTTTTCTGCCTCTGCAGTTTCCTCAAACCATATGAGTGTTTCATCATTAAAAGACCTGCTTATATTTTCCCTCTACCATGAAGCTTTGGCAGATCGCCCCAGAGAGTGTTCCCCCAGCTGCATGTATGGGCCCTTATGGTCGACACAGACCATTTATTTGGCCTTTATCATTAATGCCTAAGTATCATTAGGTTGGTTTTTTTAATGTAAATTTATTTATGTTATTTGTTTATTGGCTGCGTTGGGTCTTCGTTGCTGTGCACAGGCGTCCTCTAGTTGGGGGGTGGGGGGTGGGGAGGGCTACTTCTCGTTGCAGTGCACGGGCTTCTCATTGCAGTGGCTTCTCTTGTTGCAGAGCACAGGCTCTAGGTGCACAGGCTTCAGTATTTGTGGCATGTGGGCTCAATAGTTGTGGCTCGTGGGCTCTAGAACACTGGCTCGGTAGTTGTGGCACATGGGCTTAGTTGCTCCACGGCATGTGGGATCTTCCCGGACCAGGGATCAAACCCGCATTGGCAGGCAGATTCTTAACTACCAGGGAAGTCCCATTAGGTTTTTTGGCATTAGTTTTTCTCTGCCACAAACTTCCTTAAGTGCGCAAGGATCCTGATTTTTAAAATCACCCCCACCTTCTATTATAGTGCTTTGTTTGTTGTGTATACAGAGTAGAAACTAATTTTTTGATTGATTGCAAGAAGTGATTAAAAATACTATGAACATTTCACACAAATGTTCATGTTATTTGAGTCCAGCTTGAACTCTGCTTAGTCTGAAGTGTTAAGTATTTATTCAAGCCCCACATGTATAGTGCTACTCAAAGAGTGGCCTGCAGACCCCTGCTGAGGCATAAATTGTTGCCTGGCAGTCCCTGCCCTAAGGAGTTGCATCACAATGTAAATAGACTATGTCACTAAGCACACTGTAGAGTTCAGCTGACTTTTTTTTTAAAGCAGGGCTTTCTCAGTGAAGAAGCAATGACACACTGAGATAAAAATTCTGTTTTTATAATGAGGATAGCAGACGCCCTCTAGTTGACAATTCTGATACATTAATAGGAAAATGAATTGTGATTTGTTTGATTTACATTCCAGAACAAACTTATCTCATGTTGGACCTGTAACAAATGATTCACAACTGCTACTTGAGCAGCACCGGTCTTACTTGATGAGTGCATTAGAGCATTATGTATAAATTATACCTTCTTGAATGTATAATTTTCTTAAGCCTATTTCTTCATCTATAAAATAAGGATAACCATATTTTCTGTATAGAATTTTCATAAGAATTAAAAATGTTTTGGGCTTCCTAGGTGGCGCAGTGGTTAAGAATCCGCCTGCCAATGCAGAGGTCACGGGTTCGATCCCAGCTCCAGGAAGATCCCACATGCCGCGGAGCAACTAAGCCCGTGTGCCAAAAAAAAAAAAAAAAAAAAGCTATGGAGAAAGCCTGTGCTCAGCAACAGGGACCCAACACAGCCAATAAATAAATAAATTTAAAAAAAAAAAAAAAAAAAAAAAAAAAAAATGTTTTAATGTGTGAATAGCTTTTAGCCTAGGATCTCATATGTATTATCACTAAGTGAATGGTGACTATGACTTGTTTTTTAAGATTTATTTATTTATTTATTTTATTTTTGGCTGCATTGGGTCTTTGTTCCTGCACACGGGCTTTCTCTAGTTGTGGAGAGCAGGGGCTACTCTTGTTGCAATGCTCAAGCTTCTCTTGCTGCAGAGCATGGGCTCTAGGCGAGTGGGCTTCAGTAGTTGCAGCTCGTGGGCTCAGTAGTTGTGGCTCACGGGCTCTAGAGCACAGGCTCAGTAGTTGTGATGCATGGGCTTAGTTGCTCCGTGGCATGTGGAATCTTCCCGGAGCAGGGATTGGACTGGTGTGCCCTGCATTGGCAGGTGGCTTCTTAACCACTGTGCCACCAGGGAAGCCCATGACTATCATTATTATTTAAGATATATCCTATGTGCTACATGCCATTCTAGCAGAATATATGAATTAGTTATGAAATGTTAACGTTTATTTATTATTGTATTTAATTATTAATAAAATTAAAAGAAAACATTTAAGCCTACTGAATATACTTTTGATAAGTCAGTGGACAGTTTCTCATGGCAATATACAGACCAGAAGATTTGAACAGGTTCTATCAAGACTTAAAATTGCTTTTATAAAAAGGAAATCCTGTCATATGCAACTATGAATGAACCTGGAGGACATTATGCTAAGTGAAATAAGTCAGTCACAGAAGGACAAATATTGCACAATTCCACTTATACAAGGTATCTAAAGTGGACAAACGCATAGAGTAGCAAGTAGAATTGTGGCTCTCATGGGTGAGGGGAGGGGAAGTGGGGAGTTGCTATTCAACAAGTATGAAATGTCAGTTATGCAAGATGATTCAGTTCTAGGGATCTGTACAACATTGTACATATAGTTTAAAAGACTCTCTTGTACACTTAAAATTTTGTTGAGTGAATATTTCATGTTAAGTGTTCTTACTAAAGTTTTTTAAAAGGTGCATACAGCATTGTAGGCACTTTTATGCAGTACCTCAGGTTCAAAATAAGTGAAACTATATTATGCATTGTAGAAATTTTAAGGTAAATTTCTTTTTTATTTAATTTTTATTTTTAATGAGGTATAATTGACATACGTTATATTAGTTTGTAGATATCATGAAATGATCACCACAATAAGTCTAGTTAACATCCATTGCCATGCATAATTAAAGAATTTTTTTTCTTGTGATGAGAACTTTCACGACGACTCTCTTAGCAGCTTTCAAATATGCAATGCAGTATTTTTTTAAACTCTTAATGCATTTATCCATTTATTTGAAAGGCTTTGTTGAGATACAATACACATACTATACAATGGGCCACTTTTTTTTTTTTTGGCTGCACTGAGTCTTAGTTGTGGCACATGGGATCTTCGCTGTGGTGTATGGGATCTTTAGTTGCAGCATGTGAGCTCTTAATTGGGGCATGTGGGATCTGATTTCCTGACCAGAGATCAAACTTGGGTCCCCTCCATTGAGAGCATGGAGTCTTAACCGTTGTACCACCAGGGAAGTCCCTGCAATATAATATTATTAACAGTATTATTAACTGTTGTCACCATGCTGTACATTACATCCCCATGGTTTATTTACTGTATAACTGGGACTTTGCACCTTTTGACACCCATCACCCCTCACCCCCCACCTCTAGCAACCATCAGTCTGTTCTCTGTATTTGTGAGCTTGTTGGTTCATTTGTTTGTCTTAGATTCCACATATAAGTGAAATCATACAGTATTTGTCTGATTTATTTCATTTAGCACAGTGCCCTCATAATCCCATCCATGTTGTCACAAATGGCAAGATTTTGTTCTTTTCATGGCTGAATAATATTCCATTATGTGTGTGTGTCTGTGTCTGTGTGTGTGTGTGTACATACATACCACATCTTCTTTATCTATTCATTAATGGACACCAGTTGTTTCTAGATCTTGGCTATTGTAAATAATGCTGCAGTGAACATGGGGGTGCATATATCTCTTCGAATTTAGTAGTTTCCAGAAGTGGAATTGCGAGACTTTATGGTAGTTCTATTTCTGATTTTTTGAGGAACCCCCATACTATTTTTCATAATGGCTGCACCAATTTACATTCCCACCAATAGTGCACAAAGGTTCCCTTTTACTCCACATCCTCAACAACATTTGTTGTATCTTTTTGATGATAGCAATTGTAACAGGGTGAGGTGATAGCTCATGTGGTTTTGATTTGCATTTCCCTGATGATTAGTGATTTTGAGCATCTTTTCGTGTTCTTGTTTGCCATGTGTATGCTTTCTTTGAAAAAATGATTATTCAAATCTTCTCCCCATTTTTTAATCAGATTGTTCAGGTTTTTTCTTAGGTGTATGTGTTTTTTATATATTTTGGATATTAGTGCCTTATCAGATATGTAATATTAAAATATTTTCTACCATTGGGTAGGTTGCCTTTTCATTTTGTTGATGGTTTCCTTTGCTGCGCAGAAGCTTTTTGGTTTGATATAGTTCCAACTTGTTTATTTTTGTTCTTCATTTTTGGTGTTGAATCCAAAAAGTGTATCGCCAAGACTGATGTCAAGGAGCTTAGTGTCTATGTGTTCTTTTAGAAGTTTTATGGGTTTTAATCCATTTTAAGTTAATTTTTGTGTATGGTGTAAGTTAGTGGTCCAATTTCATTCTTTTGCATGTGGCTGTCCAGTTTTCTCAACACTGTTTATTAAAGAGACTGTCTCTTTCCTGTTGTATTAAGGTTAATTAAAGAAACACATGTCCAATATGTCTGTGTCTGAAATTGCTGGGTAATCAGCATGTCTCAGATATTTAGTGTGTACAGACCAAACACACTGTTTATAAAGCAGACATTGTATAATGCCTATCGTGGCAAGACTGGTTATTATGTAGAAAGTAGAGATTCATTCATCAAATATTTATTGACTACCTATTCTGTGCCAGGCACTATTCTTGGATCTGGGAATTCAACAGTGAATAAAAAAGTCCTAAGTCCCTTCCCTCATGCAGCTACACTCTCATTTTTGTTTCTGCAGTGGTTTACTGTGGCCACCAACAGCCCTTGTGCTTAGACTCATTAGTGTCTGGAAGATTGAGCCTGGGTTAGTGAGGTTTGGGCCATGCCTTTCTATTTCTGCCTGTTCTGCGGCTAGGCCTGGGTGAAGGGTACTTCTCCTCAGCTAGAGGGGCTATGGACCACAGACAGCCATTACTGGAGTAGGGGTGGGGGTGCTAGGCTTCAGGCTCCCACAGGGACTCAATTCCATGCCCTCCCTGGCTCAGCCACTCAGCCCAACCCAAAATAGCCCCTTATTCCCAAGTCAAATTCCTTTCATTCTTTTCTTTTTTTCCCTAATGAAGTTTAAAAAATTTTCCTGTGACCATTTGTAGACCATACTGTCCCTCCTAAATGTATACTTGATGATATAATTTAGATGCTTTAGGTACCATTTAATTTCATAGAGTGGTAATCAGCTATTTATGATTATGATTATGTGTACTGGCTTCTGAATATTTTAAGGAACCTGCTTGGCCCCACAGAGCAGTGATTTGATGGTATGTTAAGCCCATCAGTGAGATCAGACTAGTTATTATGTAAAAGTAAAGATTGCTTTCTTTACTAAAAACAGTATTTATTTTCTAAGCCAGTGGAATCTCTTGGATTTTTAAATCTATTCACATGAAATCACTAGGAAATAATTTCTAGAGAGATATATTTTTATCTCCATTTTATAATTTAGAAAACTGATACACATTTATGTACATACAGAAGTTCTCCTTCCATACATATTACATCTTGTCCAGAACTATTGAAAAGTTTATTTTACAAGTCAACCATGAACAAATGCTAGGATGCAAGAATCTTTTAATTTGCTTCTGTATTTGTTTTTTGGGGGGTTTTTGTGTGTGGTTTTTTTTTTTTTTTTTTTTTGGCTGGTTGGGTCTTTGTTGCTGCATGTGAGCTTTCTCTAGTTGTGGTGAGCCGGGGCTACTCTTCTTTGTGGTGCTTGGGCTTCTCGTTGCAGCGGCTTCTCTTGTAAGAGCATGGGCTCTAGGCACGTGGGCTTCAGTAGTTACAACACATGGGCTCAGTAGTTGCAGTATGCAGTCTCTAGGGCTTTCAGGCTTCAGTAGTTGTGTTGCATGGGCTCAGTAGTTGTGGCACATGGGCTTGGTTGCTCCACCGCATGGGGGATCTTCCCACACCAGGGATCAAACCTGTGTCCCCTACATTGGCAGGTGGATTCTTAACCACTGCGCCACCAGAGAAGTCCCTCTATTTGTTTTTAATATTTAAATACACACTTTTTAAAATGTAAATCAATTACTAGGATGATTTCCTCTTTTTCCTTTGTAACTGAAAGATTTTGACTTGGGTAGATGTCATCTTTGCTAGTTTCCTTTTCTGTTCTTATATGTTATACATTCAGAGTGAGAGTCTCCTCAAAAAAGATTCATGAGGTTCTGTGGCTTACCTCAAAAAGTGTGACAAAATTTGTATTAATGGGCATTCTGGTGACAGTTCAGGGAAACAAAATAAGCAGAATATTGTCAAATAGTGCATTACAGCAATAATGACTACAGTACTAGTGATACTTTCAGAATTACGTGATACCAGATTAAATGTCATAGGGCAGTGGGGAAATAACAAAGAATGAAGTATCTACTTTTTCATTGGTAATTAAATAAAATCAAGTTCATTGAGGTCTCATGTGGGGAATCAACTCACATCCACTAAGTATTAATGTTTTGTTACTTTGTACAAAGCAAAAATATAAAAGAAATAGAAGGTTATTTACCATCTGTGTTAAGGACACTGATGCCTAGAGATAGACTCTTAGCGCAAACACCAGGCCCTTGACTGGGGCTGTAGGTAACTTCACACATTTGAGAAGTTCTGCCCAGGTGCAGATGTGTGTCCTAGCATCATTCTAAAAACATATGTCACTCAAGGAAATCATGACATGTATGAAGATAGCTGCTGTGTGATGTGCTCAAGTATAAACAGGGGCAGAGTGAGTCACCCCGGATGATGAGTGGCTGAGGGGCCGTTTGGAGGAAGGAATAAGAGCATGAGTCATCCATGGGTGTCTTGGAAAAGGAACAACATATCATTTGAGGCCCTAATTTTGAGACCTGGAATTTGACCGCTGCAGATGTTGGTATCTCTTAGCATTCACAGTGCACCACTGCAGTCCACCATTAATTGAGATTGCTTTAGTCATCAGTTGTCAATCCTGAGACTCACACTGCAGCACACAGGATTTAAACCCAGTCTTCCACTGGTTCTAGGTCCCTTATTTTTTCCACTTGTGGAAAGTGTGGGGGGAAACCTGGAAATTCTTGGAATACTGCCAGGAGGGCAGCAGCAAATTTGGGAGATCAGTCATTCTTAAATATAATGTTAAAAATACAAGCCTCACCAGATCAGTCGCAGAGTATATAACAAAATAAATTATGACTAACATGCTTAAATGTCTCAGTAATCCCATTTATGGGTGCAAATGGCACATTATTATCCATATTTCACTGGTTTGTGCCCTCTTTCCCCATCCTACCTCCAAGCCCAATTGCAGAATATTTATAACTTAGCTACCCAACAGCCACAATATCTCCTGCCCTGCTCCTGGGATCTCTGGAGTACCTCACATATGCTCAAAACCAGCAGCCTCATGCATTCCTCTCACTGACCACCCCTCTACCTGCCTAAGGTACTTTCTCCCACTCCCCAGGTGCTGAATAATGTACTACCTACCCTATTGCCTTCCCTCTGCCCCTGCAGCTGTCTTGCATTTGATTTAGAAATGGGACAGTACCTGCCTTCAAGTTGCTATTAAGCTTGATCCCCAGAGTTCCAGAGCAGCAGGAGTTGGGCCCTGAGTCTATTGTGAAAAATCCCCTTTATCTTCTGCTTACTGCTATCTCTGTGAGAATCAGACCTAGTGCCTGGGACCAGGACACCCCAGCTCTATGATCCTGGCTACCTTATCTGTTACCTGGCATCCACACTAGTAATAGATTTTACCTAGAGGCCCTCTTACCCCATGCTTATCAGCTGAAACAAAGTTGGGCCTGTGTGATACCCTACTGTCAGTTCAACATAGTGAGCTGATGCCCCTGAGCTGACACCAAGATATAAAAATCTACAGATCTATGTGGACCAGTAAATTTTGTTGTGGCTGGGCTTAGGCAAGTGTGAAATGAATGAAGAAAGAGGAATGATAAAATATGAGGCAAGAAAATTAGTTAATTTGGGGCAACACGATGAAGGCCCTTGACCACCATGCTGTGTTTGAATATTATTTGGTAGGTAAATGGAAATCATTAAAAAGTTTTTCACACAGATAAGTATTATGGTTAATTCTGGTTTTTTAAAAGATAGCCTTGGCAGCAGTGTGAGAACAATTAACCTGGGGACATGCAAGGAGACTAATGCAAACACTGATGCAATAGCACAAACAAGAAATGATGAAACGATAAAAATCATGTACTTGTACTAATAAGAATTCTGATATTTATTGTTTACTACTTGGTACATATCAAACTGAGAACCAAAAGCAAAAAACGAAATGGTTAAAAGCGTGAACTCTTCAGTCAGACTAGCTTTGAATCCTGGCTGAACAATTCATTGAGTTCTTTAACCTCTGTTTTTCAGTTTTCTCATCTATAAAATGAGATTAATAAGACCTATCTCGTAAGTTGTAATAATTCAGTTGATATGTGTAAAGTATTTAAAATAGTGCCTGGCACATAGCCTTATTCTTATTTCTATTCCTATTTTAATTATTACCATTATTTCCCAAGATCACATAGCTAACAAACAGTGGAGCTGGGATTTAAATTTTGGCAGTTTGACTTCAAGTCTCCACTCTTAAATACTCTGCTCTAATAGAAAGACAAATCAGAGCGAGATTAGAGTGGTAACATAAACCAAATATAAAACATAAGGGAGAGGGAGGTGTCCAGAATGACTCAAGGTTCTTATTTGGGCAGCTTTCCAGGAGAGAAGGGAAAATAGAAAACCAAGGGGGAAAAAAGTTTCTTGAAGAAGGGATTGGTTAACCATGTCATATGCGGTGGCATACGGCAAACTCAGTTAGCGCTAACAAGTGACTAGATTTCCAAAAGGACTGATGGGAAAGAGAAGTAGCTGCCCTTGATCAAAGAGCTTTACTCATCTAGCTCAGAAGTTAACACTTCTTGGCACAGCATTGATTTGGTCAGGGAAGAAGAGAATTCTTACCTAGTAATGGAATGAAACATGATTCCAGGGATAATTGGGAGAGATTATTATCTGCTTTCTTCTCTGTTTTGGAGGAAAATATCTATCTTCAACTCTGTGAATTCCAATTTAGTGGCTCTCTTTTTTTATAGAACCCCAACGTTTTAGTATGTTTGGGATATGCCTAGATGAATAAATAGACCTGAGAAAATTTTTTACCAACACGGACTCGATGGATTTATTTATATGGTTTTTATAAATGAGCTTTAGTATCAATAGTATACCGATGCAAAACTAGAGTTTCACTTTCGCTCTTTTAAAAATGGCAAAATGTCTACTCTTAATAAGAGGTCGTGAAAGATTTTTCTTTACCTTTTGAGTAATCCACTTAGAAGGCACAACAGAATATGTGTCTCAGAATTATATTTCCTGTACATTACATTGACATTATCATATCATTGATTATGTAAGAGAACCAAGTCTTATTTTTGAAAGAGTTAAAGTTTTTTTACAATCATGTTACCTCTTATATTTACTTTTTAAATATTTTATTGTCACCTGGATTAAATAAGTAGCTGAATATTGTTTCTCAGTGACTCATGATCCTATTTAACCAAGTGTTCAAACTTGACAACTTTGATACTTATTTTCCACAAAATAAAAACCTAAAGGAACTTTTCTTCTTTCTTTTTATAAACCCATTTTATTGAGGTATGATTGACATACAAAAAAGCTGTATGTATTTAATATATACAACTTGATGAGTTTGGAGAGAAGTATGCATCTGTGCTGTCATCACCAAAATCTATGCCATGAACATATCCATCACCCCCAAAAGTTTCCTCCCACTCTCTTTATTATTCTTATTATTATTATTACTATTATGATTAGAACACTTAAATCTACCCTCAGCAAATTTTCAAGTATATGATACAGTATTAATAACTATAGGCATTATGTTATATTATAGGTCTCTAGGATTTATCCATTTCATGTAACTGTAACTTTCCACCCCTTGGCAACCACCACTCTACTCTCTGGTCCTGTGAGTTTGACTATTTTAAATTCCTTATGTAAGAAGTTTCACTTAGTATTTGTCTTTCTGTGTCTGGCTTATTTCACTTAGCATAGTGTCTTTCACTTTATTTATGTTTTTGCAAGTGGCAGCATTTTCTTTTCAATGGCTGAGTGATATTCCATTATATGTATATACCACACTTTCCTTATCTATATATCTGCTGATGGACATTTAGGTTGCTTCCATGTTTGGGCTATTGCGAATAATGCCAAAATGAACATAAGAGTGTAGATATCTCTCTGAGATCCTGATATTAATTCCTTTGGATATATACCCAGAAGTGGGCATGCTGGATCATATGGCAGCTCTATTTATAATTTTTTGAGGAAGCTCCATACTATTTTCCATAATGGTTGCATCACTTTATATTCCCACCAAACAAGTTACCTTGCCAATTGCATAATTTTTGTAATGAACTCTCATTAGATCCTTAACCACAGTGATTTTGTCTTATATCAGCCACAAATTTTTTTTTTACTCTGATGTTTCCCTGAAACATCAATTAGCTGTAGGTCAGAATGCTCTGTCTTCAACAAAAAGAAATTGTTTTTGCAAATACCGTATGCTAAAGCATATATATGAAATCTAGAAAAATGATACTGATGAACATAGTGACAGAGCAAGAATAAAGATGAAGTAGAGAACAGACTTGAGGACACGGCGGGGAAGGGGAGGCTGGGACATAGTGAGGGAGTAGCATTGACATATGTACACTACCAATTGTAAAATAGATAGCTAGTGGGAAGATGCTGCATAGCACAGGGAGATCAGCTTGGTGCTTGGTGATGACCTAGAGGGGTGGGATGGGGAGGGTGGGAGGCAAGCTCAGGAGGGAGGGGATATGGGGATATATGTATAAATAAAGCTGATTCACTTTGTTGTACAAATAGAAACTAACACAACATTGTGAAGCAATTATACTCCAATAAATATTTTTTTAAAAATGAATGTTTGAAACCCACAGGTACTCTGAGACACAAGCTTCTGATGGCATTGCTTAAACGACTTTGAGACTAAATTTTGACTGAGTCAGAATTTCTATAACTGAAGTGGAGATGCTGATGCGTTCATGAGACTGCTAACCTATGATCAGGCAGGACAAGAACTGACTACACAGTACTGAATGAACTGGTGAAGGACGATTATGGGTTTTGTTTGGAATATTGCTGATATTTTAATGTTCTGTTTTCTGGATTTAAGGAACTCCTTTCTCTTTTCTCTTTATCTATAACTCATAACAGCTTAGTAGAGTATACTTGTATAAATAGAAATGAGACATTCATCTTTTTCTCCCTGGCTGATTCCTCCAGAATTCAGAAACTTTTATTGAGATTACTTATTTTCATTGCAATATAATTATTTTCATTGGTTCGATGAGAATCTGTCAGCCTTGTGACAGGACATAATTGGAAACATTAGTTATATAACCAAGGCTTTAACTGAAATGGCAAATTTAAGAATGATTTGCATAGAATCAGATATGACCAGAAAGGCTTAAGAAAACAGGATTTACTTTATGGAGTCAATGCTTACAAAACTCTCTTGGGAAAAATGGCCTGGTATCTGGCTTAGAGGGTACCCAGCCTTACAGGTGAGTAAGGAAGATCACTTCCTGACAGGCACAGGAATCTTAGTGTATTTGGGGGACTCCAAGAAGAAAGGGAGTCGCCCAAATCTATAGGTACTGCAGGTAAAATCTGGTGGCAGTTTCTTTGCTTAGCTTTCTAGCCTCAATGCTATTAAAAGTCCAATCTGAGATTGTTTATGAAAACTTCCAGGAAAGTAAATGTTAAAAGACCTGTGTAGTCAAGTACCTTTCTTGCTGCATCTACACGAATAATCAAATCAGATCTAATGAGACCAGGCTTATTTGTGATTGAGGATACTCTTACCTTGATTATCTCTAAGCCTAGACTGTAGAGAGAAATTTTATGTTTCAATAGAAAACTATAGCTTGCCCTTGTGAGTTATTAGATTCTAGTCCTGTTCATTGTCTTTGATCTATTGTTCACCTCTCTGTAGGTAAAATAGTTTTGTTACCTACCTGTACCTTAAACTCAATCCTGTCATTTTGCGCGAATTGTCCGTTCTTATCAAATTTAAAATTTTTGCCATTTTCTTCAATATCTGATTCCAAGTCTACAAACTAAAGTTTTCAGTTTTTCTCCCACTCTCCTGACTTGGCATCATTGAGAACTAAAATCTCCCCAGATCTTTCTTAGGATTCCGTATTGCTTCATAGTTGGCGTGTCCCCCCAGGATCAAAAGTAGTCCTGCAAGCTGCAGCTGGATGACTTGAGGTTTATACCAGAGCAGATCATGTACGGGCAGACTTTGTGCCTGAAGCTGCTGCTGTGTGGGTCACTCAAGAAGTTCATAGGAACTATTGCATCTTCCATTCTCTGATGCAGAAAATAACCACAGCCATGGACGATCCTACCAAAACCTCTCCTGATGTCTATGTCATCACCAAAAACATTCAGAGTGCAAGTCAGGATATGCATTGAATTACCACTGCTCTCCTCACTCTGCCATCTAAATATGCTTCAAGCCCAGTGTCTTGGGGTCTTTTCAATTACATGCGCTCTGGTCTCTGTAACTGGGTTTAAAGTCTGCTCCAACCACTAATCTGTGTTTTTCTTTGTATTTCTACAGGAACCCGCCTCATTTCTTGTACCATCCAGCAAATATGCTCTATTGCGAAGGCTCAGCAGATGGTTCAACTAGGCCTTCAACAGCAAAAATGTGCTGAAATGAACTCCATGGACTGGCTTTCCTCAGTTGTTCAGTGGGAAACTTGAATTCCCTCGAGCGAAAGAGGGGGCTGACCAAATGATCTTAACCTTCTCCTTAGCTTAGCCAGTCTTTAGACAGGGTCCTTTCTGTCTCCAGGTCTCTGACCTCTCTTTCCTGAGAGCATTCACTGCAGAAAATTTATAGTTTTAAATTACTTTCTGTTCCTTTAAGTTGTAAATATTTTTTAAAAGCCTCTTGTCCGTTTTACAACCCAGAACTGTTTGTCTCAAGGACCTGGGAGCTATCCCTTTGAAATGGAATCATCGATGAAGACAGGGACCCTATCTGCCAGTTTCTTTGAGAGAGTAGGAGCCTAACTTCAGTGATTCTTTGATACAAGTTATAAAACTACTTCCTGTCACAAAGATATGAGAAAGTTTATTTTTCCTTTGAGTAAAGTCAATTAGCAAACACAGCCGGCCTGTGTTGTCCTGCTCACCCCAGCATTTAAAAACCCTCCTGCTCTTTATTTCAGTAGAGTTGAGTTCAGACAGCTTTTGGTCTCCTTTCCATATTGATAATAAACTTAATAAGTTTTCCTTTGCCTGTTTAACTTTGTCAACTTTTGCTTTAACAATATGAAACCCACAAGACCTTTTGGTTGTCCTCAGATGTCCTTAGATGTTATATCAGACCTATAAATTATTTGGACCCACAAGTCTAGAGTTTAAAATTTAGCAAACTATAGGCAATAAACATTTTTAATTCAAATAAAGGACATGACTCACAATGTAAAATTTTTTTCATTTACCTGTGGTTCCATATTACCAGATGGACTGCTGTTTTTCAATCCAAGCAGGATTCTTTGTGATTTGGTGGAAAATATTTTTACTTCCTTTTTTCCTGAGGTGATGGAGTTGGGATTTCTGAAACCCTGAATGCTGCTCCCTCATAAGCATCAGCACCCACCTGGGTCCCTGAAAGTCCTATTAAATCTAGGGATTGAGCACATACCTGGACTCCTACCTTGGCTAGTTGTAATGCCTTATATATATACCCTGATTTTTTTCTTCTCACTCTTGATTTTAAAGCTTAACCTGGAGGCAGACTCTGGAAATCAGCTTCAGGGTTTAACACCAGCAATACATAAAGGATAAGGGAGAGGGCAGGTGGAATGATTCAAGGGAGAGCAGCAGGGGAACGTATACTGTACAGGGGAGTATCTTTGCTTCAGCTCAGTTCAATTTATAATTCATTTCCACTCCCCAGTAAAAGTTGTACACCCCCCATCATTTAACACCCAGGCATAATTTCTTTTCCACAGGGGTGAAGGCTTGATTGCGTAGAATGCATCATGAATAATATCTGAACAATTTTCCATGAGGAACTACTTCTAAAACTTTTGTAATATATAATATTCATTACCTGTTCTTAGTGTTTTATGTTGTTCTTTAGTGCTTAATTTTCTGCCCTAGCTTATATCCTCTTAAATTTTTTAACTTGTTCTACTCCATCTTCCGAATGTAAGTTTTTTTACTTTTATTTAGTTACATTAATTGAATCCTAAAATTTAAAATTCATTTTCTTGCTTGTTATCTAGTATAAATCTAAATTTAGTTCTCCTACAGGTTTTCAAAGGAAAGACTACATAATCAATGCTTTATGAAAAAATTTCAGCATAATCAGACTATAAATTCCCTTGTAATAAACAGAAAGGCAGCTGCAGTGATTCATTCCCCCGAGGCTGGAAATCTTCACAGAATTCAACACTTGCAGAGAGAGAATCCTGAGAGGTATAGTTTTGTTTTCCTTGTGGCTTTATTTCTTAAACTACACAAACTACTTAAGCAGTTATTCATTCATTTCATTCATTCATTCTTTGCAGCCATTTCCTTCTTCATGAACAATTGCCTTGTCTGATAAGTTCATTAGTCAGTGCATTTTAATGACTTTTCATGGCTTATATACTAGAAAAGTAAAACTACATGTTTTCATCTTGAAATAATGGGCATGCTTTGAGAAATATTTAAAGGAAAAAGCAAAACCAAATGATTTTTCATTGATTAGCACATTGCTTTTTCCTAAACTTGTTTGATCTCAATCCCTCCTAACCACCTCTCCTATTTTCTTGTAATACCTATTTATACCCTGCAGTTATAGTATTCTAAAAAACACACTTCTGGAAACACTGAATTTGATACAGTCAGTCAAAAAATGAAATGACTTCAGGCACATTTTTTCATTAAAATTCTTTTGCTAAAAATATACAATTTAAGTTCAAAATTATATACCACCTGACAGTATTATAGTAGAGGTAGTAAAGACAGAGAAACACACATTGCATTTGTTCTGCAACTATGACTGAATTTTCAGGATGTCTGTACTTTACTGGGAAACTAAAGATTCAAAATTGGATCTTCAGCTTTGCGTGTTCAGTTGTTCAATTTTATCAGTTGTATTCATGCTCTGTGAAAATGAGTCACATGACCAAGCTCTTGAGACCTCAATTTAGAAAATGATTTGTTAATCATAATTAATGATATATTTTTCTAAAAATGTTTTATGTAATACATATTTTTCAAAATGTTTCTTTTATCTGTAATAAAAGTATTTCTCTGTCAAATGACCTATTAGAGATTTGATTTCATTAATTGCACTGTGATTTTTCAGGAGAAAGATAAAATATGCAACTATAGGAGCTTTTGTGGGATAGACTAGAAAATGTCTCTGACATTTCATTTTTGCCAATGAAATTAAACTTGAAATCTGAGACCTAATTAGACAACAGAAATTAGAATGCAAAATAGTCCTCCAACAGCTAGCAAGACATTTTGAAAGGCCTTGAGAACAAAACAAGACAGGCCCCAAGTAAACTTATGACCTTTCAGATCAAAAAGGCAGGTGGCCCACTTCCTAACAGACCATGTATGAACAAGGACAATTGTAGATGTTTTAAATAAAAAGAACACTAGATAAAAAACATTGATCCATCTTACAAAAGAAAAGCGAGACAGAAAAATCCCTCAATTCAGATCAATGAGAATGCTCAGGGAAAGGAAAAAGCACCCAATATTCTGCCTTCACCTTCAAAAAACACTTAAGTTGAATTAACTATAAATATAAATGGTCAACTTCATCAATACCTGGTAGATACAAGCACTTCTCTTTCCACATCAAATCCTGCCACCTTTGCTCAGTCTCTTCCTTGGAGTAAACATACCACAACAGGTGATGGATATTTTAATATCCACCCTTTTTCTCAGTCCTTGGGCAATGACTGAAAAATATTTTTCTGCTTTGTGACACCACTTCTGCAATAGGGAGAGGCTTGCTCTGCAAATGGAATTGTCACATTAAATGCAAACCAAAGGGACTATTTCTAGAGGTTCCAAAGGACTCTTCTATTCATAGTCAAGTGTGTCTGCTCTGGGTATACCTTTGCCTTCTCAATTACATTTGACCCCTGTTGTTGTCCATCCACAATTACTCTATTTCTCTTTTCTTTCCTCTTTCTGATAACTGTTAGGTCAGAACAAACTTACTCTAATACCATCCTTAGATTATCCCAAACAGTATCCACTACTTTTCATCTTACCAACTGCTGGATGTGCCATCCATCACCAGACCCCCATGATTAAACAAAAAAAAAACCTCTGAACATTTCTAGTCTCATCAAATGAGACCACAGGGAATTACTGTCCTTCTTCAGGGTTATCTTTGTTATTTTTAGCCTTTTGCATTTCCTTATCTATTTTAGAATGAGCTTGCTAATTTCTACCCAAAAAATCCTACCTGGATTTTGGTGGAGATTATACTGAATCCATAGATTTTTCATTATTGAATCTCTCAATTCATGTACCTGGTATATTCATCCAAGTCTTTGGTATTTTTTTTTTCACTACATAGCATCTGTCTCCAACAAACTACCATTCTTTTCCTTTTTGTTGACTTATTTTTATATGTCCTTCCACTGAGAGTTTAAAAAGCTGATTGAAAGCCCATAATAAATGAGTTGACTTGAGTTTAACCCTCTTTGGTAGAGTGATCAGGTAGGTTGCTTGTTGACAAACTCTGATATACAGTATTTTTAGATATTTTTTCTTGGCCTAATCAGTTTTCCTAAATATAAGACTTTTATCATCTCTTTGGAAGGTAAAGTACTGTCTATCTTAGTTCTAGGGAGTGAGGGAAATTGGGATCTCAGTAAACAATCTGCATAAGATCACTTAACCTACCTATTTTTTTTACTGCACCAGTGCCCTTAACTTTGATTTATGTTCCCTAGGCTAGATGCCTTATATTTATTCTCTCCTGTCCTGAATTATCGTGGGTACAGTGGAATCAGTTGCCCAGAAACATATGATAGTGGGTAGGTTCAGAAATATTTTTTTCATTCAGTTTTCATCAAATCAGTATTATTTGGCATTCCCTTTGAGCTCCATTTCAGAGTTATTTTGTACTGTCGGTTTCCACGTCTGAATATTCTGCAGTGAAAATCAGATTGTTTCTTGGTTTTTGCTCTTATTGGCTTCATGTTCAGCTCTGTAATTTGCTAAGTTGCTTACCGTGTATCTGTCTCTTTTCCAGCTTCCAAAATTTTGTGTATGTTATCTCTTTTTTGTTCTCACTGTCTTTCTGAGTTTATTTTTAAATCCCTTTTTAAAGTCCCTTGCTGTTTAAAAACATGATAAAAAAATTTTAAGCCCTTACTGTATTTTTAGTTGCATTTGAGAAGAAGTAAACTTTGATGCATTTGTTCAGTTAGCCACCTTAATTTGGAATGTGACATCTCCATTTTCACAGATGTCCCTAAGACTTCTTACTGAGATGTAATTTAACACCCTAGTTATAGCAGCATTGTGCTTACAAATAGATGGTGTTTTTTTTAATATATACACTTTTTGTTGGGAATTACATATATATAGTGAAGTGTTTTACTTTTTTTTTTAGTTAATTAATTAATTTATTTGGTTTTGCCAGCTCTTAGTTACAGCAGGCAGGCTCCTTAGTTGAGGCTTGCCAGGTCCTTAGTTGCAGCACGTGTGTTCCTTAGTTGCAGCCAGCAGGCTTGTTTATTGCAGCTCGCCAGCTCCTTAGTTGTGGCACATGGGCTCCTTAGTTGTGGCATGCAAACTCTTAGTTGCAGCATGCATGTGGGATCTAGTTCCCTAGTACCAGGAATAGAACCTGGGCCCCCTGCATTGATAGCACAGAGTCTTAACCACTGCGCCACCAGGGAAGTCCCACAAATAGATGTTTAAATTAGCTATGTTCTTTTAAAAGGGAGTTAAATATTATCCATATTATAATCACTGTTACGCTATTTTAAAGGGGACAGTTTCTGACCTTTTTGTAAAATTGTAGATATATGATGAAGTTAGATCTTATATTTCCCTCAGCACTGCCTTTACACACTCACACATACACACACATACACACACACACACCCCCCACATAGATTGTCATTTTTGCCTAACATTTACTTTTTAGTTTTTATTTATGTTATTAGCATTATTTAGGTTATATAATAAATCACTTCAGAGGTCACTTAAGTTTCAGCAGTATTAAAAGCAGATATTATTTGTGAAGTAAATAAGCAATTGATCAAATTCTGGTTATTTATATTATT
This sequence comes from Hippopotamus amphibius kiboko, assembly GCF_030028045.1. NCBI lineage: Eukaryota > Metazoa > Chordata > Mammalia > Artiodactyla > Hippopotamidae > Hippopotamus > Hippopotamus amphibius. The sequence continues at coordinate 169,490,004 of NC_080186.1, read as the reverse complement.
TGCACCTAACAACAATATATTTATTATATTGAAGATGTTAAGCTGTAATTGTCCTTTAGTGACATTGTCTTATTTAACAAGGCAGCTGTTATAGAGGTCTGGATAACAGACGGTATAGGATGGGTTACAAAGGTAATTTGGACAAAGAGAGAAGTGGACAAATTCAAGAGGTATTTGGGAGTAGACCCCAAAGGATTTGCTGATGGATGTAGAGGGTGATAAATGTAGAGGATACAAGGATGACTCCTAGCTTTCAGTCCTTACAATTGAATGGAGGGTGCTGCCATTTATTAGGATGGAACAGACTGTAAAAGGGCAGTCTGTTCCCAGTTATTCCCTGGGAAGGGAATAAATTAAGAATCTGTTGTACACATAATTACATTTAAGGTGCTTTTTAGATACTAAGATGTATGAATAAGAATCTTAGGGGAAAGAGGCTGGAGTTTAGAGAAAATCTCCCTCTCTCTTTCTCCCTTTCTCTCTCTCTCTCCATATATATGTGTGTGCATCTGTATGTATATAATATATACAATATAATTTGCTGACTTTATAAGTATATTAACAGAAACAGATTTTTCATATTCTGGCACCCAAACTACATCTCCTATCTTCCTTGACACCAAAGAGACAGCTTCACGGTTGTGGTAAATCAGATGGAATGCTACCCAGAAGAGCAAAATTATATGTGCACATAAGCACAAGGAGGTTGGCAATAATATATAACAAGGCAAAGTTAAAAAAAGAAAACTGGTCCAACACACATTGACTATTTGCATAAAACCAGTTTTCTATATCCTTTAGTACAGAATCAATGCAAAGTTTATGTGAAAACTCTAGCAGCAAATATCAGGCTGTTTCAAGCAAATCTTGCAGCATGCGATCTGGGCTGATAATGTAAAACTCATTATTTTTCTGGGAGAAAAAAAAAAAAGAAGTCCCCAAAATCTGCATTCATCAGATGACTTTAGAACTGGTCTTTGCCTTCTTTCTTATTCCCCCATTTATTCCTTTTAGGAATATGTGCATCATAAAATTTGTGTTAATAACTTCAAGTTGAAAGCAACTAACTTGTGATTAAGACTTATGGTACAACTGCTGGAGCTTAAGACATTAAAATAAATCCTAATCTACATGATGAAAGTGCATTTATTCATTCCTTTTACAGCTAAAGAATGGAAATGAATATGGTGGCTATCCCTACCCTTTTAGATTTTACTGTCTAGTATTTTACTCTCAGTAGATCCAGATTTTTATGGTCACTCACTCCAGATAATTGCATAGACTAAGAGTTAAGCACAGTTCCCTGAAAAATAGTTATAACCCAAGCCCTTCCTCCAGCCTGATTCCAACACATTAGTGGGCTAGAATACTTTTGTGGAGGACTGCTGATCTAGGCGATAGAGACAAGCATATAAATAATCCCAATAAAGTGTTAAATTTCAAGGGCATTGTAACCAAAATCAATAGAATCTCTCAGCCCAACCCACAAAGGAACTTCTAGCATGTGCCTTCCCTCCCTGCCACCCCAGCCCTGTTAGGCATAAACAAGTCATAAGTGAAGGCAGGGGACTAAGGAATCTGACAGGAAACTAATCCATGGACGCATCCTTGGAGCTGTGAAGGAGATAGTAAGTGAGAAGACTGGGAAAGTGGCTACTTTGAAAAGTAGTCCTGTGAATTTTGAATTGAGTCTCCTTTAATGTTCTTCAAGAGACAGAAGTGAAGATTCAGATTAATTCTAATACTTCTGGGTAATCAGTTCTTTGAATGTGACCGTGCTGAGATTGGCAACATAGAGCTGGTGGATTCACTCAGGTTACAAGAGAAGTACATATGGAAGGTCTAGGACATGATGAGGAGAAAGGGTTGAGATGAAAAGTCAAGAAGGGCAAGTCAGGTTTGCAAGAGTGAGCAGTAGCAGAGGTGAAGAATGGTAAGATATGACTCAGCTTCATGGTTCATGGCTCAAGCCAGACCCACACAAAGAGATGGGAGCATAACAAGTAAACAAGCCTAGTAACAATCAGATACTGTTCTTTTTCCCACCTCTCTTTTTTTTAATTTTAATTTTAATTTTTTTATTGGCGTATGGTTGCTTTACAATATTGTGTTAGTTTATACTGTACAGCAAAGTGAATCAGCTATACACATACATATATCCCCTCTTTTTGGATTTCCTTCTCATTTAGGTCACCACAGAGCACTGAGTAGAGTTCCCTGTGCTATACAGTAGGTTCTCATTAGTTATCAATTTCATACATAGTATTAATAGCGTATATATATCAATCCCAATCTCCCAATCCATCCCAGCCCCTCCTTTCCCCATTGGTATCCATAAGTTTGTTCTCTACATCTGTGTCTCTATTCTTTGTAAATAAGATCATCTATTCCCACCTTCTCTTTAGAAAACCACATATTTGAGTGTACATGTTGTGAGGACCCTCTAAACTTAGCAAGAAGTTAAGCCACCTAGAACGACAGCTAGTGGAGACAAGTATAGGTGAGACTAACCTGTGCATATTTGATTGCCCTAATGTGTCTTAACTAGAACATTTGTGAGCCTGACAGGATAAACTCAGATTTTGCTCTTCCTTTGAAGAAATATCGCTCTATAACTCTCTGTAAAATAACAAAAACTCATTAAAGAATTAAGGAGAAGCAAAAGTTCTGTCTCTAGAGGAGGCTAAAACTGCTGAAATAGAATCCTGGGCATCCATCCCAATTGCTTTTAATGGCACCAGGAAACTAAGATAATCCCCTTCCTCCTTGCTTTGGCTCATTTTACCAGCCCTGAGCCTTTCTGAAAGCCAGCCCTTTCCACTTTTGTCCAATAGCATTGCTTTGTGCATAACTGACCAATTTAGGTTATTTTCTGCCTCCTTGGAATTTTTTGCTCAAGATCCCCTGTAGCTTTAAAATTACGTTCTTCTAACCAATATTTATCTTTCACTTTCATAACTCAACTTTTATTCACACTTTAATCCACACCTAGTCATGCAAACTGGAAACAAAAGGGTCATCCTTGCCTTGCCTCTCTCTTTTACTGGACTTTTTCAGTCATGGGAATTTAACTTCCTAAGAATCTCAGATTTATCCCCCTGCCCCACTGCCTTGGTTTAGGCCATCATTGTCCCTGGTCTGAATACCTGCTACACCATTACGGAGTGTTCCTTCCTGCAGCCCCAATCGTGTCACTGCCCAGATTTAGATTTAAATCCTTTAATGCCCTCCCCCACCCTACAGGGTAAAATCTCAGCTCTTAAGCATGATGGACTAAGTCTTTTAGGCCTGGTCCCTGTTGGCTGTCTCTGTATCTTCTCCTCCCTCTTCTAGACACTCTCCTTCTGTGAGTCAGTAATGCTGAGCCTCTGGAAATTCTCCAGATGTACCCAGCTCCTTCCTAAGCTCTGTGCTCTTGCACATGTTCTTCCCATAGCCGGAGATGCCCAACCTCAATTGTCTGCCTTCAGGTCACAACTTAAAACCACCCTAATTACTCAGGTGGACTTGGGAATTTCCTTCTGAACTCCTCTCACCCCTCGTTTACTCTTCTGCTACAGCACTTGTCACCCAGTATTGTCATTGTCTGATTGTGAACTCAAGTTCTTCTTACACTGTGACCTCCTTAAGGACAGAGACAGCAAGGTACATGGCCATAATTATAGCATGAGTAAATAAACAAAGCAGAAAAAGGATCGCTTAGAACACAGAAAGGCAGTTTTATCACAGGCCCAAAGTCTCAGTTCAGAGTCCCCAGGTATCAGTGACACATCAGAGTGATGGCTTAGGGTTGTCCTTATGTCTTTAAGGAACAAAATCTAGACAGAGGGTCTCTGACATGGAGTTCTTTATAGCTCTTGTTCAAGTCTATTAGGTCATTTTTATCGTCTCTCATTCCTTGCTCATATTTTCAAGTCACTCTTTGTTGTTGTTGTTGTTGTTTTGAGGGAAAACATAATAAAAACATACCTTGTCTCTTCTACCTGCTATAACAATCAGACTAAAAGTTCTCAGTCACTAAACTTGAATAGATTCTTTCAGGCTAAACCACTCCTCAGGATTCCTTCTTTCACTTTATTTTTTGGCTTCTACAGACTCTTTAATGTCTTGCCATCTCAGCAACTCATTTAACATGGTGATTGTTATGTATGATTTAGCTTTTGCAGCCATTTTATTGGGAAAGTCCGTAGGATAGCTAATCAACAAGCTTGCCTTCCATTTGTCCTTGTAAACAGACCCAGAATATCCTGATCATGGGATGGACACATTACACAGGCTGAGACTTAGTCTGCAATCTCTCTGGGCCCTTGATTGGTCCAGGCTGAGCATGTGCCCCAAGTGGAGGCAATCAGAGACCTTCCCCAGAAGTTTTCTAACCCGAGCCAAGGGTAAAGGGATTTTTTTTCCTCTCTTTGGTTTTGAGCTGTGAGAATGTGATGCCAGCATTTTTGGTACTCATTTTCCCCCCTGCCATGAGACAAAAGCTTGTTTGCTATGGGAGTGGTTAAAGCCAAGCAGAGACCAGCAAAGATGAGAGATGAGTTGAGAAAGAGTGATAGAGGGAAAAAAGAGAGCTTCGGAGGTATTAGGTTTTCAGTTCCAATTGCTGAGATCCTTGGAGCTTCATGAGTTCCTACAGCCCTTCCTTTGATACTATGACAAAACCAAATATCCTTCCTATAAATTCCCTTTTTTTAGGCTTAACTTAGTATCAGTTGGATTTCTAACAGCCAATTCATTCTAATATAGTTCCTCCATTTTTTTTTTTTTGCTCTGAATGTATGTGATATTGTAAACACTCAAAGTTTTCATTAATGCCAAGAATCCCTGCTTTTTTTTTTTTTTTTCCTGAAGCCCACTGTCTCTTTCAAATAGAGTTTTGACTGGCCACACTACTGTAGCATTGCAGCATGGGAATGTGACCACCTTTTGGGATAGCAGAGGATGTGGGAATTACTTGTTCATCCTGGTCTGTACTGGCATCCTGCTTTTTGAAACTAAAATAATGGAGTGGCAGAGTTCTTAGAAAATCAAATGACGGTAGAATTTGTATCAGTCAGGGTGTAGTCAGTAAACAGAGTAATTTAGTACCTAGATAGGAAAATTTTAATAGAAAGAATTATCAACGTGTAACAGGAGATTGGAGTAATGGAATTGACTACTAATGGGTAAAGAGAACTTAAAAATAAAGCAATAGCAGCTATAAGGAACAGCTACTACCACTTGGTCTGAGGCAGAGTACCCAAGGAAGGAACACATTTGGGATATTCCCCTTATCCCCATCTAATGCTGATATTCAGACCTCTTTGGGGAGCGAGCAGCTATAACCCTCCGGACGGCAAAGTAGTTTATTGAGGACCTCTGGGCCAGGATCAGAGAGCAGGAAATAGGCTGCTGGGATGCTGAAGAAAACTCACTGGCAAGCTTCCTGTGGAGAGGGGCTGCTGTTGAATTTTCTGGAAAGTTAACTGGGTCACCAGTGGGACTCATTGGGAAGTCACTCACCCAGGGGGAACAGGGTCCTTGCTGGGAATCTGGCCGGAGTGTCTACAGAACTCATGGGAAGACACATATACAGAATACTGCTGAGCTTGCAGAGAAGGTATCATGGGCACCCATGGAACTTGCTGGAAAGATACTTGCCTGGATGCCCCCTGAAATCTGCTGGAGGTTAGCTCTTCTGGTTGTCCTGCCTGCTAACTGAGTCCCTTCAGTGCCCTCCATTGGCATAGCTTAACATCATGCCAGCTGTCAAAGGAGGAATATATATAAGATTTGGCTCTAATGTCATAAGGTTTGTACATATTAGGTTTCTGTAAGGGACAGGAGCAGCTTGCTGCATTTCAGAGTCTTTTTTTTTTTTTTTAAATTGATGTATAGTTGATTTAAAATGTTGTCAGTTTCTGATGTACGGCAAAGTGATTCAGTTATACATATGTATACATTCTATTTCATTTTCTTTTCCATTATGGTTTATCACAGGATATTGAATATAGTTCCCCATGCTATACAGTAGGACCTTGTTGTTTATTCAGTCTATATATAATAGTTTGCATCTGCTAATCCCAAACTCCCAATTCATCCCTCCCCAACCCTCCCTCACCCTTGGCAATCACAAGTCTGTTCTCTATGCTTGCAGGTCTGTTTCTGTTTTGTACATAGGTTCATTTGTGTCATACTTTAGATTCCACATGTAAGTGATATCACATGGTATTTGTCTTTCTCTTTCTGATTACTTCACTTAGTATAATAATCTCTAAGTCCATCCACACTGCTGCAATAAGCGTTATTTCACTCTTTTTATGGCTGCATACTATTCCGTTGCATATATGTACCACATCTTCAGAGTCTATTTTAGAGTCTACAAGTAAAGATAGTGTGTAGTCTTGGAGCTGGGTGTGCAATCATCTGGGAGAGCTGGACCAGTGGTCACAGGACCAGTTCTAGGAGCTCAAACATCATCAAATGAGCTGTGAACACACCTTGTCCTGTCCTTCATTTGTAGGTAGGTGAGACCTTGTTAAAGTGATCCTGAATGGGAGCAATGAAGGTAAAATGAGGAAAAGAAAGGCCACCAAAAGGCAATAGACAGAGTGGTATGTGTAAGAGTGAGGAGGCTTACCCTCCAAGTCCCTGGCCTTTAGGCAATGTTGGGTAGACAGCATGTTTCTGAGCCTCAGTTCTTCTGTAGTACCAGCTGGATCATTTCCTGCTTCCCTTTTCTCTTCTCTGCAGTGCTTCAGCTTCTTGTCCCCACAGTCCAATGCAAGCACTGAATCCAGGTCCTTAATAATGTGCTGATTGCTACAGGTGATTCTGACCAGATGTAATAATGCAGAATTAAATTCACCATTCTGATGAAAGAGGTAAAACAAATCCATTATACATTAATTCAAATTTAGTGCTAGTATAAATTGCAAGTATTTTAATAGAAAAAGAAAGAAAAGACATTACAATTGATACCACAGAAATACAAAGGATTGTAAGAGACTACTATGAATAATTATAAGCCAACAAATTGAACAACCTAGAAGAAATGATAAATTTCTAGAAACATACAACTTACCAAGACTGAATCATGACAACATAGAAAATTTGAACAGACCGGGTAATGTAAAGAGATTGAATCAGTAATCAAAACTTTTCAACAAACAAAAGTCCAAGACCAGATGGCTTTACTGGTGAATTCTACCAACCATTCAAAGAAGAGTTAATACCAATCCTTCTCAAACTCTTCAGAAAAATAGAAGAGGAGGGAACACTTCCAAACTCATTTATGAGGCCAGTATTACCCTGATACCAAAATCAGACAAGAAAAAAAAAATTACAGGTCAATATCCCTGATGAACATAGATGCAAAACCCTAAACAAAATGGTAGCAAACTGAATTCAACAATACATTAAAAGGATCATATACCATGATCAAGTGGGATTTATTTCAGGGATATAAGGATGGTTCTATACCTGCAAATAAAAATCATGTGATTATCTCAATAGATACCAAAAGCTTTTGACAGAATTCAATGTCCACTTATAAAAATTCTCAACAAAGTAGATATAGAGGGAATGTGCCTCAACATAATAAAGACCATATATGATGAGCCCATAGCTAACATCATACTCAAGAGTAAAAAATGGACAGATTTCCTCTAAGATCAGGAACAAGACAAAGATGTCCACTCTTGCCACTTTTATTCAACATAGCACTGGAAATCCTAAACCAGAACAATTAAGGAATAAAAGGAAATAAAAGACATTCAAATTGAAAAGGAGGAAGGAAAACTGTCTCTACTTGCAAATGACATGATATTATATATAGAAAACCCTAAAGACTCCACCAAAAAAAGTTAGAATAAATGAATTCAGTAAAGTTTCAGAATAAAATATCAACATACAAAAATCAGTTGTATTTCTATACATTGATAACAAACTATCAGAAAGAGAAGTCAAGGAAACAATCCCATTTAAAACTGCATCAAAAAGAATAAAATACCTAGGAATAAACTTAACCAAGGAAGTGAAAGACATGTACTCTGAAAACTGTACGTTGATGAAAGAAATTAAAGACAGATAAATAGAAAGATATTACATTCTCATAGATTGGAAGAATTAATACTTTTTAAGTGTCCATACTACCCAAAGTAATGTATTGATTCAATGTAATTCCTATCAAAATTCAATGGCATTTGTCACAGAAATAGAACAATCTTAAAGCTTGTATGGAACCACAGAAGACCCCAAATAATCAAACCAATCTTGAGAAAGAAGAACAAAGCTGGAGGCATAACACATAATCCTGATTTCAAACTACATTACAAAGCTATAGTAGTCAAAACAGTGTGGTACTGGCATAAAAACAGACACATAGATCAATGGAATAGAATAGAGGGCCCCAAAATAAACCCATGCATACACGATCAGTTAATTTATGACAGAGGAGACGAGAATTTATAGAGGGGAAAGGTTAGTCTCCTCAATAAATGGTGCTGAGAAAACTGGACAACTATATTTTAAACAATGAAGCTGGGGGGACTTTTCAAAACAGCGAAAACAAAACAAATCGGGGACCTTTAAAAGGCGCAGTGCGACTGGAAACTATCTCCTTCCGCTCCTCACACCCATCGCTCCCTTTACTTCCCCCTTCAGATCAGTCGCTGCGTAGAGCCGAGCCCAGGGTGCATCCTCAGGGCAAAGGCGAGCCGAGGAGGCCTTTACGGGAGACAGACACTTAGGGGAGGGACTCTTTTTGAAAGTGTGTTGCGGCAGCGACGGATCCCTCCGCAGGGAGTCACGTGCCCCGCCCCCTTGGAGGCGTCGAAAACTCAAAACAAAAACAAGGGGTTTACTGGGGCCTCGGCGGTGCTGGTGGCGTCTGCGGCGGTGGAGCCCGCAGTGGGACAGGGCTAGAGGGGTCGGCGCAGCGCCCCAGCCGGAGGGTGGGCGCGCGGGGCACGGGGATGAAGCCGGGGCAGTGAGGCCGAGGCGGCGGTGGGGGGGGGGGGGGGGGGAAGGGTCGGATGCCGGTCCGAGGGCACCGCTGAGGCGACGGGTCCCTGACCCCGAAGACAGGTCCGGACCGGTCCCGTCCGACCGTGTCGCCGAGCCCCTTCCGACCGTGACGCCGAGGACCGGTGGAGGCGCGGCTCCAGCACGATGAAGGATTTGGGGGCAGAGTACTTGGCCGGCCATGAAGGGGTTCAGCTCTTCACATTGCTGAACCTCTACCTAGAACAGGAAGAGAGATTCCAACCTCGAGAAAAAGGGCTGAGCTTGATCGAGGCTACCCGGGAGAATGATAACATTTTATGTCCAAGATTGAGAAATGCCAAAGTCGAGGATTTAAGGAGTTTAACCAATTTTTTTGGATCTTGCACTGAAACTTTTGTCCTGGCTGTCAATATTTTGGACAGATTCTTGGCTCTTATGAAGGTGAAACCTAAACATTTGTCTTGCATTGGAGTCTGTTGTTTTTTGCTGGCTGCTAGAATAGTTGAAGAAGAATGCAATATTCCATCTACTCATGATATAATCTGGATTAGTCAGTGTAAATGTACTGCTTCTGACATAAAACGGATGGAAAAAATAATTTCAGAAAAATTGCACTATGAATTGGAAGCTACTACTGCCTTAAACTTTTTGCACTTATACCATACTATAGTACTTTGTCATACTTCAGAAAGGAAAGAAATACTGAACCTTGATAAACTGGAAGCTCAGCTGAAAGCTTGCTGCTGCCGACTTATCTTTTCAAAAGCAAAACCATCTGTATTAGCTTTGTGCCTTCTCAATTTGGAAGCAGAAACTTTGAAATCCATTGAATTACTGGAAATTCTCCTGCTTGTTAAAAAACATTCCAAGGTTAATGACTCTGAGTTTGTTTACTGGAGGGAATTAGTTTCTAAATGCCTGGCGGAATACTCTTCTCCTGAATGTTGCAAACCAGATCTGAAGAAGCTGGTTTGGATTGTTTCAAGGCGCACAGCCCAGAACCTCCACAACAGCTACTATAGTGTCCTTGAGTTGCCAACAATACTGGAGGCGGGGTGTTTTGATGAAAGTGAAAGTGAGGAAGGACTCTTGTGAAGATATCAGCTGTGGAGAAGAGAGCCTCAGTGGCTCCCCTCACGGTGATCAGGAGTGCACTTTCTTCTTCAGTTTCAAAGTGGCGCAGACACTGTGCTTTCCATCTTAGAAATCTCATTGTTGCGGGTCCGAGTTTAAAGTGTGTGTACAGGTTTCAAAGCAATAAATGGGGGAGTAGGTAGTTTTCTGGTCCAGCCCCCACCTAGGCAGGAATTGCATAGACTCTGAAATACCTACCTTCTATTTATTATTCAGATCAGCTCTGGCCTATTTTCATATTTAATCCTAAGCCATCGAATGGGTTAGTGCCTCTTCAACAATTAACAATACTTTAGACATTGGCACTTTATTTTTGTCCTTGATCTTTAGCTACTTGGGGGAGGAGGGAAGGTGCTGATACCTTCAATTTATTATTTTTCAAGAAGATTTTTAAAGATGAATAGTGTAGCTTCAACTTTTTATAAAGCCTTCAGGTGTCTTTATTGAACAGATTGGGAGTGTGCAAGTGCTTCCCTAGCAGGGGCAGTGGATAATCCTTTAATGCTTTATCTTAGATCTCTCTCCCCCCCATTCTCAGAGCAGAGAATATACTCTGAAATGTCAAAAACTTTTTTTTGTTTTCTTGTTTTTGTTTTTTTAAATGATCAATGTTCTATCTGATGCAGACTCTAGAAACTTAGGAATTATGGTATTGACATTTCTGTGAATTTCAGTATGTAATATTTCATTTATTTGACGTTTCTGCCAAAACAGAAATAAGCAACAGACTAGGGTTGTTGGATAGTTGCATTCCTAATGCCTAAGTATCGTCAGACTATAGTATTATTTTAATGTTTTTAAAACAATCCATAATCTGCTAGTTTTGCATGTACCTGTATGAGAGCAGTGCAGCAAGTTGAACAGAACTAGGTAACTACGGAATGGATAAATGTTGATCTACTAGAACATTTTGTCTCATTTTCTTCTATTAAAGTCTGCATGATTACATTTTATTTGCTTTGTAATTCACATTTCAAAAATAATGGTATTGTGTATGGGTGCCAAGACTGAATATGAAGTGTAAAAATAAAACCTAAGTGTTTGTAGTAAAAAAAAAAAAAAAAAAAAAAGAATGAAGCTGGACCACTGTCTTATACTGTACACATAAATCAACTCAAATTCAATTAAACACTTGGACATAAGACCTAAAACTATAAAACTACTAGAAGAAAACAGGGAGTAAGCTCCTTGACTTTGGTCTTGGGAGTGATTTTTTGGATTTGACACCAAAGGCAAAGAGAAGAAAAACAAAAATAAACAAGTGGGACTACATTAAATTAAAAAGATCCTTAACAGCAGAGGAAAGCATCAATAAAATGAAAAGGTAACCTACATAATGGGAGGAAATTATTTGCAAATCATATATCTGATAAGGGGCTAATATCTAAAGTAAAGAAGTTATACAACTCAAAGCAAAAATAAATAATCCAATAGGCAAAATTAAAAATGAGCAGAGGAAGTGAATAGACATTTTTACCAAGAAGATGTGCAAATGGCCAAAAGGTACATGAAAAGGTGCTCAACATTACTAGTCATCAAGGAAATGCAAATCAAGTCTACAATAAGATATTACATCATACCTGTTAGAATGGTTGTCATCAGCAAGACAATAGATAACAAGTGTTGGTAAGAATGTGGGAAAAGGGGAACCCTTGTGCAGTGTTGGGAATGTAAATTGGTGCAGCCACTATGGAAAACAGTATGGAGTTTCCTCAAAAAGTTAAAAATAGAATTACCATATGATCCAGCATTTCCACTTCTGAACATGTATATGAAGGAAGTGAAATAACTATCTCAAGAGATATCTGCACCTCCATGCTCATTGCAGCATTATTTACAATAGCCAATACATGGAAGCAACCTAAGTGTCTATTAACAGATGAATGGCTAATGAAAACGTGATACACACAAACACAAATATTATTATTCAGTCATAAAAAAAAAAAAGGAAATCCTGCCATTTGCAACAACATGGATGGACTTTGAGGGAATTATGCTAAGTGAAATAAGTCAGAGAAACACAAATACCATATGGTCTCACATATATCTGGAAATTTTTTAAAACACACCAAACTCATAGGAAAAACAATCAGATTTGTGGTTACCAGAGCAAGGGGTGAGGGAGGGAAGGAATTAGATGAAGATGGTGAAAAGGTACAAACTTCTAGTTACAAGGTAAATAAGTACTGGGGATGTAATATACAACATGATAACTATAGTTAACACTGGTATGTATGAAAGTTGTTGATAGTAGATCCTAGGACATCTCATCATGTAGAAAATTTTCTTTCTTTTCCTTCTTTTTGTATATATATGAGATAACGGATGTCAACTAAACTTGTTGTGGTAATCATTTCAAAAAAAAGTTGCTACGAGGGTAAGTCTTAAAAGTTCTCATCACAAGAAAAAAATTTACATGACGTTATGGACGTTAACTAAACCTATTGTGATAATCATTTAGCAATATATATACGTATCAAATACTTATGTTGTATATACCTTAAATGAATGCAGCATTACATGTCAATTATATCTTAATAAAACTGGGGGGGAAGAAAAAGATAATTTAAAAGTTTTTTTTAAGGTTCAGGAGACTTGAGACTAAAAACTTCTTTTCTGCAATCTCAGGATATATAGGTGTGTGTGTCTGGGATGAAAAAGACACAGATTTTTTTTAAAAGTCCTCAGGCAACCAAAATAAAACTCTAAACTGCAACATAGTATTTGTCTAAGAGGCCTTTTACTGAAAAAGTATCTACCAAGAAAATGTGAATATTGCTGAATTGAGAGGGACTGGAAGCCCCACACAGGCAAGCAAGACAGCATTGGCCTAGGAAATAATAGGAGGTGTGATTTGCAAGGGGTTCTCAATGGGCACCACAGGGAGAAAGGCACGTTTGATCATCAGAATGTGAAAGGCAGAAAAAAGAAAAGAACCACTGAACAATTTGCGAGTGAAGCAATTTGACTATCAGTCTAGGTTTTTGTCCCATGAAATTGCCGTTGGGTGAGGCATAAGGCTTTGCATGAGCCTAGGAACTCATCTGCATAAATAAAATCGATATTTTGCATAAACTACTTTACAAGATATGACTCTTCTCATTCATAGAGAAAGGAAGAGGAACAGTAGAGTTGATGATCCTAAACAAGAACCCAAAATTTCATTTACTCTAGATTTGTACCCAACTACTTAAGCTCGGGAAAGAAAGGAATTATATATTTCATGCTGTCCAAATCTGTGGGAGAGCAAAGTATCCCATAATAAGATTTTACTGCGTTAAGCTTTGTTGCAATTTCTGTAACACTAACTAATTGATATGGGGGTGTGTGTGTGTGTGTGTGTGTTGGAGGGGGCGGAGAATAGTGCAAAAATACTGCATGCAGAAGCAATTTGAGGTTTCACAATTTGTTGTGGATAAGTCATAGCGTGGATGATAAAGCTACTGATAATTTTGGTTTGGTTGTCTAAACATTTCCTAGGGCCCATGACAGATTGATATAAAATTACTATGGAAGGTTGAAATTAATAAAATGTATTCTTTCAATTGCAAGGGGCTTTGGGTTTTGTTTTTCTTCTTTTTATTCCAAGTATAGAAATAGGATATAATTTTTTTTCTGGTGCACATGCTTAACTCCACTTCTTTGATGGGTAAGTTTCACCTCAAAAACATCAAAGGGCTTTCCCACCCCATCTAAAACTAGAAAATTTGTGACCTATGTTTTCAGAGACTTTGAAATATAAACTATATCCAGCTGTAGGAGCAACGTGGAAATGGATTGATCACAGTTTGAAAAAAATCAAGCTAGACCAACAAAATCTCTAGTCAAAACCTGTATTTGATTCAACTATCCCATTGGTACTATGAGCTATTAAAAAATGAAGAGTCTCCCTGGCTGAAGAATAAGTATACCAATTCCCCGCTTCCTTCCATTTCTGAAAACTTCTCAGAAATGTAAATGCACAGAGAGAGAAAATATAATAAATGTGCTCCCGTGGTGAGAATGAAAGAAAAGTTAGGCAGTAAATAACTCAGTGAGTTCATTGTGAATTCTCAAAACCTCTCTTTCAGCATTATACTCTTTTAAATGCAAACTCAAAGCAAAAAAAGGAAGTTCATCTCAGTCTGTCATTTATGACAGCAGTATGGAAGGATTAATAAATGTTATGAGACTTCCTGGAAAATAAAGACACTTTTCAGAGTGAATAAAAAGTATTTTTAATAGATACAAATACCATTTTCATCAACATAAGTTTTCAATTTCCCCCAAGGTGAATAGAGAGATAAAGGAGACAGCCAGGATAACTAGTTAGTTGTTTTATTGTATTATATACTCCAACACAAATGGCAGTTCAAGGGTTTGGTTTTCAGTGTTAACTGACATTGTACCTTCTCCATCTCCACACTCCCTGCTTCTAACACCTTCTCCCTTCTAACCAAGTTGATGCTTGAGAAGTGAAGCTGGGAACGCTCTCTGTAAACATCCACATATATTCTGTATATAAGTTTTTGAGATGTGTAGCATAAAGTTTTGCAAACCTCTGGTCCACATAATGGTTATCCCTGTGGACTGGGATCCTTGCATCAACATTCTCATCTCTACTGAGGCTGTTGTCAGATAGAATGAGGCTTGCTAGTTGATTCTCTATGGTTTAAGCCTGTGATCTCACATGCAGGACCCCTAGAGCTCCTTTCTTCTTTTATATTCTTCATGATTTAGTGTCATTGAAACCCAACTGAGATTCTCCCTGGCTACATGGGACTTTTACTTGCTTACTTTGGGATGCATCTGCTGCTGATTCGTAAGTGTCTCTATTCACTTCAGATTGTTTACTAGAATGTACCATTCAAACTTCTGTATAAACCCTCCTGGGACATTTTCATGTGCATATTCAGTTACTTGGGGATTATTCCAAATTATGTAGAGCCCCATAAGAAGATCTGCTAGAGTATGACTAAGCTTGGTCTGGGGCTGAAAGGCTCAGTTATCTAAAAAACATTCTTGAAGTGCCAATACACCCTGTTTTATTGCATATCTGTCTCTTCTATAATCTTTCTTGAAATTGATATGTCTGGATCCATTAACTCTGTTTCCACTCAGGAGAAAATTGAATTGGGTGAAGTTGGTAAAGGAGTGACTGTGAGTAGTATTTCCTGCTTATGTGTAAGTAAAGCAACACATAAAACAGCTTAGTGGATAGAATCCATGTAGTCAACTTAGATGTTTTTATATACATATTTTTTTATCGTGATATAATCTATATGCCATAAAATGCACAATTTTAAAGTGTACAATTCAGTAGTTTTCTAGTATATTCACAAATTTGTGCGGCCATCACCTCTATTTAGTTCCAGAACATTTTCATCAGCCTAGACTTCTTTTTGACCTTAAGTGCTTTTGCTTTGCAGTGGCTTAAGAAGATAGTGTTGTAGTCAGAATAATGCACAGAATATTAGGATTATATCCTAATCCCCAGAGCCTGTGAAGGTTAGGTTACATGGAAAAGGGAGATTAAGATTGCAGATGGAATTAAGATTGCTGATCAGCTAACCTTGAGATGGGGAGATTACCCCAGGTTATCTGCGTGGGCCCAGTATAATCACGAAGGTCCTTAAAAGTGAAAAAGAGAATCAGAAGAGTCTTTGGCAAAGTCAGAGAAGGAGATGTGGTGACAGAAGCAGAGGTCAGAATGTTGCAGTTGCTGATTTGAAGATGGCTGGAGAGGCCAGGTGCCAAGGAATGCAGGTGACCTATAGAAGCTGAAAAAGACAAGGAAAGATATTCACCCCTAGAGCCTCCAGAAGGAATGAAGCATTGCCAGCATGTTGGGTTTTGTCCAGCAAGGCCCATTTTTTGACTTCTGACCTGTAAGATAATACATTTGTGTCATTTTAGCCACTAAGTTTGTGGTAGTTTGTATGGGAAACTAATACAGATGAGGAAGGATAGTAAGTGGGAGAACGAAGAAAGGAGAAAGAGAGAGAGAGACAATTAGGTACTGTTTGCGTGTCTAACCCCTTTGATGATGTCCCAGAGAGCTGGCTCTGTCATTCACTTGATCCTGTTGATCTTTGAAAGAGTGGTTGAGAGTAGAGGCACTTTCATCATATGCTTATAGATCATTTGATGTACTTTGCCTGGTTAGAGTTTAGGAACTCCATTAATGGTAATATAAATGGACTAGAATTTTGACTGGTTTTGAGAGTTTAGTAAGTCTCTCAGAAGCTGTTAGGAAATTGAGTTTATTAGTCAAGGAGAACAAAGAGCTGCACACCTCCATCCCCAGTTATTGACTTCACTTCAGGTGAAGCTAACTGCAGGAGAAGAACCCCTGATAGTAATTAAATTACTTACCTGCCATCAAGAGGGAGCCGGGTAAGTAATTTGATTATTGCACTGTGACTCAGTTTATCAGCTGTTTAAAACCTGAAATCTGACAAGCTTTAAAATGGAAGAAACATGAATACTGATGTAATGTGCTTCTCATTTCTTTTTGAGAAAATTTTAAGAGTTTTTTTAAATTTTGTGGGTTTTTTTTTCTAAAAGCAAAAAATGAAATTAATGTTGAAATGTATTCTTTATATTCACTTTTGGAAATATGTTAAATATTCAATCATGCATCAAGATATCTTACTTTGCCAAAATTTTGGCAACGACTGGCAAATTTCTGGCCACAGGAAATATAAGAAAGCTAATTTCTCCTATGTTGGTTTGGATAAATACACTGCTGGTGAAGGCTCTGGACTGACACAGTCTCTTCCTCTGATCTCCACATGAGTGTTGGTCAAACCCTACTGAAGCCAGAGCACATGGGAATGCTGTGGAAATAATTCCTAATCTGTTTAGCCACGTAGGACAGATTATAAGGTAGAGCTGTAGGAACAAACAGCAGATGTTCAGAACATATGTGTCCTAACTGGCCTGATTCTAACCTTCCCCCATTCCCACCTCTTCGCAGCAACCAGAATGATCTTTCACAATAAAATTCACTTCCTACCATAACCCCGGTTAAAAAATCTAGGGTCTTCCCATTTTACCTTGAGTTCTATAATGAACAATCTCCATACTTTGTCCTTCAAGTTTCAATAAACATAATTTGGGTCCTACCCACTCTCCAACTTATCCAGTTTCACTTTTTCCCTTAAAGTCTTACACTTACTGTTCCATCTTTTGGGGAATCTTTTCCTTGACTTTTCATGTGTCTAGCGTCTTTATAGCCATCAAGTCTCAGCATAAATGTCACCTCCTCAGAGAAGTCTTCCATGACCACCCAGTTGCAATGCTGTTATTTCCTTAATAACACATAACACAATGTGCAGTTACATTATTCATTCACTTGTCTGTCTGCCTGTAATCTGTCTTTCACAGTGCAAAATAGATCCGTGAAGATGAGGAGTTTTCTTACTTTATCACCATTGTATCCCCAGTTACTATAATGGTGCTTGGCACAAAGTAGGTGCTAAGCAATTATTTGTTGAATGAATGAATGAATGGTTCCTTGTCAAAATACTTCAGAATCCCATACTATGTGTCAGTCATTTATTAATACAGCTAATTTCTCTATGTGCTTCTATCACCATGATGGTGCTGATAGTAAGCAGTCATCTGTTTCAAACTGACAAAGACTCGCTAAAAATCATAGCACCCTAGAAATCCTTCAAGACTAGGAAACGTAGTACAGCTCTTCAGGGAGTTTTTTGGAGGAAGAGACTGAGCAAACACAATGCTCTTGCTTAGGCTTTAAAGAAGCAGCAAAAGCAGAGCCTCAGATACAATGATCTTCAGTGAATTTCCTAAGAAAAGGAAAAATCAAGGAAAACTTGCAGGATCAGAATGCCTACTGTTGAGGACATGGAGATCATGTATGTATTCTTTGATTATTTTGAAAGCCCAGTCTCACAGTACAGCATTATCAAGTGTCAATAAAGTCACCTTTCCTTGCCAAACAACAAGAATATGAAAGGGGAAAGGAAGTCCCCTTCCTCCTGCTGTGTAGAAAACTGATCATAGAAAGGTGGCATAATTAGAACTCCTACAAGTCAATTTATTTGGTCAACAACCTCACAGATGAAAGTAGTGATGCTCATGGAAAGTGGGCCAAGGGGAAATATCTTAACCATGTCCACAGATAACTGATTAGTAATAGAATGAAGGTCTTCGGTCAAAGTCTTCATTTCACTTTTGGAATCACAGCGCAATAAAACAATCTAAAAATGAAACAGAATAAAATAATGTTTTAATATTTCATCATGCTTACTCCATACAGATGTACAGGTGTCAATAAAGAGGATATAGAGTTCATCAGTTTCCCTCTCAATCCCATTACCCTTACGAAGTTACTCAATTGACTTTATGTATTCTGTGGACTGATAGGTGTACTAATCCAGGCAGATAAACTGTTAGCCTTGAATCCTAAGGTGATTCTGATCATGCCATGCCCTTGGACATGCCATGCCTTAAATACAAGGTGTTCCATACTGAAGCTGATGCTCTAATGATGAGTATCCAACACAGGTCAGTGGATTTTTGTCAAAACCTCTTGACCCAATGTAGAGGGATGCTTGGTGCCTTCATGGTAGAGGCATTTCCCAGAAGCATGGGAAGAAGATCAGGGATATTAACTTTTGGTTTTCAATTTATTCTGGACAGGGCAAAGGTAATTCTTGAACTCTTATTTCTCTGTGAATATTCTATATTCTTTGTTGAATATTCAGAGACTTGAGGCTCAGAGGGATGTATGACTACAAGTGCCCTTTGGACACTCCAGCAGAAATTTCCTGACTGACCTCCCAAACCTATAATTTGCTTCAGAAGAACAGATGATATCTTCTTCCTGACTTGATTACGGTCCAGTCAAAGCATTTGGGAAGAACATAACACCATTCTCGAAGTTTTAAGTGGTCAAAATCACATGCAAGACTTTGAGTTCAAGTCAGTTTGGCCTAGGTCTTCATTCATTCTCCATTTACTAAATCATTCATTCAGTTGGCTGATCAACAAATACATGCTGAGACCTGCTTTATCTGCAATAGAGGATATAGCGAGGGATGGACAGCTTCCATCTAAATGGGAGAATTATAAATGTCATACATACAACAAGGCCATATATAAGCACAGACACTGCTGTTGATTCCACCAATGGAAAGAGATGACTGCAAATAGATCAGTAAAGGAAGGTTCAATTGAAAAAAAAATGATACCAGGGATCCACTTGGACAGGTGATTAACGTGAATACAGAGGAAAAACAGCAGATAAACAAGGTAGGGAAGAGTGCTAAGGCATGAATACACTGTCAGACCTGCTGCAGAGGGTTCTGATGTGGGCATACTGGAGGACATCATTAGAAATGTGTGTTGGAACCAGACTGGAGATCCTTGAATACCAATTTGGGCTTAATCTTCTAAATAGCAAGGAAATTCTAAATGTTCTTGAATAATGGATTTATAATATCTTTAAATTAGAATTGCCTTTAGAAGTCTAAGTAGTGCTCTCAGAAGATTGATATGAAAATGGTGGCTGGCTAGATTAGAGGACAGAGCCTGGAAGTGTGGAGATAAGAGACAGCTGATAAGGGCTTAAACCTAGAGTGGTGACTTCAGAAGTAAAAAGGAGTCTATTGTGAGAGAAGCTGTGATGAAAACTGACAGTCTTTTTTTTTTTTTCTCCTTATTCTTTGTGTGTGTGTGTGTGTGTGTGTGTGTGTTTTTAACTTATTTTGGCTGCACTGGACCTTAGTTACAGCATGCGAGATCTTTGTTGTGGCATGCAGAATGTTTAGTTGCAGCATGTGAACTCTTAGTTGTGGCATGTGGGATCTAGTTCCCTGACCAGGGATCAAAGCTGGGGCCCCTGCATTGGAAGCGCAGGGTCTTCACCATTTGGACCACCAGGGAAGTCCCAGAATTGACAGTCTTTAATGATGGATCATGAGATATAAGGAAGAAGAAGGAGTATAAGATAGATTCAAAGTTTCAACCCTAGGTGAACACAGCTATGGCGGTACCCACCATTAGAGAAGTCTTTTGGGGGTGGGGTTGAGGGTAGGTGATGATGATACTTACAGTTAGGTTCAGCTGAGGTAAGCAAGATATCCAAATGCATTTCCACTAAGTGGTTGGATTTTATGACTTCAATCCAGAAGTGTTCAAGGCTAGGGATGTGGATTTGGAAGTCATTTGTGTAGAGGATTCTGCCAGTATTGAAATTATGGTCTGAGAATAGCCACTGACTTATGAGAAGACACAGATACTGTGGCTCTCTTATGTGGACACACAAGAAAATTATTCCCTAGGTTTTTGTTATCCCAAGAGAGAAGAGTAGGCAGAGTATATTCCACAATTAGTACTTTTCCTTAGAAATCACAATAAATATAATAAAGTCAGTACATGTAATATAGAACAGTAAGGCCCATTCTTAATTTGTCTTTGCATTTCCTGTGCCTTGCATATAGTACGTGGCCCCCAAAAAACTTGTTGATTAAGTTAAATAAAAGATAGCTTTTAAGATAGTTAACATACATGTAAAAGGTATTGGGAAGGGTTTACAATGCTCAGTCTTTATCCTAAGTTCTTTTTTTGTTGAGAATATAGTAGAAAGTCCACAGAAGTTGGAAAAACTCTGGTTATTTTTTTTCCAAAAGGAATTAAAAATATGAGAAGTCTCCCTTTTGTACCTTAATGCATCATTAGTAAGAGTTTTGGGGACCAAAAAATCAACTTGAATCCTTATTGTTGCTGTTAACCTGCTAGGGCAGCACTAGTGCCGTGCCATAAAACTGAGGACCTGCTTATATATTCTTATTATTTGTCCCCTAAATCATAGAATCAAAATTTCAGAGCTGGAAAAATCTTAGTGCTTATCCATGTTCAAGGGTAAAAATTTAGAATTCTAATAGTTGTTTAACATCTACCAGTCTTATCTCCTGTGTCTTACCCCTCAAACCCAAACTGGACATTTGTAAGGTCTACAAACTTTGCTTGTTTGAAAGCCCCTGTATTAGCAGTGTATTCAATATATGGTATGTAATAAACACTTGTTGACTTGCATGCAAGTCTGCCAGACAAGCCCTAAACATATAAACACACACACACACACACACGCATACACACACACATGCAATACACACATTATAATTTGCTCAAGATAGGGATTAGAAAGTCTTTGGGGGTGCGTATTAAACTATAGTAAAATACTGTTGGTGTCAGTGAAGGTCACAGACTTCATGGAGAGCAAGGTAGCAAAGCAAATGCTATTTTTCATGGGAACTTTTCTGAAAGCATTGTCAAGATCGAAAAAAAAAAGGTTAAGAGTAAATGATTGGGTTTATAACTTGTCATTGGAAAATTTTATCCGTATATGCTCATTTACTGTATTTGTTTTTTATTTTTTAATTTACCAGTGTCTGCACAGAGACCTACCTACAGATTTCGCCTGAAGTAGCAAGGTGATGGTTTCTCAAAGGGATCCTTACAGTCACAACAGCAAAGACAGTGGCTGTCCCAAACACGAGGCTAGGTTTCTGTCACCTCCTGTGGAGAAATGCACCAGACAAAAATGAAAGGCAGTTTTAACAGAGTAAACGTTAAATTGTCGTCCTTCTGATTATGTTGAACACACACACAAAATGCTCAGAGGGTATGGAAATTCTTCAGAAGGACCTGTGAATTTAATAAGCACAGCTTCAGACAAAGCATTCACAGGGTCTCATATTAGACTGCAGAATCCAGTGAGGTGAAGGCCAGCAGACATGCATTCTAATGGCTCGGGCTGACTAGTGTTCATTTCATGGTGCTGCTCTGCCCTGCTGTGGGCATGCTGAGAAGTGCATGAGGGGACGGTGCTCAGAACTCGGAATCAGTGAAAGTAAATGCCTTTAGTCAGAGAAACAGGCAGAGCACAAATTAAAAAACAGAAGCTTCTCTTTTAATTAGAAATCCACACTAAATATTCATATTTTCTGAGTATAGTGTTGCTGGATGCAAAGATAAAATATAAATGACTTAGAGGAAAAGTGATCTGCAAATGTCAGGTTTTTAACTCATCCACTTATAAAGTTGAATTTAATGTTCAACTTATCTTCTAATTTTCCCAAGGTGAAATGTTTGATGGTGTACAAAACACGGTATGGGCTTAAATGTAAAAAGGAGAGATAATAATAATAATTAACATTCATTGAGCAATTACTATATATCAGGCTCCAGGTAAGTATTAATTTGTTTAATCTTCACAATAAACTCATAGGATGAGTACTAGCTCTTTGTACTCTTCAAAGTGCTTTCACATAAGTGTTTTCTATTGCTCCTTCACACAGTGTTTCTGAGGAAGACTGGGAGCCTCAAGATCACAAGACACCTCGAAGACCCTGAGATGAGTAGGTAGGACCCAACCCTATTGTGAGATTCAGAATCCGAGTCCAAGTATCCAAGCTCCCAGGGCAGCTTTTATATCACTTACACAAAGAAGTGTGGTTTACAGCCCTAAAGAAAAACCATTTACCAGACTAATCTTGATTAAGAAACCCCTATCAAAACTGAATAAACAAAAAGTATTATGAGTGCATCTGACAATTACGTTTTCTCTGTACTTTTTTCTTAATATTTATTTTTATTTTTTATTTGTTTGGTTGCACTGGGTCTTAGTTGCGCCAGTTGGGGTCCTTAGTTGTGGCTTGCTGGCCCCTTAGTTGTGGCATGCGAACTCAGTTATAGCATGCATGTGGTTCCCTGACCAGGGATTGAACGTGGGCCCCCTGCCTTGGGAGCATGGAGTCTTAACCACTGTGCCACTAGGGAAGCCCCTGTACTATTTTTAGTTTTTAACATTGTCAGAAGAATGATGCTGACTATATTATGAAACCAGTAAAGCATAGTTATTTATTCTATCATTTACTAAGCAAGCTTGGTTTCAGGTAAGTTAATTAAGCATTAAGTCCCATATAAAGGCCAGAAGTGAATTTGAACTTTCCCAAAGTTTTTCCCCTGTTGATCTGACCTACTTACTTAAATCCTGTTCCTAAAATCTACATGAGACTTCTCCAGGGGCTTATAATAATGGCTTGGTCCTAACCAGCTATCCACTTTCAGCTTGGTTTTGGGTTTTTGTTTATGTTTTCATTTTGTTGTTTTGTTTCAGTTTGGTTTTTTGTTCCTTTGGGGCAAACAATGACCATCATTTAGATTTGTAACCTTCAATCTTGCGGTAAATTATATTTGAAAACTGCATTCTAAATTTAGCTTGATTTCATTAGCAAGCTTCTCAAGGTAAGGTATTTTACGTATTTTCAGACTGACTGCTCATATGACAGTTTACAACACCTGCAGATTAACAAATGCAAGGGCTGGATCAAATTAACATGGACTTGACAGAACAGGGTTACAAATTTATACCTGGGTTACAAATTTTATCTGCAAGTTAACTGTATGGAAATTGTGATGGGTTTTCCAGTTTAAAAGTTAACACTAAAAGCATTTATTTTTAGCAGAGCATTTGTTGTTACAAAATTATTAATCACTGGATCCCCACAAGACCTCTGCAAGAAGGGGCCCCATGCGAGCTCTGAACCTTCAATTAGCTCACCTTTCTTCGTGGGACATGAAGAAAGGTGCACAGGACCACCAGGATGAGCCCACCCAGAGTCTGTCAACTTCTATTGGTACCTGGGCTCCCAGTTCACTGGGGTTGGGTGTGTAGGGGTCCTTTGTAGGGAGGTGGAAGGAGTATGGTTATAAGAGCCAGGGTATAGTGCTCGCTTCGGCAGCACATATACTAAAATTGAAACGATACAGAGAAGATTAGCATGGCCCCTGCGCAAGGATGACACACAAATTCGTGAAGCGTTCCATGTTTTTAGCTACATGTAAAAGAATGAGATTAGAACACTTCCTAACACCATACACAAAATAAACTCAAAATGGATTAAAGACCTAAATGTAAGGCCAGACACTATAAAACTCCTAGAGGAAAACATAGGAAGAACACTCTTCGATGTAAATAACAGCAAGATCTTTTTTGATCCACCCCTAGAATAATGGAAATAAAAACAAAAATAAGTAAGTGGGACCTAATAAAACTTCAAAGCTTCTGCACAGCAAAGGAAACTGTAAGCAAGACGAAAAGACAACCCTCAGAATGGGAAAAAGTATTTCTAAACGAATCAACAGACAAAGGATTAATCTCCAAAATATATAAACAGTACATCCAGATCAATATCAAAAAAATAAACAACCCAATCAAAAAATGGGCAGAAGACCTACATAAGCATTTCTCCAAAGAAGACATATGGATAGCCAAGAGGCACGTGAAAAGCTGCTCAACATCACTAATTATTAGAGAAATGCAAATCAAAACGACAATGAGGTATCACCTGACACCAGTTAGAATGGGCATCATCAGAAAATCTACAAACAGTAAGTGCTGGAGAGGGTGTGGAGAAAAAAGGAACACTCTTGCATTGCTGGTGGGAATGTAAATTGATACAGCCACTATGGAGAATAGTATGGAGGTTCCTTGCAAAACTAAAACTAGCACTACCATATGACCCAGCAATCCCACTCCTGGGCATATACCCAGAGAACACCATAATTCAAAAAGACACATGCACTCCAATGTTCATTGCAGCACTATTTACAATAGCCAGGACATGGAAGCAGTCTAAATGCTCATCAACAGCTGAATGGATAAAGAAGATGTGGTACATACATACAATGGAATATTACTCAGCTGTAAAAAGTAATGAAACTGGGACATTTTTAGAGACATGGATGGACCTAGAGACTGTCATACAGAGTGAAGTGAGTCAGAAAGAGAAAAACAAATACTGTATATTAACACATATATGTGGACTATATAAAAATGGTACAAATCAACCAGTTTGCAAGGCAGAAATAGAGACACAGATGTAGAGAACAAACATATGGACACCAAGTGGGGAAAGCAGGGAGGGTTGGGGGGGGAACGAATTGGGACACTGGGATACCAAATTGTACACTCTAAATATATGCAGTTTATTGTAAAAAATTAAAAAATAAAAAGTTTAAAAAAAAAAAAGAGCCAGGGTATAGGCACTCTGTGCACTACCTCAGGGGAAAAAGAAAAGAAAGGGGTAGCCTGTGGACTTCCCTGGTGGCGCACTGGTTAATAATCTGCCTGCCAGTGCAGGGGACATGGGTTCAATCCCTGGTCCGGAAAGATGCCACATGCCGCAGAGCAACTAAGCCTGTGCGCCACAACTACTGAGCTTGCACTCTAGAGCCCATAAGCCACAACTATTGAGCCCACATGCCACAACTACTGAAGCCTGAGTGCCCAGAGCCCATGCTCTGCGACAAGAGAAGCCATGGCGATGGGAAGCCCATGCACCACAGCGAAGAGTAGCCCCTGCTCACCGCAACTAGAGAAAGCCCACGCACAGCAACACAACCAACACTAAATAATAAATTAATTCATTAGGAAAATGGATAGCCCATGGACCTGGAGCTGAGCTGGGGACCAGTCCTCCCTGCAGTGCCACGTTGCAGGAAATTGAACTGAACTTAGCCTTCCAGGGTGTTATGAAGGTGTATCAGCCAGAAAGGAGGCCAGAAAAGAATATTTTACTCAAATATTTATTGGCTAGATTTTTTAAAACAAAAGGATGAAACTGACAAAACTTGGCAAGATACAGAACCAGGTAACATACATTAGAGGCACTAATAACACCTAGTAATTACATAAAAATGTGTTCATCCTGGGGAAAATAGAATACAAATCAGTTATTGAGGCACCTTTTTTGCCTGTCAGATGGGCAGTAATTAAAAGATTGATAAAATGTAATGTTGGAGTGAAAATACCTCACTGCAGAATGGGAAAAAAAATATTTGTAGACCATGTATCTGATAAGGGACTTGTATCCAGGATATATAAAGAACTCTTACAACTCACTAATGAAAAGACTGCCCAAAATGGTCAAATGTCATTAGGGGGTATGTGCTGTGTAATCAGCAAAAGAAGCACAGGAACACACATACTTGTAAATCTTACTAAAACCTTATTAAAATGATTGGCTAAAGTACCACGTGATTAGCCATCCACAATGGGGAGAGAAGTCCTCTTGTCCCACATCTGCCACATAGTCCCTATAGAAGAGGAGGCACTGGCTGGGTGGGCAACCTCGGGTGAGCCCCTGCAACCTGGGTGTGCTGCGTATCTTCCTGACATTGTGGGTCACCCAGGCGAGCAGCTGGTCCTGAACACCTGCCTTCGTGAGGTTTTCCCCTCTGTTTAGTCTCTCACTTGCACCTCACAAGATGCTACATTTCTAGCCTCTTCCCTGAAGAAAAATAGAGATTAATTACAGCTCCCTAACAGATCTATGAATTTTTTAATGTGTCACCTAAATGAAATTTAATGAGTCCCCAAAGTACATGACTAATGTTTATGAAAAGCACTCACTACAAGTATAATTGTTCCATGTAAGTGGCCTACTAGAGCTTCTAACTAGATACTGCACTTGGATAAAAAACACGCTTCTGGAAAATTAACATTAGGCTACAAAACGTGAATAAATAAAGCTTTCTTTCCTCTACTTGAGTTATATCTTTATTATTTGCTAAGACTGTCTCCCAATTTGCAACAGAAGCAGAAGTTCTCTAACCTCATTAGTCATTCAGGGAAACTAAAGCAGTTCACAAAGCCTCCGGGGATGATTCCCACCATCTAGAGGCTGGTGTTGTCTACAAGGGAAAAATCACTGTTGACAAGTAAAAGACGTCTATCTGCTGGAATGCCATTGATATAACAAGAAAGATGTGCTCTCAAGGCACAGACACATCCTCTCCTCGAAGATAAGGGCTGCAGTAAGCACAGAGCACAGCATTAACAAATCATTCTCCTATAAAAGGAGACAGGCATTCTGCTGTTCACTATCGAAAACATCATTGCAAAAGGTAGAGATAACATAAAAGGACAAGATGCTGAACTGTTAGAGACAGTGGCTCCCTCCCTCTAAATCAACCCCCAGTATGTAGGGAAGGAAAACTCTGAGAAATCCTTGATAGGGGAAGTGCTTTGAACTGGTTTGTGCAGGGTATGGTGGCTTTAGCCCCAAACAGGAGGCAACCCAAAAGGAAAAATATTGGAGTTCTGGTTCTGCTTCTCCTCTGCTGCTGTCTTGGAACAAATACTGCCCATTCCCATGCCTGAAGTGACTCAGATCCACTGGTATGCTGGAGCTGGTATAGTGCTTCTCAATAGCTAATTGTTAAATTGTCAGGAATTTTGCAAGCCAGTTTTTAAATACAGTCATGATTAAAAATTAAATTATACAAACTTACAATTAAATAAGTTATATTAAAAACAAAGGCAGCACTCATGTTCATAGCAGCATTACTTACAATAGCCAATAGGTAGAAGCAACCCAAATGTCTATCAACAGATTATGGATAAACAAAATGTGGTATATACACACAATGGAATATTATTCAGCCTTAAAAAGGAAGGAAATTCTGACATCCTACAACATGAATGAACCTTGAGGGCATTATGCCAAGTGAAATAAGCCAGACACAAAAAGACAAATACTGTGTGATTCTACTTAAATGAGGTATATAGAGTAATCAAAAAACCACCAGAGTAGAATGGTGGTTTGCCAGGAGTTAGGGGATAAGAGGAATGGGGAGTTGTTTAGTGGGTATAGGGGTTTAGTTTTGCAAGGGAAAAATTCTGGAGGTTGGTTGCCCAGCAATGTGCATAAACTTAACAATTACTGAACTATCCACTTAAAAATGGTCGTTAGCAAGTTTTATGTTATGTGTATTTTACCACAATTAAAAGTTTAAAAATTAAATTTTTTTAAAAAGCAAAGGCAATAAAATCTCAGTTTCCTGGTTTTCATAGTATTAGATAATTATGTAAGATAATACTATTGGGGGAAATGGGTGTTAACACAGAAACTCCCTGTGCTATTTTACAACTTCTCATGAGTCTATATTTTAAAATAAAAAGGGTTTTTGTTTTGTTTTGATTTGTTTTGTTTTGTTGACAACAAAGGTACTGGCTTTTATTTATTTATTTTTTTAAGTTCTTTATTGGAATATAATTGCTTTACACTCTTGTACCAGCTTATGAGGTACACCAAAGAAAAAGGGTTTTTTAAACAATAAATACTCAAAAGTCACTCACTTCCTAATTATTATACTATAATTTGCAATTATCAATATTCTTGAGATTATTTGTATCTATTGTACTTGTATGGTGGAAACTCTATATAATATTGTGCTACTGCACATCTCCCAACTCCACTTTCAGTTGGCAGCTTGAAATCGGCCCTGACTTTATATCATGAAAATAGGCAAACCCTACTAATCAGGACTTCCATCTAACAACCCCCAGCTGGTTGTTAAGTCTTTACCAGCAGCCTGTGGTCCAGGTGTTCTCAAGCTTAAAGTTAGTTTGACAGTGAAGTCTTGTGCTTTTGAGAGCATGAGACAGATAATTGACCTCAAGCAATTGCTTAGAAACTTCAGAGCTGGGGAATTACAACCAAGGAGTACCCTCTCCTGCTGTTTTTCCCAGGGAGGCTGTGATAGTTAATTCTATGTGTCAACTTGACTGAGGTAAGGAGAGCTAAAAAAACATTTCAGGGTGCATCTGTGAGGGTGTTTCCAGGAGAGTTTAGTGTTTGAATCAGTAGGCTTAGGAAAAAAGATCCTTGCTCAGGAATGTGGGTGGCTATCAACTGATCAGTTTTTCAGGGCCTGAATACAACAAAAAGGTGGAAGAAGGGAGAATTTTCTCTCTTCCTCTCTCCCTCTCTCCCTTTTCCTCTACCTCTCCCCTCTCCCTCTACCGGAGTTGGGACTTCTGTCTTTTCCTGCCTTTGGGTATTAGGATATCAGAGCTCCTGGTTCTCCAACCTTTAACACTGGGATTTATATCAGTTGCCCCCTGGTTCTCAGGCTTTTGCACTCAGACTGAATTATACAGCTGACTTCCCTTGTTCTCTGCCTTACAGGTGACAGATCATGGGACTTCTCGGCCTCCATAACCATGGTGAGCCAATTCTTATAATAAATCTCCTCATCTATCTATCTATCTATCTACGTATGTTCTATTGGCTCTGTTTCTCTGGAGAACTCTGATTAATTCAGAGGCAAAGGAGAAAGGCCAGACCAGCAGGATTGTTTTGAGAAGTAAGGGGTGACTGACTGTGGGTTTTCTTGACAGTGGGTTTTCTCCTGCTTGGAGCTCTGTACCCTCGGGCTCATTCACTCCCCAGGTCCTGAGTTTATTGGAGCTGAAGCAGAGCGGTGTCTCTCTGCCCCATTTCCTGCTCTCGGGGTAGAGACATCTTTTTTCCTAAATTTTGGCTGTTATGGGGCCTGTGGACACTGAACTTTTTAAAATGGGAGATTCAGGAGAAACTTGGCTAAACAGGTATTATTTCTGAAATTCTGAGGAAAGCATACTCCTTCCATGACAGCCAGCTGAAACCATAGCTATAGGAGGAACCCCAGTCCCACTCAAGTATTTAGTCCCTCACTAAAACCAAGTAGGAAAAGAAATTTTAGGGAATGGATATTGGACTTGAAGAATTTTAGACTTCAGACTTTTAAGTCACAAGAACAAGAGATTTTGATTTTGGATTTTAATTTCTTTATTCATATTATCTCTCAGCTTAAATTTATAAAACAAATTTCATCTTTAGACTTTCCTTTCTACCTGAGAATTTGATAAAGAAAAGATTTATATTCACATTAGATGTAGTTCCATATTTTTAGAGTTTTTATTATTGGAGTACCTTACTATTTTCATTCAGTCTTATGCTGAAACTCTGATATGCTATGTTGAGCAATGTAATTGGTCACAGTTTGGCATGGAAATTAATTTTCAGCCTTTGAAACAGAGTGTCTGTAGTGCTGACTGATTAGTGTATTTTCTTACCCGTTTCCTAGCCTTCTGGGGTCAAAACTACACTCCCACCAACAATTTCAGAATGATGCCCAGAAGAAGTGGTTGGTTTGGGAGGAGCAGTTTTATGAAGCAGGGACAAAACTGAAATCAGCCTGTGGTTGACCATAGGCTTAATAACTAAATCAATGGATTAGAAAATCACAAAGCTGAGGAATGTAGGAATGAAATTCCTTTCTTCTACTCCTGGCTTCCAAGAGGAGAGCTATTTCCTAAGTATGTGCTTCTCATTTTTTTCACTCCATCCCAAGGTGAGTGGAGTGACTTCTCTGATTGGTAAATCTATGAAGAATAACCACTAATGCAGATTCTCAGCTCTTCTGTTCTACCTCTTAGAAGCCAACTGCCCTCAAGAGGCTCACATCCCCTACTAACCCACCCAATCCCTTTACCCCTCCTGGCTTAAATCTACGTAATTGTGGGTTAAGTATTAGCAAAAACACATGGTTACAGACTTAGAGCAACATCCTCCAACCTCATCTCTAACAATAATGAAGTTGTAATCAAAATGTTGGCCTCTATAGTTACCCTTTGTTTTACTTTCTCAATTTGTCCAAAACTCAGGCAAGGAAGAGGGGTGCTATTTATTTGGGGTCCTCTTGAAAACCCCAATGCAAAGTGTTTCATATCTTCCAAAGAGAAATGCTATTCATTAGTTTTTCAAAAGAGTAAATAACAAAAGCTATTAAGAATCCTAAATACACCTAATAGCTGAATCTTGACAAACAATGCCTTGAATGTTAAGAAGGATTATATCCTCCATTTAGCAAACATGAGCTTTCTCTGATATCCATCTTCTTTCTCTAAAACATTTATAACCATATTTGATGGAATAAAAGTAATATAAACTGTAAAATATATACTACATGCAGAATTCGCTTTATTATTTCCAATAGGAGGAAAATTCTTTCCTTTGTCTTCTGTCTAACCATAGTTAATATCAAACAAATAAATATTTGAATGAGACATTTCCTGAACTTTAGAAAAGAAAATCAATGCAATTCCTTTTTTATATAGCAGATTTTTTTTTAATACATGGCGTTAACAAAAGTTCCGAGAAAGACCTTTTGAAGTGGGATGTAATTTATTTTCTTTAATAACAAAATTATGCTCCATAAAAGTCTTATTGAATGACAAAATACAGTCTACCAAAAGCTTAATGCTCTCCTGAATCCACACAGTTGTGACCAAATATAATGTGACAAAATACAATTTTAAAAGGATAAACTGTTGCTCTCGAAAATAAGATTCTTACCAATCTCATAGCTGGTGATGGCCTTTGGACTGTTTTATTTTTAGGAGCTGCTGACGCTGTTCACGGCAGGACAGATACATCATATAAAGAGGAAATAAGAGAATAGTGACGCAATGTCTTTTATTTAATTTTAATTTTATTGGCATATAGTTGATTTACAGTGCTGTGTTAGCTTTAGGCATGAAGCAAAGTTATTCAATTATACGTATACATATAGTCATTGTTTTTTAGATTCTTTTCTCATATAAATTATCACCTATATGAGAATATTGAATAGAGTTCCCTATGCTTTACAGTGGGTCCCTGTTGGTTGTCTATCTTGTAAGTCGTAGTGTGTGTATATTCATGCCAAGCTCTTGATTTATCCCTCCCCTCCACATTTCCCCTTTGGTAACCATAAGTTTGTATTTGATATCTGTAAGTCTTTTCTGTTGTGTAAATAATTTCAATTGTATCGTTTTTTAAAATTAGATTCCACATATAAGTGATATCATATGATATTTGTCTTTCTCTGTCTGACTTACTTCACTTAGTATGATAATCTCTAGGTCGAAGCATGTTGCTGCAAATGGCATTATTTCATTCTTTTTTATGACTGAGTAATATTCCATTGTATATATGTACCACAACCTCTTTATCCATTCCTCTGTGGATGGACATTTAGGTCGCTTCCATATCTTGGCTATTGTAAATAGTGCTGCAATGAACATTGGGGTGCATGTATCTTTTCGAATTATGGTTTCCTCAGGATATATGCCCAAGAGTGGGATTGTTGGATCATATGGTAACTCTATTTTTAATTTTTTAAGGAACGTCCATAATGGTTGTTCCAGTTTACATTCCCAACAACAGTGTAGGAGGGTTCCCTTTTCTCCACGCTCTCTCCACCATTTATTGTTAGTAGGCTTTTTGATGATGGCCATTCTGACCAGTGTGAGGTGATACCTACTTGTAGTTTTGATTTGCATTTCTCTGATAATTAGTAATGTTGAGCATCTTTTCATGTGCTTTTTTGGCAATTTGTATGTCTTCTTTGGAGAAATGTCTATTTAGATCTTCTGTCCAGTTTTTGATTGGGTTGTTTGTTTTTTTGACATAGAGCTGCATGAGCTGTTTATATATTTTGGAAATCAATTTCTTGTCTGTCACATCATTTGCAAATATTTTCTCCCATTCTGTGGGTTGTCTTTTCACCTTGCTTATGAGTTCCTTTGCTGTGCAGAGGCTTTTAAGTTTATTAGGTCCCATGTGTTTATTTTGGTTTTTATTTTCATTACTCTAGGAGGTGGATCAAAAAAGATACTGCTGAGATTTATGTCAAAGAGTGTTCTGCGTATGTTTCCCTCTAAGAGTTTTATAGTACCCACTCTTACATTTAAGTCTTTGATCCATTTTGAGTTTATTTTTGTGTATGGTGTCAAAGAATGTTCTAATTTCATTCTTTTACATGTAGCTGTCCAAGTTTTCCCAGCACCACTTATTGAAGAGACTGTTTTTTTCCTTCATTGTATGTTCTTGCCTCCTTTGTCATACATTAATTGACTGTAGGTGCATGAGTTTATTTCTGGGCATTCTATCCTGTTCCATTGACCTATAAGTCTGTCTTTGTGCTAGTACCATACTGTTTTGATTACTGTAGCTTTGTGGTTTAGTCTGAAGTCAGGAAGCCTAATTCCTCCAGCTCTGTTTTTCTTCCTCAAGATTGCTTTGGCTATT
Source organism: Hippopotamus amphibius kiboko (assembly GCF_030028045.1). Classification (NCBI taxonomy): domain Eukaryota; kingdom Metazoa; phylum Chordata; class Mammalia; order Artiodactyla; family Hippopotamidae; genus Hippopotamus; species Hippopotamus amphibius. The sequence goes on along the minus strand of NC_080186.1, from coordinate 169,456,966 downwards.
TGGGGTCTTTTGGATCTCCATTCAAATTTTAAGATTTTTTTGGTTCCAGTTCTGTGAGAAATGCCATTGGTAATTTGATAGGGATTGCATTGAATCTGTAGATTGCCTTGGGTAGTATAGTCATTTTGACAATGTTTATTCTTCCAATCCAAGAACATGATATATATTTCCATCTGTTTGTGTCATCTTCAATTTCTTTCATCAGCATCTTATACTTTTAAGAGTCAGGTCTTTTGCCTCCTTAGATAGGTTTATTTCTAGGTATTTTATTCTTTTTGATGTGATGGGAAATGGAATTGTTTCCTTAGTTTCTTTTTCTGCTCTTTTGTTGTTAGTGTATAGGAATGCAAGAGATTTCTGTGTATTAATTTTGTATCCTGCAACTTTATCAAATACATTGATTAGCTCTAGTAGTTTTCTGGTAGTGTCTTTAGGATTTTCTATGTATAGTATCATGTCATCTGCAAACAGTTACAGTTTTACTTCTTCTTTTCCAGTTTGGATTCCTTTTATTTCTTTTTCTTCTCTGATTGCCATGGCTAGGACTTCCAAAACTATGTTGATAAAAGTGGCAATGATGGACATCGTTGCTTTGTTCCTGATCTTTGAGGGAATGCTTTCAGCTTTTCATCATTGAGAATGATGTTAGCTGTGGGTGTGTCATATATGCCCTTTATTATGTTGAGGTAAGTTCCCTTTATTCCCATTTTCTGGAGAGTTTTTATCATAAATAAGTGTTGAATTTCGTCAAAAGCTTTTCAGCATCTATTGAGATGATGATATGGTTCCCCACCCCCCACACTGGTGAATTCTACCAAAAATTTATTTTTTTTTAATTTTATTGGAGTATAGTTGATTTACAATGTTGTGTTAGTTTCAGGCATACAGCAAAGTTATTCAGGTATATATATATACATATATTCATTGTTGTTTAGATTCTTTTCTCATATAGGTTATCACAAATTTATTGAGTAGAGTTCCCTTTGCTACACAGTAGGTCTTTGTTGGTTATCTGTCTTATATGTAGTAGTGTGTATATGTTCATCCCAAGCTTCTGATTTACCCCTTCCCCCCACATTTCCCCTTTGTTAAACATGTTTGATTTTGATATCTGTAAGCCTGTTTCTGTTTTGTAAATAAGTTCATTTGTATCATTTTTAATTAGGTTCCACATATAAGCGATATCATATGATATTTGTCTTTGTCTGATATTTGTCTCACACTTCACTCAGTATGACAATCTCTAGGTCCATCCATGTTGCTGCAAATGGCATTATTTTGTTCTTTTTTTTATGGCTGAGTAATATTCCATTGTATATCTGTATATGCCACATCTTCTTTATCCATTTCTCTGTCAGTGGACATTTAGGTTGCTTTCATGTCTTGGCTGTTGTAAATAGTGCTGCAGTGAGAGCATGTGGTTTTTATTCTTCAGTTAATTTGGTATATCACACTCATTGATTTGTGGATATTAAAGAATCCTTGCATTCCTAGGATAAATCCCATTTGATCATGGTGTATGATCCTTTAACTTATTGTTGGATTCAGTTTGCTAGTATTTTGTTGAGTATTTTTGTATCTATGTTCATCAGTGATACTGGCCTGTAATTTTCTCCTTTTGTGGTATCTTTGTCTGGTTTTAGTATCAGGGTGATGGTGGCCTCATAGAATGTCATTCTTTCTTTCTAAGATGTTCAGCAATATTAGAAGCAATCACAACACCTCCACAGTCCTTGAATTCTGCTTACCCTTCATATCATCCTATGGCAGTAGCATTTGGAAGTACAAAGTCTTGCCTTCAAATGACATATTTAATACAAGTGATCCATGGGATGATTTAGCTATTTTGGTACTATTTACCATGGGTTGTAAAAATCCACTTTCTTAATGTAAGCCATATTCTCCTTGTCTTCATCTTAAACCAGGCCAAGTAACTAATCTTAGGTCTCCACACCCCACCCCACCCTCTCCTGAGGATCTGTTACCTACAACCATCCCTGGTAAAAATTTCTCCAATGTTTAATTTCTTGTAACAGCATTTAATGGCTACCTCACTGATTTAACTGGTTAAACAGGCAAGAATCAAGAGAACCTATGCAGATAATACCACAGCCAAAAATAAAACCAAAAAACTAGTCTATTGGGGCACTGCTACTGCTGCCGCTGAACAAAGGAACTGCAGCTTGCACTGTTGTCATCCTTAGTATTTAATACTGGATCCAGCAGTTGGCAACACAGACACTGTTGTGCCTGCCAACTGGATGCTGCTGCCACTGACACCAGAAAGCAATCTCCACTGTCCTTGTTTCTTTGTGTCATTAGTTTCAAATTCACAATCCCAGATGAGTCCATCTGATTGGCAGAGCCTAAGTCAAGGGCTTACATCCCAGCTGGCAGAGAGCTAGAATACTAGGTGTCTTTTTTCTTTTTTTAAAAAATTTTTATTCATTCATTCATTTATTTATTTATTTGGTTGCTCTGGTTCTTAGTTGCAGCAGGCAGGCTCCTAAGTTGCGGCTTGCTAGCTCTTTAGTTGCATCACATGGGCTCCTTAGTTGTGGCAGGCAGGCTCCTTAGTTGTGGCACATGGGCTCCTTAGTTGTGGATGCAAACTCTTAATTGCAGCTTACATGTGGGATCTAGTTCCCTGACCAGGGATTGAACCCGGGTCCGCTGCTCAGGGAGCACAGAGCCTTAACCACTGTGCCACCAGGGAAATCCCACTAGGTGTCTTTTCATTTCAACTTCTCTTTTGGGAGACAAAGAATCCCTTAAATTCAAGGAGAGTTCAAATGGTGGACATCAGTAATTACTAGTGTCCATTACATATATAATTCCTGAGTAAATAATGCAGGATGTAATAGATCTACATAGAGTTGTTTGGTTTTTATCTATAGTATATTTAATATACACAGCATAGTGCCTGTGTCTCTCATAGCAGACAATGAATAGAAATTGCTATTAATACTATCATACTATCATAAAACTGTCATAATTACTATCATAACCATGGTCATCATTATTAAAAAATGTCAGGCTACAGGGGTCAATGAATAAGGATTAAATGAGATAGCTAAAGTCTTGGGAACATGATAGAGACCAATGACAACGAAGCCTAGATAGCCTCTTCTGATGCTGTGACACTATATAAGACCCCCTGGAAATTAGGTGTGACCAAGGGATGGAAAAGAGAAACTCTGACTAAAAATAAGAATTTTTCACCATGATGGATCAGAGACTCAAAAGAGAAAGTAAGTTGTTATAGAAAATCAAAAGGAGGTATATTTTTGCGTACTACATTATAAACTGACGTTTGTACACACTACATCTTTTCTCAGGTGCTCTGTACCAGGCAAGCAAAGTGCCTGTATTGACCCCTTCAGGAAAACTTCAGAGGACCTGCCATACCCACTGTCCCTTTTTATAAGATTCTTTGAGTTCTTTACTCACTGGTTACCATGGATACCAGATTTGCTCACCACAGTGAAAGCTGATAAGCGATTTACAGGCTATTCTGCAGCTTATGAGGGGATCTGGCCCCAAGTTTATGCCTTAGGCATTCTTGTCTTCTCTTAGGAAGTATGAATTCAAGTCACAAAGAGATATAGAAGTAATTGGTCTTAATGGTTGGAGGAGAGAAAGTAGCTGAATCAACATAATGGCAGTGGAGTAAACTGATTAATGGCTATATATCTTCCTCCCATCCTAGTATGTACCCACCTTTGCAATGACACTTTGCTGCTTCTCCCTTGTATAAATGAGGTCTGTTTCTCCAAATCCTTAATCTAGGCTGGCCTTTTAACTTGTTTTGACCAATGGGATTTGGGGGAAGTGATATTATTTGAATTCTGAAGCATAGGCCTAAAGCGGCCTTGCAACATCTGTTTTGCCCTCTTGAAATGCTGCCTTGAGAACATTATGCTGTGAAGAATCTTGGGATGAGAGACAACATGGAAAAAGACCAAGCCATTTCAGTTTTCCCAGCTGAATCCATTCCATCCAACATACATGAGTGAGCCCAGGTAAGATCAGCAGAACAGCCCAACCAACACACACACAAAAAAAATGACAAATAGTAAATTGCACTTGTTTTAAACTAAGCTTGAGATTGTTTATTACCATGTGACCACCATGTAAGCTTGTCTAGCCTGCAGTAGAATAAGGGGCCATATAGAGGAGATTCAAAGGACCCCAGCTGACTGCCAGTACCAATGTGAGGCATCCAAGTGGGATCATCTTGTACTTTCCAAACTTAAACAAAGCACAGTGACATGACTAAGCAAAAACCAGCCAAGTTGGTCCATTGAATCTTGAGAAATAATACATCCTGACTGCTCTTTCTTATGCATTTTACCCATTGGCAAATTCTGCCGGCTCTACCTTCAAAATACATGCTGAATCTGACCACTGCTCATCAGCTCCATCACTATCATATTGGACCAAACTACAATCATCTCTTGCATGGATTATAAAATGATCTCCTGACAAGTCTATTTGGAGTGATTAAAAAACTCTATACCTTGATTGTGGTGATGGATACATGATGTACATTTGTCAAGTCATTGAGCTGTATATTTTAAAAGGGTAGATTTTACTGTATTTAAATTATAAATCAGGGAATTCCCTGGTGGTGCAGTGGTTAAGAAAAAGCCTCCCAACGCAGGAGACATGGTTTCGATCCCAGGTCCAGGAAGATCCCACATGCTGCGGAGCTACTAAGCCCGTGCACCACAACTACTGAGCCTGCACTCTAGAGCCCGTGAGCCGCAGCTACTGAAGCCTGTGCTCTGCAGCAAAAGAAGCTACTGCAATGAAAAGCCCACACACCGCAATGAAGAGCAGCCCCTGCTCACCACAACTAGAGAAAGCCCGCACACAGCAAGGAAGACCCAACACAGCCAATAAATTTATTTATTTATTTATTTATTTATTTATAAATTATAAATCAATAATCCTGACTTTTAGAAAGTGATGTGAAGTCATCCAAGCTTTCAGGTCATTTTCAAACAAAGTACAACAAATCCATGTTAAACCAACTGCATTTTTCTAGGACAAGTGCAAATATCTTCAATATGAAACAGAGAAGAAATCAGGCTATAAAAACATCAAAATTTACTCTAAATAAAAATGCTTATACAAGTCACACTACTTCAGAGAAGCTTATAGAACTGGATATGATTGTAATAAATATGCTCAGGAAGAAAACTTAATGAGCTATTATAGGCAAAAATCTCTTTATTAAATGATCCTGTATATCATAGAAGGCAATGCAAGAAGCAATTACTATCATCAGCTGGTGCTTTAAATAGTTTGCTTTGCAGATGAATGAAAGTATTGTTATACAGAGGACTGATATCAATTCTTGGCATACTTGCAGCACATATTTGAAAAAGATTTAACCCCTTTTTGTTCTTTTTCCTTATTGAAATATAATTGATATACCCACTACATAAGTTTAAGGTGTACAACATAATGATTTGACTTACATACATAATGAAATGATTACCACAGTAAGTTTAGTGAATAGCCATCATGTTACATAGATATAAAGTTAAAGAAATAGAAAAAAATTTTTTCTTGTGATGACAAATCTTATGATTTACACTCAACAACTTTTATATATAACATAAAGCAGTGTTAATTATATTTATCATGCTGTATGTCACATCCCTAGTATTTATTTGTCTTGTACCTGGAAGTTTGTACCTTTGATTGCCTTCATCCAATTCCCCTTCCCCCCACATTCCACTTCTGCTAACCACAAATCTGATTGCTTTTTCCATGAGTTTGTTTTTGAAGTATAATTGACTTATGACACTTTGTTAGTTCCTGTTACACAACATAATGAATCAGTACTTCTGTACATTTCAAAATGATCACAATAAGTCTAGTTATGATCTGTCAACATAGAAAGATATTATATAGTTATTGGCTATATTACTCACTTTGTATATTTCATACCCCTGACTCATTTATTTTACAACTGGAAATCTGTGTTTCTTATCTCCCTCACCTATTTCTTTCCTCCCCACACCCTCCTCCCCTCTGGAAACCACCTGAATGTTCTTTGTATCTCTAATTCTGTTTTATTTGTTCACCAGTATTTTTTTAGATCCCACATATAAGTGAAATCAGATATTATTTGTCTTTCTCTGTCTGACTCAATTCACTTAGCATAATATACTCTAGGTCCATCCATGTTGTCACAACTGGCAGGATTTTATTCTTTTTTATGGCTGAGTAATATTCCATTGTGTTTATATATACCACATCTTTGTTATCCATTGATTTATCAGTAGGCACTTAGGTTGCTTCCATATCTTGTCTATTGTAAGTAATGATACAGTGAACATAGGGGTACCTATATCTTTTCAAATTAGTGCTTTTGTTTTCTTCAGATAGATACCCAGGAGGGCAATTGCTAGATCCTATGGTAGTTCTACTTATTTTTTTGTTTTATTGGCCATGCCACACAGCATGTGGGATCTTAGTTCCCCAATCAGGGATTGAAGCCATGCCTCCCTGCAGTGGATGCATGGAGTCTTAACCACTGAACCTATCAGAGAAATCCCCTACCTTTAATTTTTTGAGGAATGTCCATACTGTTATACATAGTTGCTACACCAATTTACATTTCCACCATCGGAGGACCAGGGATCTCTTTTCAGTATATGCTCACCAACACTTATTATTTGTTGTATTTTTTTTTATAATACCCATTCTGACAGATATGAGGTGATACTTCATTGTAGTTTTGGTTTGGTTTTTCCTGAACTTTAGTGATGTTGAGCATCTTTTCATGTGCCTATTGGCCTTCTCTATATCTCCTTTGGGAAGATGTCTACTCAGATCCTTTGCCCATTTTTTAATCAGGTAGTTTGTTTGTTTGTTTGTTTGATGTTGAGTTGTATGAGTTCCTTGTATATTTTCGATATTAACCCCTTGTCGAATATATGGCAAATATCCTCCCCTGGTCAGGAAGCAGCCTTTTCATTTTGTTGATAATTTCCTTTGCTGTGCAAAAGTGTTTTAGTTTGATGTAGTCACATTCATTTATTTTTGCTTCTGTTTCCCTTGTCTGAGGTGACAGATCCAAAAAAATGTTACTAAGATCAATGTCAAAGAGCTTAATGCCTATGTTTTCTTCTAGAAGTTTTATGGTTTCAGGTTTTCCCTTTAATCTTTAATCCATCTTGAATTTATTTTTGAGCATGGTGTGAGACAGTAGTCCAGTTTGATTCTTTTGCATGTAGATGTCCAGTTTTTCTAACACCATTTATTGGAGAAACTGTCTTTTCCCCATTGTTTATTCTTGCCTTCTTTGTCATAGATTAGTTGCCCATAAAAAATGTGAATTCATTTCTGGGCGCTCTCTTCTGTTCTATTGATCTATGTGTCTGTTTTCGTGTCGGTACCATACTCTTTTGATTACTGTAGCTTTGTAGTATAGTTTGAAATCAGGGAGCATGAGACCTCCGAAGCTTTGTTCTTCTTTCTCTAGATTGTTTTGACTATTTGAGGTCTTTTCTGTTTCCAAAACATTTTAGGATTATTTGTTCTAATTCTGTGAAAAAGAACTAGAACAAATAATTTGAAAGAGATTGCACTGAATCTGTAGATTGCCTTGAGTAGTACGGTCATTTTAATAATATTAACTCATCCCATTCGTGAACACAGTATATCTTTCCAACTGTTCATGTCATCTTCAATTTCTTTCATCAGTGCCTTATAGTTTTCCAAGTAGAGGTCTTTTACCTCTCTAGTTAGATTTATTCCTGGGTATTTTATTCTTTTTGATTCAGTGGGATTGTTTTCTTAATTTTTCTTTATGATAGTTTATTGTTAATATATACAAACCCAACAGATTTCTGTGTATTAATTTTGTATCCTGCAACATTACCAAATTCATTCATGAGTTGTAGTAGTTTTTTGGTGACATCTTTAGGATTTCCTGTGTATAGTATCATCTCAACTGTTAAAAATGACACTTTAACTTATCCCTTTTATTTCTTTTTCTTGTATGATTCTATGGCTAGGACTTCCAATAGTATATTGTAAAAGCGGCAAGAGTGGATATCCTGGTCATGTTCTTAATATTAGAGGAAATGCTTTCAGATTTTCACTATTCAGTATGATGTTAGCTGTGGGTTTGCCACATATGGCCTGTGTTATGTTGAGGAACATTCCCTCCATAACCACTTTGTTGAGAATCTTTATCATAAATGGGTCTTGACATTTTTTGTCAAAAAGTTTTTCTGTATCTATTGAGATGATTATATGATTTTTATTCTTCCTCTTGTTAATGTGGTGTATCACATTGATCGATTTGTAGATATTGAACTATCCTTGCATCCCTTGGAAAATCCCACTTGATCATGATGTGTGATCTATTCTTTTAATGTTTTGTTCATTTTGCAATTACTTTGTTAAGGATTTTTGCATTTATGTTCACCAGTGATATTGGCCTGTAATTTGGTGATGCCTTTCTGTGGTATTGGTATCAGGGTGATGCTGGCCTCATAAAATGAGTCCTCCAATTTTGGGGAATATTTTGAGAAGGATAACCATTAACTCTTCTCAAAATATTTGATAGAATTCACCTGTGAAGCATCTAGTTCTACACTTTTGTTGGGAGTGTTTTTTTTATTACTGATTCAATTTCATTACTGGTAATTGGTCTGATCATGTATTCTATTTCCTCCTGGTTCAGTCTTACAAAATTATACATTTCTAGGAATTTGTCCATTTCTTGTGGGTTGTCCATTTTTTTGGTGTGTAATTGTTCATAGTAATCTCTTATAATCCTTTGTATTTCTGTGGCATTTGTTGTAACTTTTCCTTTTTCATTTCTGATTTTATTGATCTGGGCCTCCTTTTTTTTTTTTTTTATCAGTCTGGATAAATGTTTGTCAATTTTGTTTATCTTTTCAAAGGACCAGCTCTTATTTTCATTGATCTTTTCTATGGTTTTTTAAATCTCTATTTCATTTATGGTTTTATTTATTATTTCTTTCCTTGTACTAACTTTGGGTTTTATTTGATTTCTTTTCTACAGTAAGTCCCTTACATATGAATCTTTAAGTTGCAAACTTTCAAAGATGTGAATGTGCATTCTTGTTTCCAACCATGTAAGTTAGTTCATGTGTCTGGTGTACACTGTCGTGTTTGTGCATCCTCTACAAGTGGTTGTGCTTTTGTGTACTTTAGCGTATAGTACTGTATAGAGTACAGTAGTACAGTATCTTTATTTCAAGCTCACGATGTCCAGAAGCAAGTGTAAAAGCAGCAGTGATGTAGCTGGTACAGTACTGTAATTTTCAAGGTACTGTACTGTAAGATTAAAAATGTTTTCTTTATTTTTTGAGTTTGTTTTTATGTATTATTTGTGTGAAAAGTATTATAAACCTATTACAGTACAGTACTATCTAGCCTATTGTGTTAGTTGCGTACCTGGGCTAATTTTATTGGACTTATACAAACAAATTAGACTCACAAACGTGCTCTCAGAACAGAACCTGTTTGCATGTAGGGGACTTACTGGAGTTCCTTTAAGTGTAGGGCTAGGTTGTTTATTTGAGATTTCTCTTGTTTCCTGAGCTAGACTTGTATCACTATAAATGTTCCTCTTAGAACTGCTGTTGCTGCATCCCATAGATCTGGATCATTGTGTTTTTATTTTCATTTGTCTCCAGGTATTTTTGTATTTATTCTTTGATTTTTTTTTTCAGTAATCTATTAGTTGTTTAGTAGCAAATTATTTAGTCTCCACATGTTAGTGTTTTTTACAGTTTTTTTCTTTTCTTTTTCTTTTTTTGTTTTTCTTTCTTTTTTTCCCCCTTTGGCTGTGCAGCTTGTGGGATCTTAGTTCCCCAGCCAGGGATAAAACCTGGGCTCTCAGCAGGGAGACTGCAGGGTCCTAACCTCTGGACCACCAGGGAATTCCCTACAGTTTTTTCCTTGTAGTTGCATTGTGGCCAGAAAAAATGCTTGATATGATTTCAGTCTTCTTAAATTTACTGAGACTTGTTTTTTTGTTTGTTTTTTTTTTTCAGTAGAGTTCTTTTTTTTTTTTTTTTTTTTTGGCTGTGTCGGGTCTTCTCTGATGTGTGCAGGCTTTTTCTCTAGTTGCATTGAGCAGGGGCTACTCTTCATTGCAGTGAGTGGGCTTCTCATTGTGATGGCTTCTCCTGTTGCAGAGCACAGGCCCCAGGTGCTCAGGTTTCAGTAGTTACAGCACTCGGGCTCAGTAGTTGTGGCACACATACTGAGACTTGTGCTGTGGCCTAGCATGTGATCTATCCTGGAGAATGTTCCATGTACACTTTAAAAGGATGTGTATGCTGCTGCTTTTGGACAGAATATTCTATATATATCCATTAAGTTCATCTCATTTAATATGTCATTTAAGGACAGTATTCCCATATTGATTTTCTATCTAGATGATCTGTCCATTGATGCAAGTGGGGTGTTAAAGTCCCCTACTATTATTGTGTTACTATCAATTTCCTCCTTTATGTCAGTTAATATTTGCATTATGTATTTAGGTGCTCCTGTGTTGGGCATATATACTTACAATTGGTTTTTTTTTTTGAAAGAGTAAAATTGTCACTTGGAAATAAAGTGGGGAAGTACACACAGAAATAGGTTGAGAACACAATAATTGGAGAGGGAGGAGTTGTAAATACAGCAAACTACACACCACACATCTCAGAGTAGCGAGCTCCCACACACACAGACTTCATAATACCAGATGGTCTATTTGCTCACAATATTAAAGGTCATGTAGAATTAGCTACAGTAAGGGATCAGAAGTTGCCTGAAGAATGGGCACAAAAAGGCTATGTCCAAAGATGGCCTGTCACTTGGGAGGGTGGAGCTGCTGGGCCTTCCTGTTGACCACTGTCTTGCAAAAAGTACAGGAGGGGAAGGGGTGGCTTTAGTCATCTGCCATCATCCCTTTCACTGGGTCCTTTTGCCTCATCTCATCCAGCTGTCTTTTCATCTCTTCTTCCATCCTTTGAATGTTGTCCATAGTCAGGTCAATCCACTTATCGAGCCAACAGAACAGCTGCCTGTGGAAGTTTGTAAACAGATGCTTCTCTTATGTATAAAGTTTTCCACTTTGTTCTGCAGGCCCCAACCACTTGAACTTGTAACCATTTTGTATGTATGACTGTCTGAGTAGTCTTTCTGATTTACAAGTTCTTGCTTCCAATTAGGGCCCAAGGGTTCTCAGCCTGTCTTGATAGATTTAAATTTTGTTGGGTCTTCCTCTGCCTTGAAATCCTTGCTAAGTACTTTGTTTTGATCTGCAGTGTCTATATACATGGCTTCCACACGTTTCTATGCCTCAGACTCCAGTTTATGCACATTTTCCTGGGTGCCAAGATCTGGTTTGTGCCAGGTTTCAATTTTAATCAGAAAGTCTTCTTTCATGTATTCATTTGTAATAACAGTTCAGCAATAAGGGTAGGAGGGTAGGCATTCCATGCTTTATCATGTATATTCATGGCTCCTTCTGGAGCCATTTGAACAAACATGGGCACATTGCTCTGTAAGTGTCAGATCTGTGTATTTACTGGCCTTTCTCACTATCCTTCTCATAGGGCTCATTCACCAGGACCTCTACACCTTCACCATCACCGGCTTCATTTTTGTTGACCTCAGCCACAGACTACAGCTGCCCTACTTGATACTCTTCTGCAGCCACAGGTTGGATGATTTGTTGCTCCTTGAGAAGCACCATGTCACTTAACAGCTGGGTAGCTGCCCACTGCCCACTCAACCTCCTGCCTGCTTCTCAGCAGCCACTCTCCCCATGGCCTGACCTGGCCTGGCTGCCTATGCACCTTCCTCATGGTCTGCTCTGTCCCTGCCACTCTTGCTGCAGTTGCTGGCTGGCTTCTGCCATAGCGACCTCACTGCCTCCTGTGCCACTGCTGGTGCTGCCCACAGCTCCAGTTCTGCCTACAATTGTTATATCTTCTTCTTGGACTGACCTTTGACCATTATATAGTGTCCTTCTTTGTCTCTTGTTACAGTCTCTATAAATAGATTTTAAGTCTGTTTTGTCTGATATAAATATCACTACCCCAGCTTTCTTTTCATTTTCATTTACATGGAAAACCTTTTCCCAATCCCTCACTTCTGGTCTGTGTGTGTCTTTAGATCTGAAATGAGTCTCTTGTAGGAAACATATATATGGGCCTTGTTTTTGTATCATTCAACCACTCTATATGTTTTAATTGGAGCACTTAGTTCCTTTACATTTAAAGTAATTGTTGATAGGTCTCCATATTTTGATTTGGCATTGGTGCACAGGGAGCTGAGATCTTGGCAACAAATTTGGGGGCTTGTCAGGGGTTGACTAGTGGTCACTCAGCCCCATGGGGCCCCTCAGCTTGATTGGATGCATGGGAATTTCTCTCCACGCCAGCCTCCTCAAGGAGAGAAGAGGGTTGGAGGATTTCTCTGAGGCCAGACTGCCACGCTTGCCCTGCTGTAGGGCCGTGCCCCAATCATACCCGAGCCACCATCTCGGCTGCAGAACTCCAAGGCTGCAGCACAGAATGGGGGAGGTTGCCCTAGCAGCTGCCAAGGCTTTCTTTGCTTTGAGGATGCCTTCCTTTTTCCCTTCTCTGCATCGGCCTGGACTTCTACTCTGAGAAGACATTAACTCTTGGAGGATTGGAAAGAGGCCGTTTGGTACATCATGACACATCCGCCAGCAATCTGAATTCTGACCCTGAAGGAACAAGCCCTACCAAGAAAGCATGCTTTTCTCTCCCTGTACCTTGAGACCATGGCTCTCAGGAACACTTATCTAGACCACCTCTACTTCCTGAGACTTAGATAGAAAAAAAAAAAAAAGGAAGAAAGCTTTTAAAATTTCTTCTTATTCCAACTGTTTATAAACTAGTGAGTTTTATATTGTGATATCTAATTCATGACTACATTTGGAAAATGAAGCTATGAGATCTGTTGTGGTGTCTGTCTGGATATATGTATGTCTCTATATGTGTCTTTGTTTTTGGATATTGTTGCTGAGGTTAATTTGTAAATGAGCTCTACAAAAGTAGGTGCTTACAAATTCTAAGTACAAGAGAAATTAAGCTAAATGAATTTCAGGTTCAGGTGAACTGGGAAATATTCAGTATCAAATTAATACCTATTATGTTTGTGGATCTGGTGAATATAGACATGTGGCTCCAAAAATAGTCCAAACCCACCAATACTTTTACCACTCCCCAAACCTTCCCTATTTATCTTAAGAGCTTATAAGTATTAATTGAGAAACAAAGTCATCCTCAGAGAACCTTGCTTGTACCCTTGAAGTGAAAATGGCCTATCTTGTCATCTCAGGAACACTTGTCTCTGCCATCTTTTAATACAAATTTTTTTTTAAAAAAGAGGATAAAGTAACTTAGAACTTGACTTGTCAAGGATAAATAGAAATCCTAAGTGTCTTTTCTGTAAAAACTAGTAAAAAGGGTTTAGCCATCTAGATAGGTGACCTTGATTTGTTCCATCCACTAGAAGCCCAGTTTGAATCCAGCCCCTTGTAAATGATGGTTATTATGCTGCACCTGACTCAGGACTGAAATTTTGGAATAGGAACTATGAGGCCTCTATGTTTGTTCGTGTGTTCATATGTATCTATGTGTGTTGTAGGTGTATGGCATTGCCAAAAATTAATTCGTAAAAGAGGTCTACTTGATTGCCTTTTAAAAAAAACCAAGCACTTATACAAATACTCAGAAAATAATCTGGCCAGAATGAATTTTGGGTTCATGTCATCTGGAAAATATTCAGTACTAAACTGATATCTAGTATTGAAGGTGGCTTAAGCTTGTTGGTTTTGTTAGGGGAAATACAGACTGAAACTGCCCACCCTGGCCAGGCAAAGACAGTAACAATTTGCGTGAGTTATTTATGACAGGAAATCCTGGTAAGGAACATGGAACTAACAAGCCACCACCAACCAGGAGAATACGGGAAAGGTCAAAAGGAGAGAGGAGATGCCAATCCACATGTCCTAACCTCCTTCCAGAATTCTCCTCTCTGGAGTCCATCTTGGCTGAGAGATGCGCACGCACCACTGGAAAGGACCCTAAGTCAGAATGATTGGCCAGAGGCAATCCGGAAACTGATCCTATCACCATAACACCCAAGACTGTGAGCCACGTTGGCAGAGCAGTCCTCCTGGGTTCCCTTACCCTCCTCTCTCCACCTGGGCGCTCCTTCCCAATAAAGTCTCTTGCTCTGTCAAAAATAAATAAATAAATAAAAATAAAGTAATTGTTGATAGTTTTGTACTCATTGCCACTTTGTTCATTGTTTGCAGATGATTTTTGTACTTCTTTTTTGTTCCTTTCTTCTTTTGTTCTCTTCCCTTGTGATTTGATGCCTATCTTTAGTGTTATGTTTTGAATTCTTTCTTTTTTGCGTATCTATATAGATTTTTAGTTTGTACTTACCATGAGGTTTATATATAGAAATACATATGTGTGTATGATTATTTTAAGTTGCTGATTTTTGAACACATTTTAACAACCCTGCATTTTTATTCCCCCTGCCTTTACTGTTTTTGACATTGTATTTTGCATCTTTTTGGTCTGTGTACCCCTTGACTGTTTATTGAGAAATAGATGATTTCACTACTTTTGTCTTTTGACCTTCCTACTAGCTTTATACATGGTTGATTTACTATCTTTATTGTATATTTGCTTTTATCAGTGAGATTTTTCCTTCTGTAATTTTCATGTTCTAGTTGTGGCCTGTTTTTTTGTTTTGTTTGTTTTGTTTTGCTTAGAAAGTTCCCTTTAACATTTCTTATACAGCTGGCTTAGTGGTGCTGAACTCTTTAAGGTTTTGCTCACCTGTAAAATTTTTGATCTCTCCATCAAATCTGAATGAAAGGCTTGCTGGGTAGAGTATTCCTGGTTGGAAGTTTTTTCCTTTCATTGCTTTAAATACATCATTCCATTCCCTTCTGCCCTGCAGAGTTTCTGCTGAAAAAACAGCTAGCTAATAGGCTTATTGGAATTCCCTTGTACCAAATTTATTGCTTTTCCTTTGCTGCTTTTACTATTCTCTCTTTATCTTTAATTTTTGGCATTTTAATTGCAGTGTGGCTTGGTGTTGTCCTCTTTGAGTTGATACTGTTTAGGACACTCTGTACTTCCTGGATATGAAGGTCTTTCCTTTTCCAGGTTAGGGAAGTTTTCAGCTATATGTTCTTTGCCCCTTTCTTTCCCTTCTCCTCCTAGAACAACTATAATGTGAATGTTAGTATGCTTGATGTTGTCCTAGAGGTCTCTTAAACTGTCATTTCTTTCTTTTTTTTTTTCTTTTTTCTATTCATCTTCAGTGACTTCCACTCCTCTGCGTTCCAGTTCAATGATCCATTCTTGTATATCACCTAACCTAGTGTTGATCCCTTCTAATGTGTTTTTTATTTTCATTATTGTGTTCTTCATTTCGGGTTCTTCTTTATATTTTCTACCTCTATGTTAAAAACTTCTAACTTCTCACTGTGTTCACCCATACTTTCCCCATATTCTTTGGACATCTTTACAATCATTACCTTGAACTCTGTGTTGGATAATATTGCTTATTTCTACTTCACTTATTTCTTCTTCTGAGGTTTTATTTTGTTACTTCATTTGGAACATATTCCTCTGTTGCTTCATTTTGCCTACTTTGCTGTTTTTCTTTCTATGTATTTGGTAGGTTGATTATGCTTCTCAACCTTGGAGAAACGGCTTTTTATAGGAGACATCCTATGCATCCCAGCAGCAACTCCCCTCTGATCACCAGAGCTATATGCTCTAGGGGGGTTCCCTATGTGGGCTGCATGGGTCCTTCCATTGTGGCAGGCTGTCTTCTGTGGGTGGTCTAGTAGACGTAGCTGGCCCCTGGTCCAGTTGGTTGCCAGGCCCTGCCTTGTGCAAAGCCTGCTGGCCACTGCTGGGTGGCTGCAGGGCCCTGGGTGGTGGTGGGGGTGTCCTGGGGCTAGTGTGGCCCACTAGTGGGTGGAGCCAGGTTCCAGGGTAGGTTGTTGTACGGCTGGATGTCCTGGATCTAGTGTCCATCCAGACAGGTGGGACAGGTTCTTGACATGGCCGGCTGCAGGGTCCTGGGTATCCCAGAACTGGCATTGGCCCTCTGACAAGTGGGGCTCAATCCCAGGGGTGGCTGGCTGAGGGGTCCAAGGTGTCTCAGAGCTGGTGTAAACCTGCTGGTGGGCAGGGCCAGGGCCCTTGGGTGTCTTACTGCAGAGTCCTGAGGTACCAGAGCTGGTGTCAGCCACTGGTATGTGGGGCCAGATCTTGGGCAGCTGGTTCATGGGCCCAAGGTTTCCCAGAGCTGGATTTCCTGCCAGTGGGTAGGGCCAGGGCCCAAGGGGTCTCAGGGCTGGTGCTGGGTGCTTGTAGGTGGGCTGTGTCCTGACACAGCAAGCTGCAGAACACAGTGGTCCTGGGGCTCCTGTGTACCCATTGGTGGGCAGGGCTGGGTCCTGAGGCCTCTGGCTATAGGGCCCTGAGGGTCATGAAGCTGGTGCTGATCTGCTGGTGGGTAGGCTGGGTTCTAAAATGGCAAATTGTGGTACTTTGGTGGTCCTGGGGCTGATGTCAGCCTGTTAGTGGGCAGGGCTGTGTTCTGGGCTCTCTAGCTGCAGGGTCCTTGGGGTCCCAGCACTGGTGCCAACACTTTGGCAAGTGAAGTCTGGGCCCAGGCAGTGCTGGAGCTGTTGCCTGCTCACTGGTGGGTGGAGTCGGGTACTAGGGTCTCTGGCTACAAGGACCTGGGGGTCCCAGAGTAGGTGTCTGCTTACTGGTGAGCAAAGCCAGGTCTCAACAACTGGCTGCTGGACCTTAGGGTTCCAAGGCTAGTTCTCGCATACTGGTGGGTGGACCCAGATCCTGGGCCCTCTGGTGGGCAGGGTTGGGTCACAGGGCATCTGGGGGCTCAGGGGTTCCTAAAGCAGCCAATCTGCTGGTGGGTGAGGCTGTGTCCCTGCCTAGCTAGCTGCTTGGCCTGAAGCATCCCAATACTTCTGCCAACATGCTGGTGGGCAGGGCCAGGTCCTGGCACTAATAAGCTAGGAGGATTCCAGAATGGCACTTGCCAGCACCAATGTCCTCATGGTACAACAGATTCCCCACAATGGCTGCTACTAGTGTCTGTGTCCCCAGGATGAGCTCCATTTGCCTCCTCCAGGAGGTTCTCCATGATCAGTAGTTGGGCCTTACCCCAGTGTCCCTCAAATTACTGCTTCTGCCTGGGTCTTGGAGCATGTGAGACTTTGTGTGCACCCCTTAAGAGTGAAATCTCTATTTCCTACAGCCCTCTGGGCTCTTCCAAAAGTAAGCCCCACTGGCTTTCAAAGCCAAATGTTCTGGGGGATCTTCTTCCCATTGTAGGATGCCCAGGTCCCAAGCTGGGGTGTCCAAGGTGGGGTGGACCTCTCACTCCTTGGGAAGAACCTCTGCAATTGTAATTATCCTCCCATTTGTGGGTTGCCCATGCAAGAGTATAAGCTTTGATTATACTGCATTTCTGCCCCTCCTACCCACTTCATTGTGGTTCCTTCTTTATATCTTTAGTTACAGAAAATCTTTTCTGCTAGTCTTCAGGTCTTTCTCATCAATAGCTGCTTTCTAAATAGTTGTGATTTTGGTGTGCCTGTGGGAGGAGGTGATCTCAGGGTCTTCCTGTTCTGCAATCTTGGCCACTCTCCTCACTTTTTGTTCTCTTTAACTAAAACTCATGCCATAATTTTTAAATCTTTAGTTACTTATTATTTTGTAAGTCATAATATGAGTAGAAAAGGTAAGTTGTAATCAGTGTAATAGAACACTAGAAATGAGTGCAGTAAGAAAGGAGCTATGGGGGGAAGAAAGATGGTGGTGAAGTAGAAGGACGTGGAATGCATCCCTCTCCACAGATGCATTAGGAATACATCAAAAGATGCAATAATTCCCACAAAGAACCAGCTGAATACCAGCAGATGGCCTCAGACACCAGAATGGACTGCAAAGATACCAACATAACTGGGTAGGACAGAGGGGGGAAAAAATGGAGAAAGAGGAGGAGAAGAAAGGAAAGGGACGGGTCCCACACCCTGGGGCGGGGGGGGATCTGAAGCAGAGGGGAGATTGCCGAATTCGGGGAAACATTCCTTATCTGATGGGGAAACCCCTTCTCCAATGGGGAATTTCCCTGGTCAGAAGGGAGGCATCTGGGAATGTTCAAAGAGGGTGAAGTGGCTGAGCTGTGGCAGATGGAAAAGACATGGAGAGTCTGCACCATGGCTCAGCGTGTCCAGACTGAGATGTTGATTCACAGCTGAACAGGGGATCTGGGAGCTGGAACATGGGAACCAGAGAACTGGTTCAGGGTGATAAACATTGTTGGCAGTGGGGAGATGGACTGAGAGGACAGGAGGGAAGAAATCCACAGTGGAGAATGCCTACCATGGAAAGCTGGGTGGCCATGGCAGTGGCTCAATACTGCTGACTCACAAGAAGGGGGGATGAGCCACGGGTATAGCCTCTCTCTCAGCGCCTGCGAGGGACAAAATAAGGACCCCTCTGGGCCTGGCTAACGCAGTCAGGGATAACAAAGGCCCCCGGGCAGGGCTGGCCTAGAGTGCCTGCAGTCAAGAGCCAAAAGTCCGCAAAATGGCCCAGCTCTGGAGACATTCTGTTTACACCTGAGCTGCCAGCATCCCTCTGCAATAGGCATCGCCACAGCTGACTGAGCCACTGTGACTGAGGCAGGGCACCCTGGCAGAGTCGTAGCAGGGGGGAGGAGCCATGGTTGTAGTCACTCTCTCAGCCTGAGCTGCTGGTGTCCCTCTGCAACAGGCACCACCCAAGCCGCCAGAGCTGCCATGACCCAGGCAGGGTGCCCTGGCGGAGTCATAGCAGTGGGGAGGAGCCGCAGTTGGAGTCACTCTCTCGGCCTGAGCTACCAATGTCCCACTGCAACAGGCATCGCCTTAGTGGCCGGAGCCACCCAAGCCACTGTGACACAGGCAGGGAACCACTGCTCACTCACTCGCAGGGGAAGGAGCCACTATTGTACCCTCTCTCGCTCCCACACACCAGTGCTTATAGACAAATAATAAAGGAAGCTCTGCTGGTCACAGAGTAATACAAAAAGCCTAAGGGGGGTAGAAGGACATTTACACCTGAGACCCCAAGGAAACAAATATTATTATTAATTCTATTGATCTGGTCCATTCTGGGGTCATTTCTAGTTTGTTTGTTTGTTTGTTTGTTTGTTTTATGATTTTAGTCCTAAGGGATCTACACGTTTTATAACATATTTTTTATTCTATTTTTATTCTATTTTTATTTTTAGCCTTTTTATGTATTTCTGTTTCTAGCTAAGTTTTTTGTAGTGCTGACTGTATCTCTCCTAACTTCTTTTCATCTGTATCTTCTATACATTTCTGTTTTTTTCTTTTTCTTTTCATATTTCCAGTCACACTATGCTCTTCTGTTGCCCTGTCTTCTATCCTTTTTTAGTTTCTTTTATCTTAACATACTTATAAGCAATATTATCGCTCAGCTCTGTTTCCTTGCTTTATGCTCCAAATGATACACTGCTTTGGTTTTTATAATTAGGTTTTCTCTTTATCTTAGTTCTGATTAAAACTGTCTGATTTTGTTTTGGGAATCTTCAGTCTCTCTAATTATACTCTCACTCTTTATTATATTTGATCCTAGCTTTCAAAATTTCCCTGGATACATGTTTGTGTGGTGGTTTTTTTTTTTTTAATTAATTATGATCTTAGTCCTAACGGATCTACATGTATTATAACATATTTTTATATTCCTTTATTCTATTTTTTCTTTTATTTTTATATTTAGACTTTTTACATATTTCTATTTCTAGCTAAGTTTTTTGTAGTGCTAACTTTATCTCTCCTACCTTCTTTCCTTCTCTAACTTTTATACATTTCTATTTTTTTCTCTTTTCTTTCTTCTCATATTTCCAGTCACACTATGCTCTTCTGTTGCCCTGTCTTCTATCCTTTTTTAGTTTATTTTATCTTAATATACTTATAAGCAATATTATCGGTCTGCTCCGTTTCCTTGCTTTATTCTCCTGATGACACACTGCTTTGGTTTTTATTATTAGGTTTTGTCTTTATCTTAGTTCTAAGTATAATTGTCTGCTTTCATTCTGAGAATCTTCAGTCTGTCAGGTGGTACTCTTGCTCTTTATCATATTTGACCCTGGCTTTCAAAACCTCCCTGGATTTGTGTTTGTGTGTGTGTGGTGTTTTTTTTTGTTTTTTTTGTTGTTTTTTTTTTTTTTTATGGTTTTGAATTTCTGTTGCTTTTCTCTTTAATTGTCTGATTGCATACTGGGGTTCTTCTGTCAGGTCTTTCTAGTGCTTTGTTCTATTGGCTTCAGTATTTGTGTGTCTTATACATGTATGTGATTCCCTGATTTAGTACTTGTTTGACTCAACACTCTACCATTAGTCTGGGGCTTGGAGAGTCTTCTTTAAACCCCATTATTGCCAGGACAAGCAACCTCTGAAGTCTGTACTACTCCATCAGAAGTCAAGTAGGAGGTTCTGGGGAGGGAGCACTGAATCCAGGATGCTAGACTACTAGGCAGTCCTCAGACACAGGGAAGATTAACTGCAGAGAACTCTCACGGAGCCCCGTATCAGAGTCTAAGACCCGGCTTCATCCGACTGTCTCCAACTGCCAGTGTTGGACACCTCACACCAAACTACAAACAAGACAGGAACACAAACCCACCCATCAGCACACAGACTACCTAAAGCCATATTAACCTCACAGATACCTAAAACACACCACCTGACATGGCCCTGCTCATCAGAGAGAAAAGACACAGAGCCACACACCAGAAAGCAGACACCAGATTCCCCCACCAGGAAGCCTACTCAAGACACTGGACAAACTCCACCATAGGAGGCAGAGGGCAGAAACAAGAGGAATTACTACTAGGCAGGATAGGGAAAGGAGACAGCAAATCCTATAAATTAGACCAAATGAGAAAACAAAGAAACACCATGCAGGCAAAGGAGCAGGGAAAAAACCCACAAGACCAAATAAATGAAGAGGAAATAGGAAAAATTCCTGAAAGAGAATTCATAGTAATGAAAATAAAGATGATCCAATATCTCGACAACAAAATAGAAAATACAAGAAACAGTTAATAAGGACTCAGAAGAATTAAAGAGCAAACAAACAGTAATGGACAACAAAATAACCAAAATCAAAAATACTCTAGATGGTATAAACAGCAGAAGAACTGAGGCAGGAGAAAGAATAAGTGAGTTGGAAGATAGAATGGGGGAAATAACTGCCACAGAGCAGGAAAGAGAAAAAAGAATAAAAAGAATGGAAGACAGTCTCAGAGACCTTGGGGAAAACATTAAGCACACCAACATTCGAATCATAGGCACCCCAGAAGAAGAAGAAAAAAAGAAAGGGTCTGAAAAAATATTTCAAGACGTTATAGTGGAAAACTTCCCCAACATGGGAAAGGAAATAATTAATCAAGCCTAAGATGTGCAGAGAGTCCCATACAGAATAAACCCAAGGAGAAATACACCAAGGCACATATTAATCAAACTAATGAAAATTAAACACAAAGGAAAAGTATTAAAAGCAGCAAGAGAAAAGCAACAAATAACATATAAGGGAAAACCCATAAGGATAACAGCTGATCTTTCTGCAGAAACTCTGCAGGCCAGAAGGGAATGGCAGGATATACTGAAAGTCCTGAAAGAGAAAATCATAGAGTCAAGAATACTCTACCCAGCAAGAATCTCATTCAGATTCCATGGAGAAATAAAAAGCTTTACAGACAAGCAAAAGTTAAGAGAGTTCAGCACCACCAAACCAGTCTTACAACAATTGCTAAAGGAACTTTTCTAAGTAGGAAACATGAGAGAAGGAAAAGACCTACAAAAACAAACCCAAAACAATTAAGAAAATGGTAATAGGAACACACATGTCACTAATCATCTTAAATGTAAATGGATTAAATGCTCCAACCAAAAGACACAGACTGGCTGAATGGAAAAAAAAACTTCTATATGCTGCCTACAAGAAGCCCACTTCAGACCAAGGGACACATATAGACTGAAAGTAAAGGGATGGAAAAAGATACTCCATGCAAATGGAAGTCAAAAGAAAGCTGGAGGAACAATAC
This sequence comes from Hippopotamus amphibius kiboko, assembly GCF_030028045.1. Classification (NCBI taxonomy): domain Eukaryota; kingdom Metazoa; phylum Chordata; class Mammalia; order Artiodactyla; family Hippopotamidae; genus Hippopotamus; species Hippopotamus amphibius. The sequence continues at coordinate 169,434,754 of NC_080186.1, read as the reverse complement.
TCATATCAGACACATTAGACTTTAAAGTAAAGACTATTACAAGAGACAAGGAAAGGCACTACATAATGATCAAGAGATCCATCCAAGAAGAACATATAACAATTGTAAATATCTATGCACCCCAACATAGGAGCACCTCAAAACATAAGGCAAATGCTAACAGCCATAAAAGGGGACATCAACAGTAACACAATAATAGTAAGAGACTTTTATACCCCGCTTACATCAATGGACAGATCATCCAAACAGAAAATAAATAAGGACACACAAGCTTCAAATGACACATTAGATCATCTCGACTTAATTGATATTTATAGGACATTCCATCCAAAAACAACAGAATACACTTTCTTCTCAAGTGCACATGGAACATTCTCCAGGATAGATCACATCTTGGGTCACAAATCAAGCCTCGCTAAATTCAAGAATATTGAAATTATATCAAGCATCTTCCTGACCACGATGCCATGAGACTAGATATCAATTACCTGAAAAAACTGTAAAAAATACAACCACGTGGAGGCTAAAAAATACACTATTAAACAACCAAGAAATCACTAAAGAAATCAAAGAGGAAATCAAAAAATATCTAGAAACAAATGACAATGAAAACATAATGACCCAAAACCTAAGGGATGCAGCAAAAGCAGTTCTAAGAGGGAAGTTTATAGCAATACAGTCCTACCTCAAGAAACAAGAAAAATATTGAATAAACAACCTAACCTTACACCTAAAACAGTTAGAGAAAGAAAAACAAAAAAACCCCAAAGTGAGCAGAAGGAAAGAAATCATAAAGATCAGATCAGAAATAAACAAAAAAGAAAGGAAGGAAACAATAGAAAAGATGAATGAAACTAAAAGCTGGTTCTTTGAGAAGATAAACAAAATTGACAAACCATTAGCCAGACTCATCAGGAAAAAAAGGGAGAAGATGCAAATCAACAGAATTAGAAATGAAAAAGAAGTAACAACTGACACCACAGAAAGGCAAAAGATCATGAGAGACTACTACAAGCAACTATATGCCAATAAATTGGGTAACCTGGAAGAAATGGATACATTCTTAGAAAAGTACAATCTTTCAAGGCTGAACCAGGAAGAAATAGAAAATATGAACAGACCAATCAAAAGTACAGAAATTGAGGCTGTGATTTAAAATCTCCCAACAAATAAAAGCCCAGGGCCAGATGGATTCACAGGCAAATTCTATCAAACATTTAGAGACAAGCTAACACCTATCCTTCTCAAACTCTTCCAAAATATAGCAGAAGGAGGAACACTCCCAAACTCATTCTACGAGGCCACCATCACCCTGATACCAAAACCAGGCAAAGATGTCACAAAAAAAGAAAATTACAGGCCAATATCATGGAGGCAAAAATCCTCAACAAAATACTAGTTAACAGAATCCAACAGCACATTCAAAAGCTCATACACCATGATCAAGTGGGGTTTATTCCTGGAATGCAAGGATTTTTCAATATACGAAAATCAATCAACGTGATACATCATATCAACTAATTGAAGGTTAAAACCATATGATCATCTCAATAGATGCAGAAAAAGCTTTTGACAAAATTCAACATCCATTTAGGATAAAAACTCTCCAGAAAATGGGTACAGAAGGAAATTACCTCAATATGATAAAAGCCATATATGAGAAACCAAAAGCCAACATCGTTCTCAATGGTGAAAAACTGAAAGAATTCCCTCTAAGAACAGGAACAAGACAAGGGTGTCCACTCTCACCATTATTATTCAACATAGATTTGGAAGTTTTAGCCACAGCAATCAGAGAAGAAAAAGAAATAAAAAGAAACCAAACTGGAAAAGAAGAGGTAAAATTGTCACTCTTTGCAGATGACATGATATTACACATAGAAAACCCTAATGATTCTACCAGAAAACTGCTAGCACTAATTGATGAATTTAGTAAAGTAGCAGGATACAAAGTTAATGTGCAGAAATCTCTTGCATTCCTATACAGTAACAACGAAAGAGCAGAAAGAGAAATTAAGGAAACTCTCCCATTTACCATTGCAGCAAAAAGAATAAAATACCTAGGAATAAACCTGCCTAAGGAGGCATAAGACTTATATGCAGAAAACTATAAGACCCTGATGTAAGAAATCAAAGACAATACAAACAGATGGAGAGACAGACCATATTCTTGGATTGGAAGAATCAATATTATGAAAACGACTATCCTACCCAAAGCAAGGTACAGATTGAACTCAATCCCTATCAAATTACCAACAGCATTTTTCACAGAACTAGAACAAGAAATCTTACAATTTGTATGGAAATGCAAAAGAGCACAAATAGCCAAAGCAATCTTGAGAAGGAAAGATGGAGTTGGTGGAATTAGGCTTCCTGACTTCAAACTATACTACAAGGCCACAGTGATCAAGACAGTATGGTACTGGCACAAAAATAGAAAGGAAGATCAATGAAACAGAATAGAGAACTCAGAGGTAAGCCCAAGCACATATGGGCACCTTATTTTTGACAAAGGAGGCAAGAATATACAATGGAAAAAAGACAGCCTATTCAATAAGTGTGCTGGGAAAATTGGACAGCTACTTGTAAAAGAATGAAATTAGAACACTTCCTAACACCATACATAAAAATAAAATGGATTAAGGAACTAAACGTAAGGTCAGACACCATAAAACTCCTAGAGGAAAACATACGCAGAACATTCTATGACGTACATCAAAGCAAGATCCTTTTTGACCCACCACCTAGAATAACGGAAATAAAATCAAGAATAAACAAATGGGACCTAATGAAACTGAAAAGCTTTTGCACAGCGAAAGTAACCATAAACAAGACAAGAAGACAACCCTCAGAATGGGAGAAAATACTTGCCAAAGAAGAAACGGACAAAGGATTAATCTCCAAAATATACAAGCAGCTCATGCAGCTTAATACCAAAAAAGCAAATAACCCAATCCAAAAATGGGCAGAAGACCTAAATAGACATTTCTCCAAAGAAGACATACAGATGGCCAACAAACACATGAAAAGATGCTCACATCACTAATCATTAGAGAAACGCAAGTCAAAGCCACAATGAGGTATCACCTCACACCGGTCAGAAGAGCCATCATCACAAAATCTAGAAACAATAAATGCTGGAGAGGGTGTGGAGTCAAGGGAACTCTCCTGCACTGTTGGTGGGAATGTAAATTGGTAGAGCCACTATGGAAAACAGTTTGGAGGTTCCTTAAAAAACTAAAAATAGAACTACCATATGACCCAGCAATCCCACTCCTGGGCATATACCTAGAGAAAACCATAATCCCCGAAGAAACATGTACCATAATGTTCATTGCAGCACTATTTACAATAGCCAGGACATGGAATCAGCCTAAATGCTCATCAACAGATGAATGGATAAAGAAGATGTGGCACATATATACAATGGAATATTACTCAGCCATAAAAAGGAATGAGATGGAGCCATATGTAATGAGGTGGATAGACTTAGAGTCTGTCATACAGAGTGAAGTAAGCCAGAAAGAGAAAAACAAATACTGTATGCTAACCCATATATATGGAATCTTAAAAAAAAAAATGGTAGTAATGAACCTAGTGACAGGGCAAGAATAAAGATGCAGATGTGGAGAATGGACTGGAGGACATGGGGTTGGGGGGGTGGGGGGCGAAGGGGAAGCTGGGACAAAGTGAGATAGTAGCATAGACATATATATACTACCAACTGTGAAATAGATAGCTAGTGGGAAGTTGCTATATAACAAAAGGAGATTAACTTGATGATGGGTGATGCCTTAGAGGGCCAGGACAGGGAGGGTGGGAGGAAGTCACGGCAGGGAGGGGATATGGGGATATATGTGTAAATACAGCTGATTCACTTTGGTGTACCTCAAAAGCTGGTACAAAGTGTAAAGTAGTTATATTCCAATAAAGAGCTAAAAAAAAGAAAGAAAGAAGGGAGCTATACTTAGAATTAAAATTGCACCCAGAGTTATTTTTTAAAAAATTTTATTGGGGTATAATTGATTTACAATGTGCTAGTTTCAGGTGTACTTCAAAGTGAATCCATTATATTTATACATGTATCCATTCTTTTTCAGCTTCTTTTCTCATATAGGCCATTACAGAGTATTGGGTAGAGTTCTCTGTGCTGTACAGTAGGTTCTGTTAGTTATCTATTCTGTATATAGTAGTGTGTGCGTGTCAATGCCAATCTTCAGATTTATCCCTCCCCCCTTAACCCCCCCACAACCATAAGTTAATTTTTTACATCTGTAACTCTATTTCTATTTTTTAGATAAATTCATTTGTAGCCTTTTTTTGGATTCCACACATAAGCGATATCATGATATTTGTCTTTCTCTGACTTACTTTACTCAGTATGGCAATCTCTAGGTCCATCCACATTGTTGCAAATGGCATTATTTTGTTGTTTTATGTCTGAGTAACATTCCATCGCATGTGTGTCCACATCTTCTTTATCCATTCCTAAAGGTCCTCTGTTGATGGACATTTAGGTTGCTTCCATGTCCTGGCTATTGCAGATAGCGCTGCAGTGAACACTGGGGTGCATGTATCTGAACACTGGGGTGCATGTATCTTTTCAAATTATGATTTTCTCAGGATATGTGCCAGGAGTGGGATTGCTGGATTATATGGTAGCTCTATTTTTAATTTTTTAAGGAACCTCCATACTGTTCTTCATAGTGACTATATCAGTTTGCATTCCCACCGACAGTGTGAGAGGGTTTCCTTTTCTCCACACCCTCTCCAGCATTTGTTTGTAGATTTTTTGATAATGGCCATTCTGACCAGTGTGAGGTGATACCTTGTTTTGATTTGCAGTTCTCTAATAATTAGCAATGTTGAGCATCTTTTCATTGCACCCACTACTATTATTCACAGAAAATAGTGGTCAGCAAAATGCCTCCTTGTCTTGATTCAGTGTTGGAGAAGAGTGAATACAGCCAAATTGTGGGGCAGTCTTTTTCAGCACTTCGGCAAAGTCCAAAAATGCCCAGCTGCTTTTCTATACTCAAGAACACAGGCAAGCAGTTATGGAGCAGAGACTGCATCTTGTCTCTCAGTATCTATTCCACTTTTATTTACTTCTAAATAAAAGAAGAGAGGTACCCAGCCTCTCTTACGGTAAGGTGGCCAATGATATGTAAGTAGTTGTTTGAAGAACCTCTGGAAAAGCCTCTTTAAAAAGAGACATAATGCTGACATAGAACTTTTTTTGCCAGTTTTCTTTCCTTTTTCTTTTTGATGGGAGGATCTGATAACTAAAGCTGCTGAAGTCAACTGGACCATGAAGTGATCTTGAGGATAGAAATCAAGTGCTAAGCATAGCAGAGAAGAAAGATAGGAACCTTAATTCTTGCTGATATTATGAAGCTTTCAAAAGAGCCCTGGAATGCTGCCTTAACAGGGCTTAACTTCAGAGTAAAGTAGCCTGCCTTTATCCTGTTTAAACCTCTGTTTTATATAATATGCAGGGTAATTCTAACTTACACAAATGAAAAATAACATTTTTTAAAATGAAGGATAAAGGCAATTTTGATTTTCTCAGTAGCTTACTAAAGCAAATTATCTCCGTGATAAATTAAGACGCTTGAATGGTCTGAATCTATCACGTTCGGTCTAAACTTATAACATTTAATGTTAAAGATAGGAGTCATTTCCCATTTAGCCTCCCTCTCAGTTCAGTTCAATCAAGCTGTGCTACAGAAACTGGCTTACACTCTGCTTATGAGCCCAACTGTTAGCTCCAAGTTCTAAGCCTGTTTACTGTGGCAGTCTCACCCTCCTAGATAATTCAAAGGGCAGAACAATCAAATAGGCTGCTATGATTGTTAAAAGCCCAAGCCACCTTATGCAGACGAGTAAGTTCCACCACTCCTGAGTCATGGATCTCGTATTAATTACAGTAAATATTCTTAGCTGCTATTACCTAATCCCTGAAATCTCAGTGGCTTAACAAATTCTGATGTGGGTCAGGAATAATGAGAACTCTGCCCCATTCATTCGGGGACTCAAGCTACTGCCATCAACAGCTCACTGTCCTCTGCTGGATCCTTTCTGCATGGGTAACAGATAGCATGGGAGATTTTTCTGGGGCTTAAAATGGCATATATCAGTTCCTCACACATCCCACTGACCAGACTACAGGCACATCCCCCCACATAGCTGAAGGGATGCAGGGAAATGTAGTTTAGCCACATGCTAAGGAAAAGAGGAAGTTTGTTATCTACTGCTGTGTAACAAATTATCCCCAAATTTAGTGGCTTAAAACAATCCTTTGTTATCTCTTAACTTCTGTGGGGTAGGAATTTGGGAGCTTAATCAGGTGGTTCTGCCTTGGAGACTCTCATGAGGCTGCAGTCATCTGAAGGCTTGACTGGAGCTGGAGAATCTATTTCCAGGGTGATTTATTCATAGCTGACATGTTATTATTGGCTGCTGGCAGGAGGCCTCAGTTCTTCCCAATATCTTTCCTGCTGGTCTGTTTGAGTGTCCTCAGCCATAGCAGCTGGCTTCCCCAAAGTAAGCAAGCCAAGATAACAAGGTGTAAGCCTCAAGCCCTTTGTGATCCACTACAAGAGGGTGTGGATACGGGAGAGGATGTCTGTGGGCTATTTTGGAAACTGGCTACCACATGAGGTTTGGTGAATATCTGACACAAGTCTGTTTAAGGCAGTTTGATATTGTGATTTATGGTAAAAAAAATATTTCGTGTTCATCCCCCTTTCTAGCAGAGCTCCTAAAACCCTTGTAATTCTACTCAGTGATAAGAGGGTAAAGGTATCTTTTGTTATGTTAATGAGGTGACTTTTGGACCACCTCTAGGTAACTTAAGGATCCGGAAATCAACCCCTTGATTGGAACTTTCAGCCCCACCCAACAACCTCAGGGAGGAGAAGAAGGGCTGGAGGTTGAATCCATTACCAACAGCCAAAAATTTAATCAGTCATGGCTGTGCAATGAAGCCTACGTAAAACCCAAAAGAAGATTTTTCAGATATTCCAGGTTGGTGGAAACGTGGAGATTTGGGGAGAGTAGTGCGCTAGGAGAAAGCACGGAAGCTCCTGGCCCTGCCCATACTTTGTGGTGTGTATCTCTCCCATCTGGCTGCTTCTGAGTTATATCCTTTTATAATAAATCCGTGATCTAGTAAGTAAAATGTTGAGTTCTGTGAGCCACTCTAGCAAATTAACTGAAGTCGAGGAAGAGTCTTGAGAATCTGTGATTTATAGCCAGTTGGTCAGAAGCACAGGTAACAACCAGAGCTTGTGAATAGCATCTGAAGGTGGAAGGACGGGGGATAGCAGTCTTGTAGGACTGAACCCTTCACCTGTGGAATCTGATGCTATCTCTAGGTAGTGTCAGAATTGAGTTGAACTGTAGGACACCCAGCTGGTATCTGGAGAATTACCTGGTGCTGTGTGGGACACTCACCCTCCTATCCCACCCCCACACACGTTGAAAATTGAGTCTCAGACCATTTTAGGCAGAAAGGTTGGACACAATCAGCAAGACAGCTTAGCGGTTGTCTACCTGATTTATGAGCACTAGTTTGACGAAATCAATGGGAAAGTTAATATGCCTAAGGAAAGTAGTCTCAACCCTCTTACACATAAAACAAAGGCTTCCCTCATTATTACATTTTTTACAATGGCACAAATCACTCCAAAACTCTTCCCAGCCCCAGATCTTCCCTCATTAAAAAAAAATCATAAAAATACGTAAAGCCATGAAGTATTAGGGGAAAAAATTTTTTTATAAATCCTCCTAGGGTGGGAAAGGCTCTTAAAAATATAAACTAAATTAAAACTTGATACATTAACTATATAAATATTTTAAAACCATAAAACAAAGTAAAAAAATGACCGTTGGAAAAAATTCACTTGTAAGACATACACAGCCCATTTCCCTAATCCACCCCCCAAAATTTTTTTAAATCACTAATAAAATTTAAAAATTAGGAGAAAAAAATTAGCAATAAAATTGTCAAAATCTGCTAAAATGGTCTTAGGGATTAAAAATGGAAGGGATTAAAAATGGACCCATAAACAAACAGAGAATGAGAGAAGAGACAAAGCAGGCAAGAAGTATTAAATAAGTTTTAGAAGCTGGAAAGTGCCTACATGAGGAAAAGCAAACCAAAACTAATTGCCCTGCACAGCCTTAGAAAGGCTAGGGTGCATGGCAAGACCAAAAAGGGTTGTTATCAGCCTACATAAGAACTCAGACCCTGACAGTTTCCCCCCTTCAACTCTACATAGCCAGATTCACGCATACCTTAAAAATTTTTGCTAGTGTGCACATATACAATCAAAACAATGAGTTTTCAATTTGGAGAGTTAATTCTATATAATATACTTTCAAGTCTTTATAATAAATATTCAGCATTAGGTAACACAGAAACACCACTGTATGGCTTCACGTGGTCATCAAAGATTCTGTGACAACTCTACTTTCATCCCTTCCAAATCACCCCAGTAGTCCAGTGGAATAATGTGAGCTGGACAAAAAGCATTTCTACTAGACCCACAACTGTCACTTTCAGGATCAATCACATCACATACTCCTTTGTTCTTAGAAAATATGAGAACTGGCTTAGAAAATCTTCCCCTGGACTAATAGTTTATCCTAAAAGGATATTTCAAAGCTAAAGCTAAATTTATGAAAATTTTAAATTTGTCTTCAAAGATCAGTCACACCATTATCGCCATGTACATATGCTGAGTCTTCCTTGGTGAGAAAAAACAAAAACCTCCCAAATTATGAACTCCACCTTCAAACATTCCAACAAATATATTTTTAAAAATAAGTCAAATATAGAATTCAGACTATGCAACAATGTCTTTTATTATTATGTATGTGTTTTTTTAATTATTTCTGCAATCTCTCCCTATACAGGCAAAAAAAAAAAGTATTGTTTAGCATATTGGAACTTGCAAACCTGATCACTGCATACAGAAGGGAAAATTATCCCTACAACACGCTTAACCAGGAGGCCAATTCATCTGCCGACCTCCAAGAACATGCAGGTGAACATGATAGACAGACTGTCCCCCATCTGAACCTTCATTCACCACCATTCGATAACCCTTCTTCAGGCCCAGATCAGCAGCACATTTCTTGCCAACAATCATTAAATGTCCAAGAAGCTGGAAAAGAAAAAAGTTTCTTAAGCAATGGTAATTTACAGCTTCTTGTCATCATGTAACAAACTACCAAGTTGAAATATTAAATTAAAAAATTGCCAAACTGAAACAGACTTTGGGCAAATATTTGGAAACATTTCTAATCCTAATATAATATAATCTACAACAAAAAACCCAGTAAGATTAGGTATTTATTACTTACTAATTGCAATAAACAAATTAGACATAAATCTGCTCAATTAAAACAATTTTTAAATCATATTTCAAGTTGCATTTAAGTTTTCTTAATAAAACAAGATACCTTGTTTGCTTGTTATGGGGGAGTGTACCAGTTGGGATAGAATTGGTTATGCTGTGGTAAGAAACCACCCCCAAATCTGGTTTACAACAAACATACATTTCTTATGCTCACTATATCTTCATCACAAGTTGACCAGGCTCTATATTCTACATCTTTTTCATTTTGAAACCCAGGCTGATGGAACAGTCTCTATATGATCACAGTGGCAGAGGGAAGAGTGCTAGCTCTTAAAGTTTCTATTCAAAAGATATGTATTGGGACTTCCCTGGTGGCACAGTAGTTGAGAATTTGCCTGCCAATGTAGGGAACATGGGTTCGATCCCTGCTCCAGGAAGATCCCACATGCCACAGAGCAACTAAGCCCGTGTGCCACAACTACTGAGCCTGGGTGCTGCAACTACTGAAGCCCACGAGCCTAAAGCCCATGCTCTGCAACAAGACAAACCACCGCAATGAGAAGCCAGAAAACTGCAACAAAGAGTAGCCCCGCTCACCACAAGTAGAGAAAGCCCGTGCGCAGCTACAAAGACCCAACACAGCCAATAAATAAAATAAAAAACAAAACAAAAGACATGTATCACTTCTGCCTGTACTCATTAGCCAAATTAAGTCATACAACCAGGCCCAACATCAGTGAGGCCAAAAGTATCATGTACCCCTAAATAGAATGGTATTTATGAACAATCATATAATCTACTACAAAGGGCACCAGGAAAAATTTTAATTGAGGTCAGTACGTCGTGGAAAAATCAAATAATTATTTTTCTTTCCTTTAACAGCATTAACAGAAGAGCCAATGAACCTACTTCTGTATGATGATACTATTTCTTACTTAAGGAAACATGAGTCTCACCAACTAATCCTTGCTTAGAACACTTTTTGTTTAAGAATTTGTAGTGATGGATGTTAACAAGACTTAACTGTGATCATTTTCTTTTTTTAAAAAAAATGTTTGTATATATTTATTTATTTGGCTGCACCGGGTCTTAGTTGTGGCAATGCAGGATCTAGTTCCCTGACCAGGGATTGAACTCAGGCCCCTTGCACTGGGAGCACAAAGTCTTAACCACTGGACCACCAGGGAAGTCCCACTGTGATCATCTTGTAGTACTATACATATATCAAATCATTGTTACATACCTAAATCTAACATAATATGTCAATTATATCTCATTAAAAAAAATCAAACTACTTATACATTGTATTGAAGCCCTGATGATTTTCTGATTTTCCTCAGTAATGCCCTTAGGAAAATGAAAATGTGACATCACTTTAAAGTCAAAATTTAGTTTCCCAATTTTAAAAGCAAGAAAATTAATGATGTTAGTAAATGTACTTACACTTTCATCACCATCTTCTGCTGCAGAAATCTGGGATATATGTTTCTTGGGTATCACCAGAAAATGTGTTGGTGCTTGAGGGGAAATGTCATGGAAAGCAAGACACTGGAAAAAAGGAGGGGGTGGGGAATCAAGGTTTTCATATATTATCTTATAGCCTAAACTTATCTTTCACACGAACCCCATGGGAAATATTGTAGTAAATGCTAGGAAATCAGAAATGGACCCAATACATATGGTCCTCTAGTCATTTTCGTGGAACTTCATGGGAAGATTGACTTTAAACAAATAAAACTGTAATTAACCAAAGATCCTACATATTATAAAAAAAAAAAAGATCCTACATGTTACAAAGGAAAAGTAAAGCGTGCAGTAAATGATTATCACAGAAAAACCTGATTGAGATTGGGTGGTCAAGGACAACCATTCTGAGGTAGCTACATTTAAATCAAGATCCAAAGGATGAGTAGAAATTAGGCATGTTAATCTTCGTCTACCTTTCCAGTCTGTTCTCATGCAACAATTCCTGCTCAAGTTGAAATGTCCATCTCTCTCCACCCTCAGGGCTTTTTCAACTGCTTTTCTGTCTGCTGCAAAGATCCTCTCCCCCCACAACCCCAACTTCTGTCTAACAAACTACTATTCAACCACCAGCATATATATCATTTCTAAAGGAAATCTTTTTTTAAATTCTGAATTTCTTATTTTTTATTGAAGTATAGTTGATTTACAACGTTGTGCCAATCTCTGCTGTACAGCAAAGTGACTCAGTTATACACATATATACATTATTTTTTTATATTCTTTTCCATTATGGTTTATCCCAGGATATTGGACATAGTTCCCTGTGCTATACTGTAGGACTTTTTTAATCCATCGCTCTCCCTCCCCCTCATCTCCCTTGGCAACCACAAGTCTGATCTCTGTCTGTAAATGTTTCTTTTGTAAATAGGTTCATTTGTGCCATATTTTAGATTCCACATATGTGATATCATACAGCATTCATCTTTCTCTTTCTGACTTACTTCACTTAGTATGATAATCTCTAGTTGCATCCATGTTGCTGCAAACGGCATTATTTTGTTCTTTTTTATGGGTGAGTACTATTCCACTGTACATATGTACCACATCTTCTTTATCCATTCATCTGTCACTGGACATTTAGGTTGTTTCCATGTCTTGGCTATTGTCAGTAGTGCTGCTATGAACACAGGAGTGCAGGTATCTTTTTGAATTAAAGTTTTGTCCAGGTATATGCCCAGGAGTGAGATTGCTGGATCATATTGTAACTCTATTTTTAGTTTTCTGAGGAACCTCCATACTGTTTCTATAGGGGCTGTACCAATTTACATTCCCACCAACAGTGTAGAAGGTTCCCTTTTCTCCACACTCTCTCCAGCATTTATCTGTAGACTTTTTAATGATGGCCATTCTGACGGGTGTAAGGTGAAACCTCATTGTAGTTTTGATTTGCATTTCTCTAATAATTAGTGATGTTGAGCATCTTTTCATGTGCCTACTGGCCATCTGTATGTCTTCTTTGGAGAAATGTCTATTAAGGTCTTCTGCCTATTTTTTGATTGAGTTGTTTCTTTTTTTGTTGTTGTTGTATGAGCTGATTTTATATTTTAGAAATTAAGCCCTTGTGGGTCACATCACTTGCAAATATTCTCTCCCATTTCACAGGATGTCTTTCTGGGGTTTTTTTAATGGTTTCCTTTGCTGTGCAAAAGGCTGTAAGTTTGATTAGGTCCCATTTGTTTATTTTTGCTTTTATTTCTATTGCCTTGGGAGACTGACCTAAGAAAACATTGGTACGATTTATGTCAGAGAATGTTTTGCCTGTTCTCTTCTAGGAGTTTTATGGTGTCATGTCTTATGTTTAAGTCTTTAAGCCATTTTGAGTTTATTTTTGTGCATGGTGTGAGGGTGTGTTCTAACCAAACTGATTTATATGCAGCTGTCCAACTCTCCCAGCGCCACTTAAAGGAAATCTTTTGATTTATGTCCCCACCTTCCCTAGGTCAGGAGCCTTGGCTGTGCAATTTCCTGGTTTTTTTCCTTTATGACAGTGATCACTTTTGTAATTAGAAATTTGCTTATATTCGACTAACACCGATTTCTTCCAACTTTACTCAATTACTTAAGAAATATATCTATTCTCTTTTGCAGAAATGAGGATAAGTAACATTTAGACAAATTACATACGGCTTGAATTGTTTTGAATCTCTTGTTCTCTACTGAAGGTGGAAGCTGCTTAATAGAACCTATCCCTGCTTAACTGTCTCAGAAGCAATTCTACTTGGTACTCTGTACAAAAATGCTGTATCATTTAGATTGCTTCATGCTGGAATTTAGTTGGTTCAAAAGTCAGTATTTCAACAATCATTTATGAAAAGCAACTGAAAATATTTTTTAAGAAATACCCATTTTCTACAACAAAAGGACTTCCCTAACAGATAAAAGTATTTAAATAATTTCACCTCGAGGAATTAAGGTGTTCCTTAGGTGTTCTGAATCTAAGAACGCTACTAGTAGCATAAAATGTTTTCTTATATTCCATATTTCATAAACCTAATTTATTAAAACCTTTACAAACCTTCCATCTAAATCTGCCAACCTGTCCAGCTTTATATGAGATCCATAAATATAACAGCCCACTAAATATTTTATACAAGATGTCTCAAAGTCAGATGAACTCGGCCTTTCTAGAACAGTTTCACCTACAGTGAACTCAACAAAAACGACATTCTTAATCCCTTGGCATAAAATTGCTTCCTGTAAAATATAAAAGGAACCATTCTTCCCGGGAGGGGCCAAAGGAAAGCAAATCGCAGAAGCCGGCCCACTCTCATCTCAGGAGTCCACGGCCCGAGAAGGGGCAGCGGGGGCGGGCTGGGACGGCATTGCCAAGCCGCCCTCAAGCAGGCCCAGCGCGCCTGCGCCGCCCCCAGGCCGTGCGCCCCCGGCCCTGCAGCGCGACGCGGCGGGGAGAGGCGCCGGGGAGCGCCCGAGCAGGCCGGCTGTGCGCGGGAGATCGCAGAGATTGGGCCCTAGTCAGGGTGCGATCGGGTTTCTCCCTGTCAGGCAGAGCGCTGGCGAGATTGTCAGATTCCTGACACAGGCGAGATCCGAGGCAGTTGGGGAGCAGGCGGGCGCCCATGCCGAGGACCCGCGCGCCCCCAACAAACGCCCAGACCCCCGGAGCGCGGGCCCGCGGGCGCCCGGCGGCCTGGCCCGCGCTCGGGGCTGATAACGCGTAACCGGAGCGCCGGCACGCGCCGGCCGGGCGCCTCGGAGCGGCCGCGGCCCAGCCCGCTGGCTGCGGGCCCGAGGCAGAGGCCCTGCGAGGCGGCCCGCTGCCTTCCCTTCTCCACGGCGCCCCTCGACCCTTCCCTTCCCTCCGCGGGAAACCCGCCTGCCCAGAGACGGCTGCCCCGCCTCAGCCCACGAGCGAGGTGGCGCCCGGTGCCTACCTGGTCATCCTCATAAATGATTTTGGCTGGGATTTCCTTGCGAATGATCTTCCCGAAGATCGTGTCGCCACCAGGCCGGGCGGCCTGAGCTTTAGCGATCTCATCTGCCATCTCGGCCTCCCTCCCGCGCGGCCGGCCGGGGAGAAGATCGGCAGGAGGGAGGAGCGAGGAGCCGCGGGAGCCGGCCGAGGGCGGGAGCGCGCGGCCAAGCCTGCGCGGGGACCGCTGCTCGCTTGCCGCAGCAGCTCGTGCGCGTGCGCATTGGCGACCTTCGCTGGGGAGCTGCGGGTGCGCGGGAGCTCTAGGGGAACCGCGGGGCGCGAGCCAGCGCGAGGAAGGTTCATGATCCAAGACCAGAGGGATACGCAGCAAGGTCGTTTTTCTTTCTTGCGCTCTTTGTCTCTCAGGGAGCGGAGTTACTGCAGTAAGCCCTTCACTTACCGTACGCTTGTAGGAAAAATCGGATACTGTAACTGAAAAGATTTGATAACCCAAGCAGTGCTGGCCATTTTTGCTGGCAGAGGCACCATGATACTTCATTTCTCGGCTACATAGGTCTTAGCTCCGGCAAGTAAACCCTCTTGCATCAGTTTTTTTCCACCTCAAGCAGTGGTTTGCAACCTTGACTGCACGTTAAAATCACTTGTGGAGCATGTAAAAAAATCCTCGTGAACATGGCCACACCTCAGATCAGTTAAATCAGACTTTGTAAACCTCCCTAGACTGTTCTGCAAAGAATTATTCCCAGCAGTAATCAACATAATGTAAAATGCCCCACCTTAAAGGAAAAACACCTTTCTTAATCCCACATACCGTTTCATATCTTTGCTCCTTTTTGCAAGTTTTCTGTATATTGTGTCCACTTTATCATTCTTTTTTGAAACCACTTGCCCCTTGTTAAGGTCACTAAGGACCTCCACTTACAAAATTCTGTAGGCAATTCTAGTTCACATTGTAATTGACCTCTTGGCAACATTGCTACTGTTGGACCATTCCCTCTTTTCAGCAATAGCCTTCACTCTCCTACATCTCTGGATGCTATTTTTCCTTTATAGTGAGCCTTCTGTTCCAAGCCTCTCCATGGATTCCATTCTTGGCCCTCTTCTCTAGCTAACAATCTCAAAGTGTCCTTATTATGAAAAATTATATCTTTACCCCTTTGGCAGTAATTATTGATAGTGGCCCCCTTTAACTGCAAAAGTGTCCCATCTGACACTTTTTGGTGTCAGAGATTCCTGGGATAATTGGTGAAATTTAAATAATGCTTACAAATTAGGAACTAGTTTTAAGTCTTAATTTCCCCACATACATACAGCAAAATTATCAAAATCAGTTGATCTGGGGTAGGCCCTGTAATTTAGGTTTCCAACAGTTTCCAGATGACACAGTTGCTGCTAGCCTGAGAACTACACTTTGAGAACCACTGATGTGAGAAAATGTTTTTTTTTTGGTGGCAAAAAAAACCTACTGAAGTGTTTTGGAGTATAGGGTTACTCTGTCTACAGCTCACTTTCAAACAGTAAAGAGATCCCAAAAAATGTCAACATACAGATAAGTAGAGAGAAAAGGATAAAGCAACTGTAGTAAAATGTTAACATTAGGAGAAACTGAGTGACAGGTATTTGCAAATTCTATCATTCTTGCAACTGTTCTGTAAGACTGAAATTGTCAAAATTAAAAATTGCAAGGAATATGTACTGGTTTGGGTAATAAATAATATGGTCATCTGTCACTAAGTCAGAGGCTTTATCATCTACAGAGTAATGACTCTCCAGTATTTGTCTCCTGACCCCTTAATTCCAGATTGGAGTATGATAAATATTTCTGCCTACTCACCACCTGCAGTAGGATGTCTACAAAGCACTTCAAATTTATTTTTACTCCCTCCACAACAATCTAAAAACCTCTTACTGCAGCATTTTACGTATACTGTAATACCACCCACCAAATTCTTCAAGCCAAAAGCCTTGAAATCATCAACTCTT
Source organism: Hippopotamus amphibius kiboko (assembly GCF_030028045.1). Taxonomy (NCBI): domain Eukaryota; kingdom Metazoa; phylum Chordata; class Mammalia; order Artiodactyla; family Hippopotamidae; genus Hippopotamus; species Hippopotamus amphibius. The sequence goes on along the minus strand of NC_080186.1, from coordinate 169,418,482 downwards.
CTTTGTGGTTTTTGAACACATATGAATATAATCACTCCTCACCTCCTCTACTCCACCACTGTAAACTGTAATCCAAGTCACTATCATACCTTGCCTGGAGTACTTCAAGAGTCTCCTAGTTTGCCTTTCTGCATCTACTATAGTCTATTTGCTATACAGTACCAAAAATGATTTTTTAATTATTTATTTATTTATTTACGGCTGCGTTGGATTTTTGTTGCTGCGCGCAGGCTTTTCTCTAGCTGTGGCGAGTCAGGGCTACTCTTTGTTGCGGTGTGCAGGCTTCTCATTACGATGGCTTCTCTTGTGGAGCAAGGGGTCTAGGCATGAGGGCTTCTGTAGTTGTGGCACACGGGCTCAATAGTTGTAGCTCACGGGCTCTAGATCACAGGCTGAGTGGTAGCGGCACACGGGCTTAGTTGCTCTGCAACATGTGGGATCTTCCCAGACCAGGGCTCAAACCCATGTCCCCTACCTTGGCAGGCGGATTCTTAACCGCAGCACCACCAGGGAAGCCCCAAAATGATTTTTATAAAATATAAATCATGATGTCACTCTCCTGCTGTTAAGGCATTTCACCATAGAATTAAATACAAAATCCTAATCTTGGTTTATAAGCTCTTAAGCGATCAGGCCCACGGCTGCTTCTCCTACTTCATTTCCTTCCACTTCATCCTTATTGACTGGCTTTACCCGAACTGGGTATGATAGGCAGAAGATTTCCATGTCCTAATCCCTGGAGCCTGTGAATATGTTACTTCACATGGTAAAGGGGATGTGCAGATATGATTAAGTTAAGGGTCTCCAAGTGGGGAGATGCCTCAGTTATCTAGGTGGGCCCAGTATAATCACAGGGGCCCCTTTAAATAAAAGAGGGATACAAGAGAGTGAGACTCAGGAGACATGATGATGGAAGCAGAGGTGAGAATCAGAGATTGAAGATGCTCTACTGTTGGCTTTCAAGATGGAAGGGGCCACAAGCAGATGACATTCTGGAAGTCAGAAGTCCAAATTGGGTTTCACTGGGTAAAATCATGGTGTCAGCAGGACTGCATTCCTTGTAAAGGCTCTAAGGGAGAATGGTTCCCTTGCCTTTTCTGCCTTCTAGAGGCCACTTGCATCCCTGGGCTTGTGACCCCTTCCTCCGTCTTCAAAGACCACAGTGGAGCATCTGCAAACCTCACCCTGACTCTGCTTCCTTCTTCCACTTATAAGGATCCTTCTGATTACATTGGGCCCATCAGACAACACAGGGATAATCTTCCCATCTTAAAATCTTTAATTTAATCACATCTGCAAAGCCCCTTTTGTCATACATGGTAATAATATATTCAAAAGTTCCTCAGATTTAAATAGGGACATATTTTTGAGGCCATTATTCTGCCTACCACATAGCTTGATGAACATGCTGAACATGTTGGAATTTCCTGTTCAGTTCTGGGTCCCACACTTTGAGATGCCAACAAACCATGACATATTCCCAGAGCAATCAGAATAGTCACCCCTTTTATGGAACAGTTCAAGAAACCATACAGATTTACCTAAGAGAAGCTTTAGGACTGAATTGATTTGGGCACTATGGAAACTATACTTTCAAATATTGGCAGGTAAGTGGTTTTGGTTAACTGACTACAGGACCCTAATTAGCCCAAAATTATAAGAATAAATTATGAATGTTCAGGAAATTGGACTGTTATTCTAAACTGAAAATGAAAATAAGCATCTTTGAATCATTCCTTAGCAATCAGAAGGCACTACAATGTCACAAGATCATCTAATTTATTGTTTCCTGGATAAAATACAGTCCAGTATATTATGTTAAACACTCCTTTGCAAATCCAATGCATTTTAATTTTTAAAAAAGTCGACCATTATCTTGCTATTTTCATGATGACTTGCAATATTCTTAAGAATGACATAAATCACAGAGAAGGGTCTTGGAGATCCATTAGTGCAAATCTTTCATTCCTAATAAAAAGTCAATTTTACCTAAAAGTTAACCTGAAAAAAAAAGTCAGTTTTACCTAAAAGTTAACCTGTGGGGGTAGGGAAGACAAACAATGGTTATGCAGTGGGAACATGGTTGAGATTTTTTTCTGGATGCTTGCAAGTTCATAAGTTAAATGTACTTAAATGCCTTATGATTGTTTATGATCGTGATGCTCCTAATAAACTATTTCCAATCTCTTGACCAGCAAAACCAAGGAGTAGGGCAAGTTGAGTAGTTAGGATACGTAGAGGGTAAGACTAAGCTTTCAGGTCAGTCATAGGGATTTGTATCCCAGACCTCCATTTGCTAATCGTGCGGTCTTGAGCAAGTAACTCAACCTCACCTTCTAGAGGAATGAAGTGGTATAATGTACCAAGAGCGCTTTTGGGAGTCAGCGTTCCAATCAACGCCTGCTGTAGTTGTTAGGGCTTGGCTCTTATTTACGCACTTTTCCATGGACACATGTGCAACTCGTAAACGTTAAAATAATGGTTCCTTAATAGATAACCCCAACCCCCAAACAGGAGGTAAGGACATAAAGGTGCCGGAACCATCCGTTAAGTGTCAATCCACACTCCACCACTAGAGGTTGCCTCAGAAGTGGCCGGAAGTGTCTCTGCCCCTAACTAACATGGCGTCCAGGTGATTTCCGTTCTCCTCTCTGCCGTAATTGAGCTGGGCGGCTCCTAGCGGTTTTCTCTGAGGGCACAGGCTTAGCAAACTCCTCTCGCCTGTCCCTCCAAGGGGGGCGGGGCTAGGAAGGAGCTGCTGTATGGTGATTGGTTGCGGCGCGTTAGGAACGTGTCTACGGAAGGGGGTGGGGTTCAACTCTCCGCAACAGGCGGTGATTGGTTGCCGAGAGGCGGTGCGACTCCACCGCTGGAGAAGTAGCCGCAGCGGTGAGGAGAGCCATGGGTCAGGCGGCCAAGGTGACTGGGTCCGGGGAGAGGTTGGGTGCGATCGATGCCTGCGGGGAGGGTAAGAGCACGGCCTTGCGAACGTAGTCTAAAGTCTCTGTAGCTGGGGTTCAGGCCCCTCCACGGAGGATGTGGCCCTTACACCTGAGAAGCCCGTGACCAGCCCTGGAGGGCAGTCGAAGGTTTGTGCAGGTGCTGAGGAGAGAGGGCGGCACAGGTGGTCCTACTTCTTCGTCCATGAAGCATGGGATGCTTATCCGTGCTGCACGCCGGCGACTTGAGTTCTGCCCCCTTTCCATCTCCACAGAGAGCGTGTGTGAGGACCCATTTCACATCCTTGGGAATTGTACGAGACCCCAAAATCAGTCCTGCGCTGAAACCATCCGATGAGGTGAAAGGTTTCGTCAGATAAGCAGAAGGTGCACAGATGTCTGGGAACCAAGGAAACTGAGTCCCGGTAAAACCGTTTGCCAAAAATAGCACTTAGCGAGACAGAGCAGAGACCTGCGATTCCTGAGTGCTCTGAACGAGCTTGAGAAGTGGTGGCCCCACCGGAGTCGGGGGTCACGTTCCTGAGGACCTGGTATCGGATTCATGTCTTGTCAGACTGATGCGCGTTCCTGGCTAGGGTACAATTCTCTGGAACCAGCCATCCTTGACCTTAAGTATTATCAGCATGGCCTTGTCACTGGTTGAGACATAGACATGGAAAAGGGGAGGGAAATGGTCTGCTATAGCATAGTGAGGAAAAGCAGTGCTTGGGTACTACTGAACTCTGCCCTTAGTACATTTTAGTATACGTCACAGGACCAATAGAAACAGAATTGTAAAGTGTTATTCAGAAAACTTATTGAGTGTTCATAATAGTTATTCATAGCGCCTAACAGGCAGCATTTAACCTATACTGTCAAGGCTTAGTGGATGCAGCAATAACTTCATACAGAAGTCTGGTGGGTAGGGAGAGTTTAAACAGTTACTTAATTACAAGTGTAGTAAGTGCTTTGAATTGAAAATACAGTGTATTTTGTGAGCACATAGCTAGAATTTAACCTGTCTGGAGGGCTAAAAAAAAAAAAATCCTTCATAAACGTATAAGATGAGACCTGAAGTTTTATTAGAAATTAGCTAGGAGGAAAGAGTATTCTATAAAAAGGAAGTATCATATGGACTATCCTCAAAGTGGGAAGTTGCTTGGAAAACTTGAACAGAAATGAAGTTAAATAGAATTCATTCCAAAAACACTTATGGTGAGAACTACCGTATGTAGAAGACACGTGTGCCATGTGGAAGATACCCAGATGAGTAAGAAGCCTTTCAGGAAGTAGGGGATACAGCAAGTAAGTGTAGTAAGTGCCCAGTGCTGTGGGTGTACTCAAGAGGGGCATATAACACAGACTTGGAAGAAAGAGATAAGTAATAACCAGCTAAAGTGAAACCTAGTACAGAAATTATATCATCCACTATTAAAATTAGTCCATTATTCAAGAAAATTGAGGCAAAAAGGCTAATTTGACTTTCCATTTACCCTGCCTGAATTTGTCCAATCAGTATAAGTAAATGAGGAAGAGAAGACAGTCTGTGACCTAACTTTCTACATTTTAATAAAAGTTTATTAACTCCAAGGTGATATTAGCTCCAAGGCAGTAGTGATGACATTTTCTTTTTCTTAACCCTAATTCATAAAGTAGGGATACTGGATGTTATACTAATGGAAGATCACTTTCTTTTTTCCCTAGATAGCATGTAAAACAATTATACTTACTTACTTCTCACTTTCTTCTTAATCCCATGCAACCTCTTCCACTGCTCTCGTAATATTAAACTTCCTGGGTTTCTGTGACACCTTTAATGTCCCTATTTCTACCAACGATCTTTTTTTTTATATTTTTTTAATTTTTTGGGGGGTACACCAAGTTCAATCATCTGTTTTTATACACATATCCCCGTATTCCCTCCCTTTCTTGACTTCCCCCATCTCGAGTCCCCCCCACCCTCCCCGCCCCAGTTCTCTAAGGCATCTTCCATCCTCGAGTTGGACTCCCTTTGTTATACAACAACTTCCCACTGACTATCTATTTTACAGTTTCTACCAATGATCTTTTTAAAACAATCTCAGCTTTTACAATCAAACACCTCAAAATTTTTCCAGTCTCTATAGATTACTCAATTCCAAAGCCACTTTCACATTTTTAGGATGCAACAAAGCAGCATCCCACTTCCCAGTCGTAAAAATCTGTATTAGTTTCCTATGGCTGCAGTAACAAATTACCACAAATCAAATGGCTTAAAACAACAAAAATTTATTGTCTCACAGTTCTGGAGGCTAGAAGTCTGAAATCAAGGTGACAGCAGAGCCATGTTTCCTCTGAAACTCTGGGCAGAGTCTTTGCTTCTTCCTAACTTCTAATGGTGGCCATCAGTCTTTAGTGTTCCTTGGCTTGCTGTTGCATCACTCCAATCTCTGCCTTCATCTTCACGTGGTGGTTTTACCCCTGTGTGTCTCTTTCTTCACATGGCATTTTCCTTTTCTTTTCAGGATACTAGTCATATTGGATTAAGGCCTACTCTAATGATTCATCTTAATTTGGTTACATCTGCAAAGACCCTATTTCCAAAATAAGGTCACATTTACATGTAGTGAGGATTAGAACTTAAACATGTCTTTTGGGGAGGGGGGACACACAATTCAAGCCATAACAATATAGCTATACCACATTTTATTTATCCATTCGTGGGTTGGTAGACATTTGGGTTATTTCTACTTTTTGACTATTTTGTGTAATGCTACTATGCACACTCATGTACAAGTTCTGTTTTGTTTTGTTTTTAATTGGCTGTGTTGGGTCTTTGTTGTTGCACACAGGCTTTCTCTACTTGTGGCGAGCAGAGGCTACTCTTTGTTGTGGTGCACAGCCTCCTCATTGTGGTGGCTTCTCTTGTGGGGCACGGGCTCTAGGCACGTGGGCTTCAGTAGTTGCAGCACATGGGCTGTATAGTTATGGCGCATGGGCTTAGTTTCTCTGTGGCATGTGGTATCTTCCTGGGGCAGGGATCGAACCCGTGTCCCCTGCATTGGCAGGTGGATTCTTAACCACTGCACCACCTAGGAAGTCCTCATGTACAAGCTTTTATATGAACATATATTTTCATCTTGGTTGTACACCTTGGCATGGAATTGCTGGGTCGTGTGTAAGTTTGTGTTTAACTTTTTGAACAACTGCTAAACTGCTTTCCAAAGCAGCTGCAGGATTTTACATTCCCACCAACAGTGTATAAGAGTTTCAATTTTTCCACATCTTACATGTATTATTGACTGTCTTTTTAACTGTAGCCATCCTATTGGGATGAAGTGGTATCTCAGTGAGATTTATATTTGTATTTCCCAGATGGCATATTATGTTGAGCATCTTTTCATGGCCTTAATAGCCATTTGTATGTCTTCTTTTGAGAAATGTTTATTCAAATTTTCATTTTTAAATTAGTTTTTTTTAAATTGTGAAAGTTCTGTATACATTCTAGATAGTAGCCTGTTATGAGGTGTATGATTTATAAATATTTTCTTTCATTCTGTGGGTTGTCTTTCTCTTTGTTGATAGTGTCCTTTCCTTTTATCTTTTTTCAAATAATTTTTTTAGCTTTTATAAAGGGGATAATGTGTAAAATTTATGAAGTCCAATAGTGTCACACAGAAACCAGTAGATGTCTACTTCCTTCTAATACTCCCAATTCAATTTCTGCTACCCAGATATAAGCACTTTTAATCATTTTAGTTATTTCTTTTGCTATGTACCTCCATGTTTCTAAATAACATGTTTAAACTACTATTGATTTTTTTTTTCTCTTTGGGGATACTTATTGACCTTTGTCTATGAAACTTAAGGACTAAGTCCTCCTTTATCCCCTGTTCCTCTCAATATACAAATTTTGGTGAATCAGTTTTCATCTTTGATTTTAATATGACTATACAAAACTTGTCCACAGCCGAGCCTTCTCATATAAATATATGATTACGTTGCCTTTCTTTCCTAAGTCTTAGTTTTTCTTGAAGTTAATAACTGTCTTGTTTTTATTATCATTTTCCTACATATCTATTCCCAAACTCTAAGCAAAACTGATGTCTACTAGTTTCATTTTTTCCTAGCAGCATCTTTTCTGGAGCAATTCAGCCTTCTGCTGTAGTCCAGACTAGTTGCTTTCTATGCTGACTGCACAAACACTGACCTATATTTGTCCTTCAGCATCATCTCTGCTTCTCCTATGTTGGATTACCTGTCTCCCGCATTCCCATTTTTTTTTCTTTTGTGATTCATCCCCTTGTTTTGGTGGAGCACAGTATTCTATAGCTTTTCAAGAAAGGGCATATGGCAAATAACAGACTTTGCATTTCTGAAAATGTTTATTTGCCAGTGTAGCTAGGTGATAGTTTGGATATGTGTGGTGTTCTAAGCTGGACAGTTTGTTCAAAACCTGAAGATTTTATACCATTGTCCTCTCATAGTGATGCTATTTAGAAATCAGGTGCCATTCCAATTTTCTGTTTTTTATACGTGAACTGTTTTTTCCCTCCAGGGTTTTTCATGGGTTTTATGTTGAGCACTTGGTGGAGTCTGTTTTCTCTGTTGTCTCTTGTCAGAGATCCTGTGAATGTAACTATTGGGCCATCTAAATTACTCCTTTAATATTCTTATCCTTTCCTTAATTTGTATCTCTAAATTTTTATTCGACTTTCTGGGTAGTTTCTCTCAACTTAATCTCTGCTATCACTCATTTCATATCCAGGAGTTTTCGGGGCATTTTATGAATGTTCCTTTTTAAATTTACTGTAACTTATTTTTGTTGCTATTCCATGTTTGCAGTAACTTATGTTTCTGAGAAAGTTCTTTGTGGTTGGTCATTCTTTGTTTTATTTTTATGTTTTCTGCTCCCTGTTTCCTGTTTCTGTTTTGGTGTCTGCCTTTGATGTTTTAGGTTTTCTAATATACGTAAAATACTTAAAATAGTGCCTAGCACACAGGATACACTTAGTAAAGTTTAGGTATTGTTACCTGGTGAATGGACCGGCAGGGGTGGGGGGGGGAAGGAGGGAATGATAACAGAGTGACAAATCTTTGTCAGTAGTCTAAGCAAGAGACAGGGAGAGGGAGGTCTAAACTTAAAATGTTTGGGGTGATGGAGAATATACAAAAGATTAGAGAAACATCCCTACAGTCTACATAAGAAGTATGGTAGATTTAAAGGATGACGTAGAGATTTCTGGCTTGAGAAATCCATTGTTTTCCATAACTAAAATTGAGAAGACAGAAGAAAGAGCAATATTGGGGGGACAATATTGAATACCTTTTTGTTTGTTTTTAGCGCAGTCTTAGAACATTCAGAAGTCTCAGCATTGCACTTCTTTTTTGAGAAATCACAATTTAACTTGCCTAAATTATCTGAAACATCTTCCTCTGGGCTCTTTTAAGATGTGGTATATTCACAAGTTTGTATACATGTGTGTATGACTTTTAAGAGCAGATGAAGGTCTCAGTATGTTAAGAAAAACAAAAACAAATGCTTACCAGACTGGTAAAGGTTACCTTAGCAAACAAGTTTTGGCAAGGGAATCATTAACTCTTTATTCTCGTATTGTTTTATTTCAAAGAATTTTGTATTATTTTTGTGAATACATAAGACTAATCTTTTTAAATTTAAAGATAAATAATCAAGGGAAAGTTGTTTTGGCCAACCTTGTTTTCAGCAGCTGTTTTGAAAAGGAGTCTAAGAAACAAACAGGAAAATACTGTTTAATCCTTGTAATTATGTAAAATGTGAAATTTTTTCTTTTGAAGTCTGAATTCTAATTTTCTTTACAGGTTTTACAGCTCTTTAAAATACTGCACAGGACCAGACAACAAGTTTTTAAAAATGATGCTAGGGCATTAGAAGGTAAGTTTATATTTTGTCCCTTTGGAGCAAGTCCATTCTTCAGGTGGCTGCTGATAATACAAGAGACCCTATATGGTCAAGACCTATCTTGTGGAATGACCTTCACTATCTCTCCCCTAATGTTTTTTTTTTTTAAATAACTGGTACAAGAATATAAAGCAATTATATTGCAATGAAGAGTTTTAAAAAAGTTAAAAAAATAAAGATGAGTTTACATTACACTTCTTTGAGAAGTATCAACAAAGAAAAATGTTTAAAGATCAAGTTTTCATAAAGAATCAGGAAAAAAAAGGATCAGAATGTCAATGTGCTCCATTGCTTGCCTTATGTTCAAGCAATGAAACTCATTTCTCTATTATATAATCAAATTTTCACATTCTCTAGGACCAGATACTAACATATTGTTAATGCCTGTGTCGTTCTAGAAGTGACAACAGCTATGAAAGAGAATCTATCATAAATGATTCCAAATTCAGTATTTCACTGTTTAAGTGGTTTCTGTCTTATCTGGAACTCAGAGCTCTAAAGCTTAGGTTCTGTGTTGGTCATACTCAGTTTCTAAACCTCTTTAAGAGGGCACCTTTTTTGGGGGTGGGGGGCAGTGGAGGGATAATTTGGGAGATTGGTATTGACATATATACACTACTATCTATAAAATAGGTAACTAATGAGGACCTACTGTATAGCACAGGGAACTCTTCTTAATACTCTGTAATGACCTACATAGGAAAAGAATCTAAAAAAGAGTGGATATATGTATATGTATAACTGATTCACTTTGCTGCATAGCAGAAACTAACACAACATTGTAAATCAACTATACACTCCAATAAAAATTTTTTAAAAAAATTCAACCTCCATTAAAAAAAAAAAAGAGGGCATCTAGGTGAAGTGTCCCCACTGTCCCTAGGAATTCAAGTTTTTGTAATTTACCCCCCAAAATTTCTTGAATATTAAAGTATATGCCTCATATTATATGTACTTTACACAAATTCCTCATTTAGTTCTTATCACAAGCCTGTGAGGTAGTTACTATGATAATTTGTGTTTTTTTCAGATGAGAAAACTAACAAAATGTGAAAGGATTTACCCCACATCATACTTAGTAAGAGGTGGAGCTGGAATTCAGCCTAAGCATTCTGGCTCCAAAGCCTAAACTCTTTACCATCTTACGTACTGAAATGTGTTGAGCATAGGAGGAAGGTCTTATGGCTAATCTCTATCAACATAGCATATTTTTGTGGCTTTAAGTGTTTTTAAGTGAAATAATTATAAGAATAGCTGACACTGCATATTTACTAAACACTTTACATGAATTGTTCCATTAAATGCTCACAGCAACACTATAAGGCAATTTATCAGTTATATTAAATTATGCTGCTGTAGTGATGCCAAAGTATCAATGGTATATATGAAGAAAAGTTTTATCAGTCACTTTACTTGTCAGCCAAAGCACTGAAAGTTATTTATGTATCCTCTTTGCTGCTATATCTTCATTTTAATTGTGTGTGTGTGGCGGGGGTGGGCCAGTTAACATCCTTGTATGTATTGAGTTTCCATCTTTAAAAAAGCATTTTAATTCAGATCCTTAGATTTACAAAAACAAAGTATTAACTTGAATTTATTAGGATCTCATAGCCAGAGGTTTTAAATGAATTTAGAAATAAAAAGCAGGAAACAAAAGTATTAGAGTGCTAAAAACAAGTATTAGGTGTAATTACAAATTTGCCAACCTGTCAGAAGCTCTCCACCAGACTTTCTAAGTAAGTTTCTTAATTTTATACTTTGTTTTACATGGGGCAAAATTATTTTTTCTACCAGAGAAGCAGTAGATACATGTATATAGCATATATAAGGGTGAGTCAAAAATTATCCTCACTCTGGCTGTAGAATTTATTTTAGTTAACTTTTAGAAAAGACAAATACATCGTTTTTTGACACAATCGCCTTGCTTTTCAATACACTTTGTCCATCTGTCAACAAGCTTTCATATTCCCTCATTAAAAATGCTTTAGGCTGAACTGCGAGCCTTGCACGCACCACTATCTTCACTTCTTCATCAGAAGTGAATCTTTGTCCTCATAGGGCTGTTTTCAGGGGACCAAACAGGTGAAAGTCCAGTGGGGTAAGATCAGAACTATAGGGAGGAGGTTTTAACACCTCAAAATGAAGTTTTTGTAGAGTGTCAACAGTGTGGGCAGAAGTGTGCGGACGTGCACACCCTCAGACCACAAAAAACAAATCACTGCACACTGCTCTTCTTTCATGCAAATCGCAAGTGGGGCGTCCATTTTTGCTTGCACCGCAGATACAAATGAACTGATGTAACACGTTCACACCTGCACAGCAGTGACTGGGAAGATAGTAGCCTTGAACGGAAAGTGCTGATAAGACAGTGCTGCCAACAGAAGTTTTAATATAACTGGAGTGCGGATAATTTTTGACTCACGCCCGTAGTATCATAGTATAATGAATAATATGTAAATTATTGGGACAGGAATTATAAATTAGAAAAGCAGGGACTTCCTGTTGGTCCAGTGAGTAAGTCTCTACACTCCCAATGCAGGGGCCCGGGTTCAGTCCCTGGTCAGAGGACTAGATCCCACACGTATGCCACAACTAAGAAGCGTACGTGCCACAACTAAAGATCCCATATGTCTCAACAACAGATCCCAAGTGCTGCAATGAAGATCCTGTGTGCTGCAACTAAGACCCAGCGCAGCCAAAATAAATAATAAAATAAATAAATATAAAAAAAAAAAGAAAAGCAAATAACTATATACATATTTTTTTCTTTTTCTAGCAGCCAGAATAAAGATAAATGAAGAATTCAAATGTAATAAAAGTGAAACTTCTCCTAAGAAAATAGAAGAGGTACAGTAATTAAGTTTTTCAATTACCATAAAACTCAAATTTTAGCATCTAGAGGAAAAGATGAAAATAAAGGGATTATATGAAATGAAAACCATTGCTTGATAGTTAAATCCATCACAACTATAGATAACCTTCGCTTATTTGGTATGGCTCACCTCCTCAGGGTCATCTGCTTGCACCTTTAAGATAGCAAGTCGCCTGGTGAAAAGAACGTGAGTTATAGCCATGATCAAAGCAAGAGCAGCTGAACCAACCTAGAAACTCACAGAAATGCTGTCTTCATCTAAGGCAAGTGACTGAAACTAAGGAAAGTGAGTGTGGGGTAACTCACTGAGAGTTACACAGAGGGAACTTCTACTCATTTAGCTCAACTAGACAGAATTTTTTTTAATTCATATCTTGGCCGTGGAAGTTAACCAGCCAGAGTTTATGAACTATTCTTGCTTTGCCTTCTGTATTTGCATTTTAGTCACTTGCCCTAGTTGAAGACAGTCTGCTAGCAGTAGTCTGTGAGCTCCCTGGTATTCCCAATCCATGTTCATTGAAAAAGTGCACAGCGATTCTTTTCCTGTATACATTGTCTCTGTCTTAGGAAGGCACACTGCTTCCTAGGTGTTCCTGTATCTAGCTTTGTGTAAATGCAGGGAAAGGACCCTTAGGAAGAAAATGAAAAATGACTTACTGGGGTAATTAAGATTCCAAGAATTGGTTTGACAAAGAGAAAGGTACAAATTAGAGATATTCTACTATGTTTAGTAGAATTTCCACATATTGAAAAAAAGTTTTTATACAAATACTTTTATACTTAGAAGAGAAAATGCTATTTTTGAAATAGTAAATATCTGTAATAAACTAATGAGACAAAGTGAGATAGCCTAAGGATTTCTTTCCTTATAACATAAAGAAAAAGGGGAAAGATTTCACTTAAGTGTATGACAGGGCTAACAGGGACTATGTAATTTTTATTCATGGGAGAAGTTAAAATGACTTTCTAATCAGGTCATGACTTGAAGAGAAGTTAAAAGGTATATACCGAAGTTTTTACTATTTTACTATTCAGTAGACTGATTAATAACAGTATGGTACAGCTACACCTTGTTTTACTGTGCTTCACTTTATTGCACTTCACAGAATCTGTGTTTTTTTTCAAATTGAAGGTTTGGGGCAACCATGCATAGTCAGATGCTGGTTAGCATTTTTTAGCAATAAAGTGTTTTTAATTAAGGAACAAACACTGTTTTTTTAGACATAATGCTGTTGCACACTTAATAGAGTGCTGTGTATTGTAAACATAACTTTTATATGCAGTTGGAAACCAAAAAATTCGTATGACTCACTTTATTATCGTATTTGTTTTATTGTGGTGGTCTGGAACTGAACCCACAATAACTCTGAGGTATGCCTGTAAGTGTTTTTAAATTTTGAATTCATGATTTTAAAAATTTTTAATAGAGGTCTGTTTATATCAACTAAACTGGAAAAATGAACTACAATCTCCCAAATTAATTTCACTTGTAGGGCACTAACATTAAGCACTCCTGAAATTAGATATTTGTTATATACAAGTGTATATTTTGTACTTTCTGTAACTCTGCATATATTAAATACCTAGCAGTTTTTAGATAATTACATTGTCATATATTGTCATGAAGTGTTGGCACCAGAAGGAATCTTAGGCATCCTCTTAACTAGTAGTTCTCAAACTTTTTGGTCTCAAGACCACTTTACCTTTTGAAAAACTGAAAACCCCAAAAAGTGCTGTTTATATGTTATACCTATCAATATTCGCCATATTAGAATTTAAAGCTGAGAAATTTTTAAAATACATTTTGATTAAATAATTTAAAAATAATAAGCTCATTACATGTTAACAAATACAATATTTATGAAAAATAACTATATTTTCAGGAGAATTTAGTAAGAAGAATGGCATTATTTTATGTTTTTGCAAATCTCTTTGATATCTGGCTTAACAGGAGTCAGCTAAATTCTCATACCTGCTTCTTCATTCAGTCTGGCACAGTATGTTTTTTAGATTGAATTATATGAAGAAAATTCAGCCTTATACAGATATGTAGTTGGAAGAGGGTAGGCATGTATATTAGCCTTTTCAAATAATTGTGAATATTCTTTGATACCGTACCTCAGCAAGTGGTAAATTTCTTTAAAGGTTAGTTGCAATGGGAAACTCTGTTATCTGTTAGACCAATGGATGTGTGTGTGTATTTATACTTTGGGGGGCAGGTTCCTAGGACTCATACATACCACATCCTGCTCATCCCCTCTGATCTCCCCTAATCCCTTGTTTCTCATCTAGCCTTGTTTCCAGCCTTAAACTTAAGACTCGACTCAGTTTATACACCTCCAGTGGGTGAGGAGGTGCATTGCTTTTCTTTACCCTACTAAGCCCTTTCTCAGGTCTGTCAGAAGGTGAGGGTTTGCTCTCTTACAGCCTTCTCCATGTCAGTTAATGGCAGCTCCCTCCTTTTGAGGCTCAGACCAAAAACCTTGATGCTCTCTGTTTTGACTGCTTTCCTTCTCTCACATTTACATCCAATCTCGCAGCAAATCCTATTGAGTTAACCTTCAAAATATACCCAGAATTCAACCTCTTCTTATTCATGCCATTGTTATTTCCTGATTCAAGGCATCGTTATTTCTCACTGGGTTGTTACAACAGTCTCCCAGTGGGTCTTTTTGCTTCTGCCCTAACTCCTTGCAGCCTGTTCTCAATATTTATAAAAGCAATGAACTGTTTGTTTTTTTTTATAAATTTATTTATTTTTTGGCTGCGTTGGGTCTTGGTTGCTGCACACGGGCTTTCTTTAGTTGCTGCGCGCTGGGGCTACTCTTCATTGTGGTGCGCAGGCTCCTCATTGTAGTGGCTTCTCTTGTTGTGGAGCACGGGCCCTAGGCGCATGGGCTTCAATAGTTGCGGCACATGGGCTCTAGAGCACAGGCTCAGTAGTTGTGGCACACAGGCTTAGTTGCTCCGTGGCATCTTCCCAAGGCAGGGCTCGAACCCACATCCCCTGCATTGTCAGGTGGATTCTTTACCACTGCACCACCTAGGAAGTCTGGCAATGAACTTTTTAAAAAAAGACATATCCCATCATTCCTCTACTCACAATCCCCATGGCTCCTCATCCCATCCAAAGTAAAATACAAAGTCTCTACCTACTCATGACTTATAACACTGTATCATCTGACCTTGGTTAACTTCCTGCCTCAACTCACCACATACTTCTCACTCTTCCAACCTCAGTGCCTACTTTGAGGGTGCTTAAATTTACCAAGAACTTTACTGTCTCAGGCCATTTATGCTGTTGCTTCTTCGTAGGATATTCTTCTCTAACATGCCCTCATGTCTTCATTTAGTAGACCAATAAATTTTAATCTGTCTTTCCCTTTTAATGGATCTTTTACCCATGCACAGTTTTGTAACATCATGCACTGATGATTTGGAAAATATAGGTTCACCAAGTAATGCCAATCTTCCAAATGTTGACATAGTTCAATATGTAATATTTTTAAATTACATCTGTTAATATCCATTCCCTCAGGAAATCTTTAAGTATTGGGAAGCTATCAAGCTTACAATGACAGATACAAGTTCTCTAGAATTCTGATTTTTGCTTGAAAGCTTGAATTTTATCATTGTCATGAAATACTGTCAGTTGTTTTCTTGAAGTGACATACTCATTTCACCCACATTCAAGAAAACATCTGCTAGTTACCCAAATCTGAATAATCAGAGTTTGTCTGTAAAAGTAAAAATGGTATTCCAAAGAGAAAACTCTGCTTGTGCTCCCAACACAAACAATGCAGACAGCTCTAGTATTATAAAAATTATTTTGACTTTATGGGTCCCCTGAAAGGGTCTCAGTGTCCCTTATGGGTCCACAGCTCTGAGAATCACTGTTTTAGTCCAGTTCTTCATTTTGCAATGATGAGGTCTGAAACTTAGAAAGTAAGTATTAAACCAAGGCCATACACTAATGACAGAGCCAGAGTTGGAATCCGAGTATTCTGCCTCCTAATCCAATACTCTTTCAAGTGCTCAGAACATCCAACTCTATAGTGAAAGAAAGATCCAGCACCTCTCAAAAAAAAAAAAACAAAAAACCCACCAAAAAACTGTGCATTTTAAACATATTGTTAAATATATATTACAACAAAAAATGCTCCAAATCTGTTCTGGAATGAAACATGGAAAGATAAATAAAAGTAAAAGTATACACATGTCTGAGACTCCTGTATGCTTGGAATGGTTACAGAAAGTTAAAGGGAAGGCAATTCCCTGGTGGTCCAGTGGTTAGGACTCCACACTTCCACTGCGGGGGTTGGGGGGGGACATGGGTTTGATCCCTGGTCGGGAGCTAAGATCCTGCATGCTGAGCAGCGTGGCCAAAAACAAACAAACAAAAAACATTAAAGGCAAGTATCTCCTAAAAAGAAATTGTAGTAAACCTTTAGTTTTCAAAAACAGTACATTCGTGTGAACAATTGAAAAAACACAGAGGATTTATTCTATTTTTTTGGTTTTCTTAACAGCTAATAAAAATAGGTTCCGATGTTGAATTGATGCTCAGAACATCTGTTATACAAGGTATTCACACAGACCACAATACGCTGAGTAAGTAATATTAAAGAAAAATGTAGCTTGCAGTGCATTTTAAACTATTGAGCAATTATAGTGCTTTTAATGGTGATTAGTAAAACAGCTTGATTTTACCAGACAATGTAGTATATATTGTATACATTTATGAGGCTGTATTTTAAAATGCTGAATTATGAAACTTTGTTTTCCAGATTTTTTTTTCTTTTATTAATTTATTTTTTCTTTTTAATCTTAACCACTGATTATGTTGCAAAACTACAATTACAAACACAATATAGGTATACTGCAATTTGTTGCACTTTGCAGATAATGCATTTTTTAAGCTCTTTATTGGAATATAATTGCTTTACACTGTTGTGCCAGTTTTTGCTGTACACCAAAGTGAATCAGCTGTATTTATACGTATATCCCCATATCCCCTCTCTCCTGCGACTCCCTCATACCCTCCCTATGCCAGCCCTCTAAGTAATCACCCATCATCAAGTTGATCGCCCTATGTTATGCAGCAACTTCCTACTAGCTATCTATTTTACATTTGGTAGTGTATGTATGTCAATGCTACTCTCTCACTTCGTCCCAGCTTCCCCTTCGCCCCCACCCCCCACCCTGTGTCCTCAAGTCCGTTCTCTGCATCTGCATCTTCATCTTGCCCTGTCACTGGTTTCATCAGTACCATTTTTTTAGATTCCATATATATGAGTTAGCATACGGTATTTGTTTTTCCCTTTCTGGCTTAATTTGTTCTGTATGACAGCCTCTAGGTCCATCTACCTCACTACAAATAACTCAATTGCATTCCTTTTTATGGCTGAGTAATATTCCATTGTATATATGTGCCACATCTTCTTTATCCATTCATCTGTTGATGGGCATTTAGGTTGCTTCCATGTCTTGACTATTGTAATAGTGCTGCAAAGAACATTGTGGTACATGTTTCTTTTTGGATTATGGTTTTCTTAGGGTATATGCCCAGTAGTGGGATTGCTGGGTTATATGGTAGTTCTATTTTTAGGTTTTTAAGGAATTTCCATACTGTTTTCCATAGTGGCTCTACCAATTTACATTCCCACTAACAGTGCAGGAGAGTTCCCTTTTCTCTGCACCCTCTCCAGCATTTACTGTTTTACATTTTTTTGATGATGGCCATTCTGACCGGTGTGAGGTGATATCTCATTGTGGCTTTGACTTGCATTTCTCTAATTATTAGTGATGTTGAGCATCTTTTCATGTGTTTGTTGGCCATCTGTATGTCTTCTTTGGAGAAATGTCTATTTAGGTCTTCCGCCCATTTGTGGATTGAGTTGTTTGCTTTTTTGGTATTAAGCTGCATGAGCTGCTTATATATTTTGGAGATTAATCCTTTGTCTGTTGCTTCGTTGGCAAGTATTTTCTCCCATTCTGAGGGCTGCCTTCTTGTCTTGTTTATGGATTGTTTCGCTGTGCAAAAGCTTTAGAGTTTCATTAGGTCCCGTTTGTGTATTCTTGATTTTATTTCCATTATTCTAGGAGGTGGGTCAAAAAGGAGCTTGCTTTGATGTACGTCATAGAATGTTCTGCCTATGTTTTCCTCTAAGAGTTTTATAGTGTCTGGCCTTACATTTAGGTCTTTAATCCATTTTGAGTTTATTTTTGTGTATGGTGTTAGGAAGTGTTCTAATTTCATTCTTTTACATGTAACTGTCCAGTTTTCCCAGCACCACTTATTGAAGAGGTTGTCTTTTTTCCATTATATATTCTTGCCTCCTTTGTCAAAGATAAGGTGCCCAAATGTGCCTGGGTTTATCTTTGGGCTCTCTATTGTGTTCCATTGACCTGTATTTCTATTTTTGTGCCAGTACCATACTGTCTTGATCACTGTAACCTTGTAGTATAGTTTAAAGTCAGGAAGCCTAATTCCACGAACTTCATCTTTCCTTCTCAAGATTGTTTTGGCTATTCGTGCTCTTTTGCGTTTCCATACAAATTGTAAAATTTCTTGTTCCAGTTCTGTGAAAAATGCCATTGGTAATTTGATAGGGATTGCTTTGAATCTGTACATTGTTTTGGGTAGTATAGTCATTTTCACAATATTGATTCTTCCAATCCAAGAACATGGTATGTCCCTCCATCTGTTTGTATTGTTTTTGATTTCTTTCATCAGTGTCTTACAGTTTTCTGCATACAAGTCTTTTGCCTCCTTAGGCAGGTTTATTCCTAGGTATTTTACTCTTTTTGTTGCAATGGTAAATGAGAGAGTTTCCTTAATTTCTCTTTCTGCTCTTCCGTTGTTAGTGTATAGGAATGCAAGAGATTTCTCTGCATTAAATTTGTATCCTGCTGCTTTACTAAATTCATCAATTAATGCTAGCAGTTTTCTGGTGGAATCTTTAGGGCTTTCTATGTATAATATCATGTCATCTGCAAAGAGTGACAATTTTACTTCTTCTTTTCCAGTTTGGATTCCTTTTATTTCATTTCCTTCTCTGATTCCTGTAGCTAAAACTCCCAAAACTATGTTGAATAATAATGGTGAAAGTGGGCAGCCTTGTCTTGTTCCTGTTCTTAGAAGGAATGCTTTCGGTTTTTCACCATTTAGGACGATGTTGGCTGTTAGTTTGTCATATATGGCTTTTATTGTGTTGAGGTGGTTTCCTTCTGTGCCCATTTTCTGGAGAGTTTTTATCCTAAATGGATGTTGAATTTTGTCAAAAGCTTTTTCTGCATCTATTGAGATGATCATATGGTTTTTAACCTTCATTTTGTTAATATGATGTGTCACATTGATTGATTTGTGTATATTGAAGAATCCTTGCATTCCAGGGATAAACCCCACTTAATTATGGTGTATGATGTTTTTAATGTGCTGTTGGATTCTGTTAGCTAGTATTTTGTTGAGGATTTTTGCATCTATATTCATCTGTGATATTGGCCTATAATTTTCTTTTTTTGTGACATCTTTGCCTGGTTTTGGTATCAGGGTGATGGTGGCCTCGTAGAATGAGTTTGGGAGTGTTCCTCCTTCTGCTATATTTTGGAAGAGTTTGAGAAGGATAGGTGTTAGCTCTTCTCTAAACGTTTGATAGAATTTGCCTGTGAATCCATCTGGCCCTGGGCTTTTGTTTGTTGGGAGATTTTTCATCCCAGTCTCAATTTCTGTACTTGTGATTGGTCTGTTCATATTTTCTATTTCTTCCTGGTTCAGCCTTGAAAGATTGTACTTTTCTAAGAATGTATCCATTTCTTGCCAGGTTATCCAATTTACTGGCATATAGTTGCTTGTAGTAGTCTCTCGTGATCTTTTCTATTTCTGCAGTGTGGGTTGTTACTTCTCCTTTTTCATTTCTAATTCTGTTGATTTGCATCTTCTCCCTTTTTTTCCTGATGAGTCTGGCTAATGGTTTATCAATTTTGTTTATCTTCTCAAAGAACCAGCTTTTAGTTTTATTGATCTTTTCTGTTGTTTCTTTCATTCCTTTTTTGTTTATTTCTGATCTGATCTTTATGATATGTTTCCTTCTGCTCCCTGGGGTGTTTTTGTTCTTTTTTCTCTAATTGTTTTAGGTGTAAGTTTAGGTTGTTTATTCGGTATTTTTCTTGTTTCTTTTTCCTGCTCTGTGGCAGTTATTTCCACCATTCTATCTTTCAACTCACTCATTCTTCTGCCTCAGTTATTCTGCTGTTTATACCAGTTAGAGTATTTTTAATTTGTTATTGTGTTGATCATTACTGTTTGTTTGCTCTTTAGTTCTTCTAGGTCCTTATTAAATGTTTCTTGTATTTTCTCTATTTTGTTTTCAAGATTTTGGATTATCTGTACTATCATTACTCTGAATTCTTTTTCAGGCAATTTTCCAATTTCTTCTTCATTTATTTGGTCTTGTGGGTTTTTATCTTGCTCCTTTGCCTGTAAGGTGTTTCTTTGTTTTCTCATTTTGCCTAATTTATAGTATTTGCTGTCTCCTTTCTCTATGCTGCCTGGCAGTAATTCCTCTTGTTTCTGCTCTCTGCCCCCTGTGATGGGGTTGGTCCCGTGTCTTGAGTAGGCTTCCTGGTGGGAGGGCCTGGTGCCTGCCTTCTGGTGTGTGGATCTGAGTCTTTTCCCTCTGATGAGTAGGGCTGTATCAGATGGTGTGTTTCAGGGTATCTGTGAGCTTAATATAGCTTTAGGTAGTCTGTGTGCTGATGGGTGGGTTTGTGTTCCTGTCTTGGTGTGTAGTTTGGTGTGAGGTATCCAGCACTGGCAGTTGCAGATGGTTGGGCAAAGCTGAGTCTTAGACTGTGATAGAGACCTCCTTGAGATTCTCTGCGGTTAATCTTCCCTGTGGCTGAGGACTCTCTAGTGGTCTATTGTCTGGACTCGGTGCTCCCTCCACAGAGCCTCCAGCTTGACTTCTGGTGGAGGATTCCAAACTCCAGAGGTCACTTGTCCTGGCAATAAAGGGGATTAAAAATGACTGTCCAAGCCTCAGACTAATGGCAAAAGGTTAAGTCAAACAAATACTAAATCAAGGAAACACATACATGCACAAGAAACGCAAAAACCAAACCCAATAGAACATAAAGCACTAGAGCAACCTGACAGAAGAACCCCAGAAAGCAATCAAAGAGAAAACCAACAAAAATTCATAACGCCCCCCCAAAAAAAACCCACAAAAACACAAAACCAGGGAAATTGTGAAAGTGAGGATCAAATGTAATAAAGAGCAAGAGAATGATAATACAAACTGAAGGTTTGCAGCAACCCTGTGTCAAGCAAATCTATCAGTGCCATTTTTCCAGCAGCATTTGCTCACATTGTGTTTCAGTGTAGCATTTTGGTAATTCTTGGAGTATTTCAAACTTTTTCATTATTACTATATTTGTTATAATGATCTGTGGTCAGTAATGTTTGATGTTACTGCTATGACTTGTTGAAGGCTCAGATAATGGCTAGCGTATTATAGCAATAAAGTATTTTTAAATTAAGGTATGTACGTTGTTTTTTTAGACGTAATGCTACTAGACATTTAATAGACTGTAGTATAGTGTAAACATAACTCTTATATGCTCTAGGAAACCAAAAAATTCATGTCATTCACTTTATTGAGATACTTACTTTAATGTAGCGGTCTGGAACCAAACCTATGGTATCTCGGAGGTTTGCCTGTGTGACTGTTTTTATAAAATTTATCTGATATTCTTAATTTTCCTAGTATAATTTGTCACCTACCTAGACTATAGACTAAATCTATTTCTTTATCTTTTCTTCTATGATTCTACTATTTTAATTCAGAAGAAATGGGATTATACAAAATGGTAATATAGTTGAGGATCCTCCATTATACTTCCAGACTCCTGGTGGGGCTTCAGCAGAATCTCATTTTGCATAATATTTGATTTTCATTCCCTAAAGTGTTTTGCGGGACAACAACAACAACAAAGATACAAATAATATACAAAGAGAAAAGTACACAATTTATAATAGTACAGCCCAGTGAATTTTCACAAAGTGAAATATCAGGTAACCAACATCCACATAAAGTTATATAATGTTACCACTATCCCCAAAGCCCCCTCATGTCCCTCCCCATAAGTATAAACACTGTCCTGACTTTTAACACAATCAATTTTAACCTAATATAATAAAGTATTTGAACTTTATATTAATGGAATCATATAGGATTTCTATTTTGTCTGGCTTCTTTCTCTCAATGTTATATTTCTGAGATTCATCTTTATTATTGTGTGTAGCAACATTTCTTTGAATATTGTGAGTGAAATTTCTGTGTCATATGGTATGTGTTGATTTAACTTTAATAGGTACTGATAACCAGCTTTCCAAAGTAGTTAGACTAATTTACACTTCCAGCAGTGTATCTGAGAACTCCGGTTGCTTTGTATTCTCACCAGCTCTTGATACTGTGCATCTCTTAATTTTAGCCTTTCTGGTGGTTGTGTAATCATATCACATTGTGATTTTAATTTGCATTTCTCTGGTAATTAATGAAGTACTAGCATCTTTTCAGTTGTTTAGTGGCCATTTGGATATTCTCTTTTATGAAGTGGCTGTTCCAGTCTTTTGCCCATTTTTCTAAGAGGTTATCTGCCTTTTTATTATTGATTTGAAGAAATTCTTTATATGTTCTGAATATAAATCCTTTGTTGGATATATGTATTACAAGAATCTACTTTTTGTCTTGCTTTTTCATTTTGCTGTTTTTATCTTTTAATGAGAAGTTCTTAATTTTAGTGTAGTCCAGTTTATCCCTTTTTTCATTTATGGTTAATACTTTTCTGAGTCTTGTTTAAGAAATCTTTGCCTGTCTCAAGCAAGGTCATGTTCCAAAAAGCTTTATTGTTTGGTCTTTTTCATGTGGTTGTTTATATCAACTAGAGTTGATTTTTGTGTGTGGTATGAGATAGGAGTCAAGATGTATTTTTTTACATCTGAATATTCAGTTGATCCAGCATCATTTTTTGAAAAGACCACTCTTTCCCCACTGCACTATAGGGTCACCTTTATCATAAAATCAAATAACTATATATGTGTGCATCTGTTTCTGGACTTTATAATCTCTTCAAATAGTTTGTTTTTCTGCCCTTGCATTCACATACTATCTCAATTACTACAGCCTTATAGTAAATCTGAATATCTAGTCATATAAGTCCTATAGAGCTTTTAAAGTTGTTTTTAGTTCATGAGCATTTATCAGCAATTATTAGATCTGAGTTGTATTTCTAAGGGCAATAAACATGGTTAATCCTAAATTGAAAAATTGTAGTCATTATCTTTAATCTTAATAATCTTTAGAGCTTCTGTGTACTATAGCCAAAATTTTATATGGATAATTACAGCAAAATATTATCTTTATTATATGAATAAAAATTTAGATTATTTCAGATAACTAAACAAGCCTGGTTTTAAATATGATAATATTGGTTTAAATTTCTTTTTTTCTTTTGGTTTTCTGTATAGTTTAATTTTCCCACAGGATTGAAAATTTTGACTCTTACATGATTATTAGTATATAATGCTATATTGCCTTAATAATGGCCTCATTCTTTCTGTTAAGTTATATATGGGTCTCGTTTTCCTACTTTATGCCTATGGGTTTAAGATAAAAGAAATTTGATTCTTTAATCTGTTTTAAAAAGTTACTTCAAGCAAAATTCCTCCACAGAGTTTAGCAGTC
Organism: Hippopotamus amphibius kiboko; assembly: GCF_030028045.1. Taxonomy (NCBI): domain Eukaryota; kingdom Metazoa; phylum Chordata; class Mammalia; order Artiodactyla; family Hippopotamidae; genus Hippopotamus; species Hippopotamus amphibius. The sequence continues at coordinate 169,395,004 of NC_080186.1, read as the reverse complement.
TATACTGGCATACAGTAATGATAGGAATTAAAATGCTTCTTGGCTAGAAAATAGAATTGTGATTGTGTATCTCTAAAAAAGATCAAAGTCCCAACATGAAAAATAATAGAAATTGAAAATAATGAAATGAAACTTCATCTGCAAAACTAATCACCTGTATGCATAAATTCTAAATACATCTCTCTTTTTCCCCCATCTAAATAATGTCTAGTGGAAATTAAATGTTGACTAGCGGAAAGAACTCTTTATCCTAAATAATTTATTTTAAAAAATATTGCTTCCCTTATCCTTGCAGATAATTTCACTATTCTTTATTATAGATATAATAATTTCATCATTTGAGAAAATCTGCTTATTTTTTAAATCATAAAAATATTGGGAAAACTATTTTCTTTCTAAGTAATACCCACTTTTTCGTATTTTTCTTTTTGGCATGATCACAGGTACATGAATTTGGATTAATCATAATTTTTAATTCATGTCAGCCTCATCATTGATCCATTCTAGCCTTACTAGGTTTTCTGTAGAAAAGTAGTAACTAACTATGACTTAGAAAAATACTGAAATTAACTCACTGTTCTATACTTGGTCATTGTCTATTGACATTTTTCAAAGCCCTCTTTCTAGTATGGACATTGGTCAGCTGGTTTCAGTGTTGGCCTTTATCAAACATATATTCTGTAGACAGTAACCAAATGTATGGTTATATATGGTACCAAGAAAACTCAGGACTTCAGGGCTATATATGAACAGTACTTAGTTTCTGAGTAGCATTATCCATGTTATTTTAATTTCCTCTCTGGCATATATGTAAGACAAACGAAATAGAAACATGCTTCTGAACACGTGATACATTTTTTTTTAAAAAAAGCATATACCCTTTCATATGCGTTCATTACCTTGTAATCTCCCTTCAGAGTATTTACCCAGCTTGCCATTGGGTTGTTATCTTTGTGATATGTGTATGTGCTTTATTTCTCTCTCTGGTAGTAGTTATTAGACTCCCTGAGGGCAGGAACTATCTCACTCATTATTTTATCTTTAGTTATTCATGAATATTTGTTAATTGTAGGAAAAAATACCTTTTTTGAGCCAGAGTTTACCTTTATTGTTCCATTATCATTTTTCTCTCTAGTGGTTCAGTATACTCTGGACCTTTGGGCAGTTACTTTTCTTCCTTTTCTCTTATCCTTTTATGAGATTTCATGCAACACATCATTTAGATAGGGTTTAGAGAGCATGTAGCATGGTGTTTTTTGTTTGTTTGATTTAAATTGATAAATAATCTCATACCATGGATTTGATGTACCATAATGCAACCGTTTTAGCATTCATGCCACCTACAAAGGACCTCAGAGTCACCAGAGAGCAGTATAATATTGATGAGAATTAAAACAAACGTGAGTGAGATGAATGATGAGGAACTAGCGAAGATGGAGGATGATAGATAAACATTTCTGCCTATGAGTGGAAGAAGTTTTTTGAGATGTGTGCTTCAGGGTCAAAGGCTTTAAGAAGATATATTTTCTGGCTAGCTTGCTTGTGCAGAAAAGCAGAGGATGCTTGCATATTTAACAACCTCTCCAGAGTTTCAGCTCTTTATCAGAGGCCTATATCATGAGTCTTCTCCACACTTCAGAGAGGATATTGTTGAAGAAAAAAAGGTTAAAGATATTCTTTGTCTGCGTTGTGTCAGCTAAGTGATTGTAAAATAAGGTGTTTTTTATTTTTGTTTTAATTTGAAAATGATAAAGAACAGTACTGAAAGAAAAAAAAAAAGGCTCTAGGAAGCTATTCTTTATTTCAGATGTGTTTTTAAATTTCTGTCCTTTGGTTTTTTTATATTCATCTTTGCCTTAAACTGCCTTGTAGTTTGTATTCTAAGACAAGTTAATGTGATTCAACAAACATTTATTCAATACCTGTTGTGCTAGGCACTAAGAATAGAACAGTGGTCAGTCCTTATGGAACTTAGAGCATTGTATTAGAAGATAGACAATAAAGTATTCAGTCAGTCCTTTCGGTGCCATAACAAGAGAGGTAGAGGGGCTGTTGAGGCACGTAGGCAGAGCTCCAAACCCCAGACTTGTTGGGTCAGAAAGAGGTTCTTAAAGAAAACAGTTTTGAGCAACCTAAATGTCCATCAATAGAGGAATGGACAAAAAAGATGTGGTACATATATATAATGGAATATTACTCAGCTGTAAAAAAGAACGAAATTGGGACATTTGTAGAGACATGGATGGACCTACATACAGACTGTCATACAGAGTGAAGTGAGTCAGAAAGAGAAAAACAAATATCGTATATTAACACATATATGCGGAATATAGAAAAATGCTACAAATCAACCAGTTTGCAAGGCAGAAATAGAGACACAGATATGGAGAACAAACATATGGACACCAAGTGGGGAAAAAGGGAGGGAGGTTGGAGGGGAAGGAATTGGGAGATTGGGATTGCCATATATACATTACTAATAAGAAAAAAATATCAAATTGTACACTTTAAATATATCCAGTTTATTGTATGTCAATTGTATCTCAATAAAAGTTCTTAAAGAAAAAAAAAGATGTGGTACATACATACAGTGGAATATTACTGAGCTATAAAAAGGAATGAAATTGGGTCATTTGTAGAGATGTGAATGGACTTAGAGACTGTCATACAAAGTGAAGTAAGTCAGAAAGAAAAAAACAAATATATATTAATGCGTATGTGTGGAATCTAGAAAAATGGTATAGGTAATCTTACTTGCAAAACAAATAGAGACACAAATGTAGAGAATAAACATATGGACACCAAGGAGGGGAGGGGGGGATGAATTGGGAGTTTGGGATTGACATATATAGACTATTGGTACTATATATAAAATAGATAACTAATGAGAACCTACCGTATAGCTCAGGGAACTCTACTCAATGCTCTGTGGTGACCTAAATGGGAAGGAAATCTAAAAAAGAGGGGGTATATGTATACATATAGCTGATTCACTTTGCTGTACAATAGAAACTAACACAACATTGTAAAGCAACTATACTCCAATAAAAAAATTAATTATAAAAAAAAATTTTGTGTGCAAATTCTCTAAACTTATTTGCATTTGTGTGCTTTATATAGAGACTTTCTATAACTGCAGTTAAATATTTTAATGTCCTATAAATTATTTATATCCTGAATGCCTCTATGATTTCCACACTATTACAAACCATGCCATTGAGATTTTTTTAATTGACAAATAGTTAACATACAACATTGTGTTAGTTTTACTAATACATATTAGGTGTACAACATAATGGTTGTATGTGTATATAGTGAAATGATTACCACAGTAAGTTTTTAGTTAATATCCATGATCATACACAGTAACAAATTTTTCCTTGTGATGAGAACATTTAAGATTTACTCTCTTAGCATCTTTCAAATATACAATACAGTATTTTAAAAATTTATTTTATTGAAGTATAGTTGATTTACAATGTTATGTTAATTTCTGCTATACAGCAAAGTGATTCAGTTATACATATATACATTCTTTTTCATATTCTTTTCCATTATGGTTTATCACAGAATATTGAATATAGTTCCCTGTGCTATATAGTAGGAACTTGTTGTTTATCCATTCTACTTATAATAGTTTGCATCTGCTAATCCCAAACTCCCAATCCATCCCTCCCCTACCGGCCCTCCCCTTTGGAAACCACATGTCTGTTCTTCTCTATGTCTGTGAGTGTGTTTCTGTTTCTAGGTAAGTTCATTTGTGTCATATTTTAGATTCCATATATAAGTGATATCATATGATATTTGTCTTTTTCTGATTTACTTCACTTAGTATAATCTCTAGGTCCATCCATGTTGCTGTAAAAAATGGCATTATTTTATTCATTTTTATGTTTGAGTAGTATTCCACTGTGTATTTATACCACATGTTCTTTATCCATTCATCTGTTGATGAACATTTAGGTTGCATCTATGTCTTGGTTATTGTGAATAGTGCTACTATGAACATAGGGGTGCATGTGTCTTTTTGAATTGTTAGTTTCGTCTGAATATATGCCCAGGAATGGCATTGCTGGATCATATGGTATCTCTATTTTTAGTTTTTTGAGAAACATTCATACTGTTTTCCATAGTGGCTACACGAGTTTACAATTCTACCAACAATGTAGGCGGATTCCGTTTTCTCCACACCCACTCCAACATTTGTCACTTGTAAATTTTTTCATGATGGCCATTCTGACCGGTGTGAGGTGGTACCTCACTGTAGTTTTGATTTGCATTTCTCTAATAATTAGCGATGTTGAGCATCTTTTCATGTACCTATTGGTCATCTGTTTGTCTTCTTTGGAGAAATGTCTATTTAGGTCTTCTGCCCATTTTTCGATTGGGTTGTTTGCTTTTTTATTGTTGAGTTGTATGAGCTGTTGGTATATTTTGGAAATTAAACCCTTGTGAGTAGCATCATTTGCAAATATTTTCTCCCAGTCTGTAGGTTGTCTTTTTGTTTTATTTATGGTTTCCTTTGCTGTACAAAAGCTTGTAACTTTGATTAGGTCCCATTTGTTTATTTTTGCTTTTATTTCTGTTGCCTTAGGAGACTGACCTAAGAAAACATTGGTAAAATTTATGTGAGAGAATGTTTTGCTTGTGTTCTCTTCTAGGAGTTTTATGATGTCATGTCTTCTATTTAAGTCTTTAAGCCATTTCAAGTTTATTTTTGTGTGCATGGTGTGAGGGTATATTCTAACTTCATTGATTTACATGTGGCTGTTCAACTTTACCAACACCACTTGCTGAAGAGACTGTTTTCATTGTATATTCTTGCCTCTTTTGTCAAAGATTTGACCATAGGTATGTGGGTTTATTTCTGGGCTCTCTATTCTGGTCCATTGATCCATATGTTTGTTTTTGTGCCAATACCACACTGTTCTGATTACTGTAGCTTTGTAGTATACAATATAGTATTTTTAACTATAGTTACCATGCTGTACATTACATCCCCAGAGCTTATGTATCTTATAACTGGAAGTTTGCACCTTTTGACCAGCTTCACCCATTTCACCCACACACACCCACCCCTGCCTCTGGCAACCACCAGTCTTTTCTGTGTGTCTGTGAGTTCCATTTGTTGTTGTTGTTGTTGTTGTTGTCATTGTTTTTAGAGACCACATATAAGTGAGATTATATAGTATTTGTCTTTCTCTGTCTGACTTCATTTAGCATAATGCCCTGACGGTCCATCCAAGTTGTCACAAATGGCAGGATTTCCTTCTATTTTTTAAAGCTGAATAATAATCCATTGACTATATATACCACATTTTCTTTATCTGTTCATGCATCAGTGGACACTTAGGTTATTTCCATGTGTTGGCTATTGTAAATAATGCTGCAGTGAACATGGGAGTACAGATATCTTTTTGAGATAGCAGCTTTTCTTCAGATGAATACCCAGAAGTGGGATTGCTGAATCATATGGTAATTCTTTTTTTAATTTTTTGAGGAACCTCTGTACTGTTTTCCATAATGGCTGCACTAATTTCCATTCCTACCAACAATGCACAAGGTTCCTTTTTCTCCACATCCTTGCCAACACTTGTTATTTCTTGTCTTTTTGATAATAGCTATTCTAAGAGGTGTAAGGTTTTGTCTAAGTTTTTTATTTTATTTTGTCCCTGCCATGTGCCTTGTGGGATCTCAGTTCCCTGACTAGGGATTGAACCTGGACCATGACAGTGAAATCGCAAATCCTAGCCACTAGACCACTAGGGAACTCCCAGATTGTTGTTGTTTTTCTATAGGGTTGTAAGAGTTCTTTATATATTTTGGATATTAGGCCTTTATCAGATAAATGATTTGCAAATATTTTCTCCCTTCTGTAGGTTTTGTTGATGATTTTTATTTTGTTGATGACTTTGCCTTTTCATTTTGTTGATGATTTCCTTTGCTGTACAGAAGCTTTTCAGTTTGGTTTAGTACTACTTGTTTATGTTTCCTTATGATATCAAATTCAAAAAGTCATTGACAAGACTGATGTCAAGGAATTTACTCCCTTCGCCCATGCTTTCTTCTAAGAGTTTCATGATTTCAAGTGTTATGTTCAAATCTTTAATCCATTTGAGTTAATTGGTGTAAGATAAGGGTCTGGTTTCCATTTGAGTTAATTGGTGTAAAATAAAGGTCTGGTTTCATGCTTCTGCATGTGACTATCCAGTTATCCCAACACTGTTTATTGAAGAGACTATCCTTTCCCCCATTCCATATTCTTGACTCCTCTGTTGTAAGTTAATTGACCATGTATGATTGGGTTTATTGCTAGACCCTCTGTTCTGTTGCATTGATCTATGTGTCTATTTTTATGCCAATACCATACTGTTTTGATTGTTACAGGTTTGTAGTATAGTTTGAAATGAGGAAGTGTGATGTCACCAGCCTTGTCCTTCTTTCTTAAGATTGTTTTAGCTATTTAGGGTCTTTCACGTTACAAAGTTTAGGATTGTTTGTTCTGTTTCTGTGAAAAGTTCCATTGAAATTTTGATAGGAATTGTATTGAATGTGTAGATTACTTTTGGTAGTATGGACATTTTAATAACAATATTAATTCTTCCAATCCATGAGAACACAATATCTTTCCATTTAGTTGTGTTTTCAGTTTCTTTCATCAGTGTCTTATAGTTTTCAGGGTATCAGTGTTTCACATGCTTGGTTAAATTTATTCCTAGATAGTTTATTCACTTGTATGCAATTTTAAATGGAGTTTTTTTCTTAATTTCTCTTTTTGATATTTACTCCATCTGTTATTAGTATATAGAAGCTTTACCAAATTTATTAGTTCTAACAGTTTTTTGGTGGAATCTTTAGGATTTTCTATATGTAATGTCATGTCATATTCAAATAGTGACAGTTTTACTTCTTTTCAATTTGGATGCCTTTATTTTCTTTTCTTGTCTGATTCCTCTGACAAGGACTTGAAAAATTGTATTGAATAAAAGTGGTGGGTAGACATCCTTGTCTTGTTCCTAAAATTAGAGGGAAAGCTTTTGGGTTTTCACTATTGAGTATGATGTTAGCTGTGGGCTTGTCCTATATGGCCTTCATTATGTTGAGGTATATTCCCTCTGTACTCACTTTATTGAGAGGTTTTTGTCACAAATAGATGTTGAATTTTGTCAGATGCTTTTTTGGGCATCTATTGACATGATCATATGATTTTTATCCTTCATTTCATTGATGTGATGTATCACATTGATTGATTTGCAGATATTGAAAAAATCTTTGCATCTCTGGAATAAATCCCACTTGATCATGGTGTATGATCCTTTTAATGTATTGCTGAATTCAGTTTGCTACCATTTTGTTGAGGGTTTTTGCATCTGTGTTCATCAGGGACACTGACCTATAATTTTCTTATAGTGTGCTTGTCTGGTTTTAATTTCAGGATAATGCTGGACTCATGAGTTTGGACATGTAACCTCCTCTTCTATTAAAATTTTTTTTTTTAATCTTGACCTAAATTTTGAGTTGGGGCCATAATTGAGTTAAAACATTTTTATTTTACTTAATTAGTTTTTAAATGATGCATTTAATATGACCATAGAGATAAGGTTTTTCAGGGACCTAAAATATAAGAAATAAACCATGATCTTAGTGTGGTTCCTTGTTGAGATCTGATAACTTCCTAAACTAATGTTGTTATGGTACTTTGATATCTAATATAGAGAGCAAGGTTAGGAATTTTATAATCAATAAAATAATGACAGTGAAAAATGGTATATTGCATATAAATATACCTGTGATACATTTGGCCTAATTAAAGTATTAGCAATTAATGAATATAGAAAAATTCAATTATAGGATGCCTTTTGATTTCAAAGATTGCATAATAAGGTAAATTTTGTGAAGGGATAGAGTAATGAAAATTTGACAGCTTTTCTGGTTATTTACCAGTTTTTTTTTTAATAAATTTATTTATTTATTTCATTTGTCTATTGGCTGCCTTGGGTCTTCGTTTCTGCACACGGGCTTTCTCTAGTTGCAGCGAGCAGGGGCTACTCTTCATTGTGATGCACAGGCTCCTCATTGTAGTGGCTTCTCTTGTTGCGGAGCATGGGCCCTAGGCGCATGGGCTTCAATAGTTGTGGCACACGGGCTCAATAGTTGTGGTTCACAGGCTCTAGAGCACAGGCTCAACAGTTGTGGCACACAGGCTTTGTTGCTTTGTGGCATGTGGAATCTTCCCAGAGCAGGGCTTGAACCCGTGTCCCCTGCATTGGCAGGCGGATTCTTAATCACTGCGCCACCTAGGAAGTCCTATCACTTTTTGAATGTCCTTGTTTTATTTTAGCAATTTCTATTTCTATGAGTTCTAAATTCCCAGGATAGGATCTAGAATATTTATTTCCTCAGTTTCCTTTGCAGCTCAGGCACAGGTATTTAACATAGGTGCAGCACACTAACTGTGCTATATTCAGAAATGAGCTTGAGAAAAGAGACTTGGCACAGAACCCATCTTGCTGGCAAGAGTTAGCATCAGTGGTTGCAGAGTGAAGTTGCTGATCCAGATGTGTCATTGGTGTGGTAGCAGGAACAGATATAGTAAAGTTGAGTTTCTGGCAACATCTGAAGTATAGCTGATTGTGCTCCATGAGGGTAGAAATGGTGGGTAGTTACTTCTAGTGCCCCATAAGCAGCAGCAGTTTTTGTCATCAGGCCAGTTCTCTGGTATGGCTTTGGACATTGTTCCTGGAAGCTTAGCTTCAAGCCTGCCTGATTCTTCAGCCCTCACAATAATTCCTTGAGTTAGACCAATAAACTGTTAATAAATGCCTTTTCTGCCTAATTAGCCAGAGTCAGCTTCTGTTACTTATAACTAAGAACAACAGAAGTTGTTGCTGGAAGTGAGATACCGAAAATTATACAACCTAAAATATGAAATTAGTTGAATGGAAGGCAGGAGTAGAGGGGAGTATTGTTAACATGGACCTGACTATTACAGGCCTTAAGCTGGTGGCCCTTGTTATGTAGTAATAAACTTAAGGTCAGTGCCACTTACTGTTTCTCGGGAGTACAGCTGCAGCAATAAGGGATATAATCAGAATGTCAGTGTGTGCTTGTTATTTCTTCCTGCTTTCAGCAAAATATTGAAAAAGAGGATTAATGGAGATTAAGCATTAATTAGTGCAGATTAATGCAGATTAAGCAGTCAGTCTGCAAAGCAAAGATACAAAGAAGTACTGCTTTGCTAAGGGACACTTCTCTCTACATCTTGCAATCTAATTGATTGACAGTCCTATAATTTAGAGCCTTGCAGGCCTTAAAAATGCCAGCTGTTCCTATCCACTAAAACTAAAGCCAATACAAGCAGGGGCCTCTTAGCTCTAACATGAAATAAGATCAGTGTCCCAAGCCTTTCTCATTTGCCAAAGATCAAATATAGGATGCATTTACTTACTGGAGCCTATAGTTTTTCATTGCATTAAGAAGTGACCATTAAGCTAAGGGCTAGGGAGATAAGACGGCATAGAGACCATGACCAAAGAATGAAAATCTTCATACTTAGTAACTGTGTCAACATTTTGCCTGTGGCTGCTTGTACATGGAAATGACTGGACAAAAATAGATTTGAATTTATAAAGTTTTTGAATAAATCACGTTTCCAAGAAACCCCAAGCCTGGCTAGGTCTCTTCATCTCTTAAGGCCATCCTGCGTCCCTTAACTCGTTTCAACAGGAAGTGGACTGGACTTTCAACAGAAAGCTTCAGAGCCTCAAAGAAGGGCATTTTCCCTAATATCCCCACATCTGGATCCCCCAGAGGACAGACCAGGAACCTTGAAGGACAGTGGACAATAGAGGGTCTTTGGATCTCCCAGAAAACAGGATTAGGTGTTGCCAGTTTGGCTGACTATAGTGTATTGCTTTGCCAAAAGCAAGGAGCTCTTGCTCCTCCTATCCAGAAGGATTTAGGATTTGCTGTGGAGCAGTAACTGCCATATGTTTTTCAATCCATGTTTTTATTGCTGTATCCTGTTATTCTTTACTATGGTCCAGTAGGTATCTACCACGTAAGCCATAGCTGGACCTAATGGAATGACTAGCACATCAGCTAGAGATCCTTGATGTGAATCTGGATGAGATCTTAGGGGTCAGGTGGATGTAGTACTCTGTATATAGGAAGAAGTGTGTATATTCATGTTGTGTAGCTAAAAGGGTGGATGGCTTGTTGCCTCTCCAATATCCATTCTTTCTTACTAACTGAAAACTTGTGTTCAGAGTAAAGTGTGACAGGGGAGAAAAAAATTATTTCTCAGATCATGTGACACCTTTCTGGACTGTGCAAGCAGCTATCTACTGAATGTTGCTTCCAGTAAAGCTATTGTTTTCCTGTTAAAAAGGCATAGGCCAAGTTAGCACTCTCCTTTTTGCCCTTTTCCCCTCTTCCTGCCTGGAATGCAGATATGATGTGACAGCAGCAATGAAGACAGAAACCACACGTGAAGAGTAGCAGAACAGGAAGAAAAAAAGAGCCTGGGTCCTTAGTGGTACTAAGGACCTGCAGTAGCCTAGGGTTGCCTTAATCTGTGTTTCTTGATATGTGAGAAAATTGAATCTCTTACTTACTTAAACCACTGTTTGTTGGACTTTGTGTTAATCTGTCTTTTCCACTAGCTTGTGAACTATTTGCAGCTGAGGAGACTTTTCTTTTTTAATTGAGGTATAGTTGACATATTATATTAGTTTCAGGTATACAATATAATGATTCTATATTTATATATATTTTGAAATGATCACCATAAGAAGTCTAGTTAATCTGTCCCCATACATAGTTACAATTTTTTTTCTTGTGATGAGGACTTTTAAGATTCTCTTAGCAGCTTTCCAATATGCAATATAGTATTGTTAACTACAGTTGTCATGCTGTATTGAAGAGACTATTATATATTTATCTCTGTATCTTCATTTCTTGAGGTAACGTCCAGCAAAAACTAAGCACATAGATGTTTGATAAGAGAAACAATTTACTGCTGTTGTTAATAAATTAAAACCTAAACTATAATTTACTCTCTGGTGAAAACCTCCAAAGATTTGGTAACAGCAAGCGAGATATAAAAAATGGTTAAATAATACTTATTTAACTGGTTATCATTTCAGTAAGCCAGATTTACCATGTGGCTCATAAGAGCATTATCTTTAGTCAGATCACTTATTTTTTGGTGGGAATTTCAGTTTTCCTTTTGAATTGAATTCATTTTAGTAATACTTTAAAACATTTTTTAGTGATTCAAATTTATAGAAAAGGTGCAAGAAAAGTTGAAGAATATGTGTGAATTTCCTTTATCCAGATTCTACAAATGCTAACATTTTACCACATTTGCTTTATCATCTCTTCTTCATTTTTTTCCTGAACTTTCTGAAGGTAAATTGTAGGCATAATGTGTTTTTTCCCCTACGTGAGCATTTTTCAGATCATAACAGCCCACTTGGGTTTAGCTCTGGAGAAATACTTTAGTGTATAGTTCTTTTTTCCTTTTTTTAAGAACTTTTATTGAGATACAGTTGACATACAATAAACTGCATATATTTAAAGTGTACAATTTGATATTTTTATTCTTATTAGTAATGTATATATGGCAATCCCAATCTCCCAATTCATTCCCCTCCAACCCTCCCCACTTTCCCCACTTGGTGTCCATATGTTTGTTCTCCACATCTGTGTCTCTATTTCTGCTTTGCAAACTGGTTGATTTGTAGCATTTTTCTATATTCCGCATTTATGTGTTAATATATGGTATTCATTTTTCTCTTTCTGACTCACTTCACTCTGTATGACAGTCTCTAGGTCCATCCACATCTCTACAAATGTCCCAATTCCATTACTTTTTCCAGCTGAGTAATATTCCATTATATATATGTACCACATCTTTTTTATCCATTTGTCTGTCGATGGACATTTAGGTTGCTTCCATGACCTGGCTATTGTAAATACTGCTGCAATGTAGTGTATAGTTCTTAAAAATACTTCATTGTGTCTTCCTAAATTTGCAAAGATATTCTCTTATACAACGACAGTGTAATTATCAAAATCAGTATATTAACATTTTAAAAAATTTTTATTTTATTTATTTTTGGCTGTGTCAAGTCTTCATAGGGACATGCAGGATCTTTCATTGTGGTGCGCAGGCTCTTTGCTGTGGTGCATGGGCTTCTCTCTAGTTGTGGCACGTGGACTTCTCTCTAGTTGTGGCATGTAGGTTTTCTCTTCTCTAGTTGTGGCGTGTGCGGGCTCCTAGAGCGCGTGGGCTCTGCAGTTTGCAGCATGCAGACACCCTAGTTGAGGTGCACAGGCTCAGTAGTTGTGACATGTGGGATCTTAGTTCCCCAATCAGGGATCAAACCCACATCTCCTGCATTGCAGGATGGATTCTTTACCATTGGACTACCAGGCGATTCCCAGTATGTTAATATTGATTCAATTCTGTTATTCACATTTTTCCATTTGTCCTAACAGTGTCCTTTATAGCAGAAGAAAAAAAAATGGATTGGATCTCTGGTCTAGGATTCAATTGAGGTGCACACAAATGGCATTTAATCATCATGGTTTTTTATAGTCTTCCTTAATCTGGAGCAGTTCCTTAGTCTTCCTTTGTCTTTCATGACCTTGTTTTTAAAGGATATAGGCAAGTTATTTCATAGAATTTGGTGTGAGCATTTTTTTTTTATTTAATTGGCTATGTTGGATCTTTTTTTGCTGTGCGCGGGCTTTCTTTGGTTGCAGTGAGTGGGGTTTTCTCCACATTGTGGTGCGCGGGCTCCTCATTGCCGTGGCTTCTCTTGTTGTGGAGTATGGGCTCTAGGCATGTGGGCTTCAGTAGTTGCAGCACATGGGCTCAGTAGTTGTGGCTCACGGGCTCTAAAGTGCAGGCTCAATAGTTGTGGCACACGGGCTTAGTTGCTCCACAGCATGTGGGATCTTCCTGGAGCAGGGATCTAACCCATGTCCCCTGCATTGGCAGGCAGGTTCTTAACCACTGCACCACCTAGGAAGCCCTGGTGTGAGCATTTTTTGATCATGACAGTTCACCTGCATTCAGCTCTTCTAAAAATTTTGTATCTTAAGAGCTTTACCTCAGTTGACTCTGGCAGGATTTCTTACCTAGGACTCAGCATTTGTTGTTGTTGTTGTTGAACAGTGTTTCTCAGTGGGGCCCTATCGTCATTTTGAACAGATATTTCTTCACTGCACAGACTATCCCACATATCCCTTGCTCCTCCTCACTAAATTCCAGTAACATTCTTCACTTGGTATGACCACCTAGAACACCTCCAGTTGAGAACCACTGTTCGGTAAAATTTGAAATCACATGCAGGATCTTAGTTCCCCAACCAGGGATTGAACCCAGCACCCTGCAGTGGAAGCGCAGAGTCCTAACCTCTAGTCGTAACCTCATTCCTAATTTTTAAATTAAGAAAGTGATCTTGGGACTTCCCTGGTGGTCCAACAGTAAAGAATTCATCCTGCAATGCAGAGGATAAGGGTTCGATCCCTGGTTGGGGAACTAAGATCCCACATGTCACAACTACTGAGCCTGCACACCTCAACTAGAGAGCCCAAGTGCCACAAACTACAGAGCCCACGCACTCTGGAGTCCTTGTGTTACAACTACAGAGCCCATGTACCCTGGAGCCCATGCACCATAATTAGAGAAGAGAAAACCCACACACCACAACTAGAGAGAAGCCCACGTGTTGCAACAAAAGATCCTATATGCCACAACTAAGACCTGACACAGCCAAAAATAAAATAAATAAGTAAATAAATATTTTAGAAGAAAGGAAAGCGGTCTTGCTTTTTATGTAGTTGGTAGTATAAACTAATTTTCCAGTTGATTGTTTTAATTATCATTAATCTGTAATCTGCTACTGATAACATATGCACTTTAGCTGAATTCTATTCAGTTATTTAGTTATATTTAATAAATCAATGGTAAATGGTTAAGTTGATCATGTATGTTTTTCTATAATCTGAAATGAGAATACTGTTAACTATCCATGTAAAATCAAGAACGCCACCTTAGAAGTTAACTGAAATAAAATATCACTGGGAAGATTTATTTTAAAACTAGATATTTTACTGTTATAAATTTTAGGGGGAAATATGTGTATTTGCATTTTATTTTAATTTTAATGATATTAAATATTCTTTTTGTTTTTCTTTCAGAATTGGTCCCCAGGAAAGACCTTCTTATAGAAAATGTGCCATATTGTGATGCACCAACTCAGAAGCAATGAATTTTTGTAGAATAAAATTGTCTTTGTCATTTTTAATTTTAAAATATATAACTCTGGCTAAACTCCTGGAAATGCAGATGTTTTTCTCTGAAATGGCATATTGAAAATGAGTGAATTAAACTATAGCTTCATAATTAAGTTTCACATTGAAAGAACATTGCTAAAAACTTCAGAACGTAGTTAAGTATTTCTAAAGAACGTTAGATAAGAAGACATTTCATTTTCACTGAAAATCAAACTGTACAAAGTGAAATAAATGCTTAGGGGGGTATATTATATTCACTTTTCTTTGACCTTGATGAGTATTTTGTTTTTATCATAGCTATTTGAGAATGTTTTGACAAATTGGTGGGTTTTCTTCCCATGTGAAATGGAACTATTAGATTAAAATTACTAGACTAAATTAATGTTTTGTCCTCAAAAGATTAAATTGGTCTAAAAATCACAGTGTGTGCCTGCTCTCCACAGAAGGTGGCCTTTGTTTCCTAAAGCACTGAAATTATTTCTGTAGCTAACAAATAATTATAGAGTTTCCTTTTAGAGATAGAGTATATCTCTGTTCCTGAAAGAAAATTTTTAATCAGTCTTCTGAAGATAGATGAATAAAATGTCAGAATCACATAGGATACCTGTGGAATAAAGAAATCCTAATTTTTTAAGGAACTAGTGGCCCTTGATCAAACTATATAATATAGGGTTAGTAGAATTAGCTGTACTTAGACCACAGCTAGACCTTATTGTGAAAATGTAATATATGCCTGCATCCTCTTCATTTGAATCAATAGATCTAAATGGCTTTTTTTTTCTTCAACATGTTTCATCCCTGACAAGATTGACAGTATCACAAAACAGCTTGGCATTCTACCATCTAATGGTAGGAACTATAAAATTGTGTTTAATACTCTTCTTGTTTCTTGTTTCTCTTTTATCTGTGCATCTTTATCATTCTAGTTTTTCAGTGAGCAGTATGTTCTCTTCCAGTCATTGGTCAGTTCTCCCATTTGATGATGACACAGGGTTTTTAAGTTTTACAAGATTCTCAATGCAAGCTTTGTTTGTCAGCATAACATATTGGTGTAGCCATGTTGAACATTAAATGTCATATTTTAAAATAATTTTAGTAGATCAAAAAATTATCAAAATTACTTAGACATAGTATACTTAACAGTAAACCAGAGACTACCCTTAATGCCTCTTAATACTTTAGAGATTTGTTAATAGTCTGTGAAATGGATTATATAGGTCAAAAGATTTGCTACATAATTATTTATATCTCATGTATATTTCTTATTGTGTGTATGGAAATTATACCTACATAAAAGTTGTTTCAAATTTGAAATTTGTCCTTATGCTGAAAGTCATCATAACAAAATCACTGGTAAATTCTCTGACTTACTATTTTTTTTTTTTACTTTTTTATAAATCTATTTATTTATTTATTTTTGACTGTGTTGGGTCTTTGTTGCTGCGTGCGGGATTTCTTTAGTTGTGGAGAGCAGGGGCTACTCTTCGTTGCGGTACACTGGCTTCGCATTGTGGCAGCTTCTCGTGCTGCAGAGCATGGGCTGTAGGCAAGCGGGCTTCAGTAGTTGCAGCTCGAGGGCTCAGTAGTTGTGGCTTGTGGGCTCTAGAGTTGTGGCGCATGGGCTTAGTTGCTCCTCAGCATGTGGGATCTTCCCGGCCCAGGGATTGAACCTGTGTCCCCTGCATTGGCAGGTGGATTCTTAACCACTGCACCACCAAGGATGTCCCTGACTTACTATTATTTCAGTAAGTGTCTATTATATATTTTAAGGAAAGTTGGCTGAAATAGTTTGAATTTAATATATATTTTAATTGTTTCAGTATTATTTAACATTTCTAGAAGTTTCTAGGTTTTTTCTTTAACCTGAATTTCCTTGCTCCATTCTTCACTCATTAATTTAAATATCTCGTAAAAAAAATAGTTCTTTTTTTTGTAATCTAGTTATCATTAGGAGCAATAGAGATTAATAATTAGCATTTATGTGAAGTAAAAAAAAACATGCAAATGTTTATCTTATTAAAGCTAGTAGCTTATACATTTTAAGATATATACTTTATGTGTATATATTATATATGTCATATATATGTATATGTATTACATATGTGTATACATAGTGTGTGTGTGTACATATGTGTATACATAGTGTGTGTGTGTATATATACATATTGTGCTTTTGTGCCTTAAGACTATACAATACAGTTCCTATGTAATATACCAGGATATCAACAATAGGTTTCACTCATGAAATTTTGGAAGATTTGGCACCTTATCCTTAAATAGCATATATTTATATTTCAAATGAATTTTAACATTATTTAATAGTTTTATTAGATCAGTTAAAACAGTTTATGAGTTCTTGGCCTGTTGTGAAACAAAGATTGTCAGTTTTCTAGAGAGTAAATTTTGAGGATGATGATTATCTAAATGCCTGAATTCTCTATGATACAATGTCAATTTTAATTAAATCTTTTTTAGTTAGTTAAAAAAAAGCTTCCCATGTTCCCAAAGGGCATTATGCACATCTAACATTTCACTTTGACTATTGAAACCTAGTGAAAGTGGATGAGTGCAGATTCTAATTGCAGATATCTAAGCTCAGAAGCCTAGCAGGACTTTGTAAAACAGTCTTTTGGCAGAAGTTAGAAAGGGTGTATGGCAGGAGAATCAGATTTGGCAAGCATGTGTGAGGGAGAATCCTTCACTGAATATTTGAAGCTAAGGGAAATATGAGAGAGAGCTTGCATAAGATCTAATTCAGAACGTTGAAATTAAGATTTGAGTCTAATTGTGTTTAAGTTGGTCCTCATTTTGCCTCCAGTTGCATATTTTAACATGAGTACAACGTCCAAAAAGCACACAATAATAAGAATAGGTAGGACTTCCTAGGTGGCACAGTGGTAAAGAATCTGCCTGCCAATGCAGGGGACACGGGTTCGAGTCCTGCCCTGGGAAGATTCCACATGCCACGGAGCAACTAAGCCCGTGCACCACAACTATTGAGCCTGTGCAATGGGAAAAAAGGTCCTGTTTATAATAGCAAACAAAACTATAAAATAGGAAGCAACTTTTAAAAAAAAACTAAAATTTAAAAATGAAAGACATAGTGTTCTTAGATGGGACAGTTGAAATTTGTGGAGATGACAGTTCTTTAAAATGTAATCTATCAAAATCTGAACAGATTCACAGATATGTATATATAAAAATATAAAACTTCTGCATTCTGTGAAAGCTACTATAAATAAAGTTTAGAGAAGGTATTTGCCACCTATGTAATAGTTAAGATATAAGGTGCTCCTGTGACTCAGCAAAAGATAACTCAGTGGAAAAATAGGCAAATGATATAAGTAAGAAGTTTATAAAAGAAGAAATACTAACCCATTTAGTGATCAAAGAAATATAGGTTAAAACAAAGGAAAATTTTTGTTCTTCAGAGTTGCAAAAGTTAAAGAAACTGGTCAAATCTAGTATACATAAAGGTGAAAAGCATGTGAGAAAATGGGCACTCATATATTTCAGGAAGGAATGTAAGTTATAGGGCCTTTTTGAAAGGGAAATTGACATCAGAATTTAAAATAAACATACTATCAGTCTGTTTCCCAGTGGCTCACAAGAATACTCATAAATGTACACTCAGGTGTATGTACAGAAATTTCTGTATCACTGTTTATAATTTTTAAAAATTGAAAACAGCCTAAATTTCCAAATTTAGGGGAACAGTGAAAGAAAATGTGGCTCATTCATACTCTGAGATATTATACAGATGTTGAAAAGTATGATGTAAAATATATATATATGTCAAGTGAAAGAAGCAAATCACAGAATATATATTCTTTATGAATCTACTTAGATACAAAACTATTTTTGGACCCACCTCCTAGCGTAATATAAATAAAAAGAAAAATAAATAAGTGGGACCTAATGAAACTTAAAAGCTTTTTGCATAGCAAAGGAAACTATAAGCAACACGAAAAGACAACCCTCAGAATGGGAAAAAATATTTGCAAACGAATCAACAAAGTATTAATCTCCAAAATATATAAACAGTTCACGCAGATCAATATCAAAAAAACAAACAACCCAATCAAAAAATGGGCAGAAAACCTAAATAGGCATTTCTCCAAAGAAGACATACAGATGGCCAAGAGGCACATGAAAAGCTGCTCAACATCACTAATTATTAGAGAAATGCAAATCAAAACTACAATGAGGTATCACCTCACACCGGTTAGAATGGGCATCATCAGAATATCTAGAAACAAGAAATGCTGGAGAGGGTGTGGAGAAAAGGGCACCCTCTTGCACTGTTGATGGGAATGTAAACTGATACAGCCACTATGGAGAACAGTTTGGAGGTTCCTTGAAAAACTAAAAATGGAATTACCATATGACCCAGCAATCCCACTACTGGGCATATACCCAGAGAACACCATAATTCAAAATGACATACACACCCCAATGTTCATCGCAGCACTATTTACAATAGCCAGGTCATGAAAGCAACCTAAATGTCCATCAACAGATGAATGGATAAAGAATATGTGGTACATATATACAATGGAATATTAGCCATAAAAAGGAACGAAATTGGGACATTTGTAGAGACATGGATAGACCTAGAGACTCATACAGAGTGAAGTAAGTCAGAAAGAGAAAACAAATATTGTATAGTAACGCATATATGCGGAATATAGAAAAATGGTACAGATCAACCAGTTTGCAAGGCAGAAATAAAGACACAGACATAGAGAACAAACATATGGACACCAAGTGGGAAAAGCGGCCGGGGGAGTAGGGGATGAATTGGGAGATTGGGATTGCCATATATATATTACTAATAAAAAAAAAATCGAATTATATACTTTAAATATATGCAGTTTATTGTATGTCAATTATATCTCAATAAAATTTCTTAACTATTTTTTGCATACATATATGCATATATGTTTATAAATACATAGAAGTAATACATGCAAAATGTTAGTAGTTAGTCTAGGAGGAAAATGAGATTTGGAGAAGGGGACTAGTAAATTGAGGACTTTTATTCTGATAACTCCTGCATGTTTAAATATTTTTTACAATGTTTATATTAAAATACAGTTTTTAAAGGACAATAATATCTAAGCTACTAATGATTTTTTATTTAAAATTTTAGATTATGAAATGTTTCAAATATCAGCAACTGGTATGTCAGACACTCATAAATATAATTCCCACACTTGACAGATGTTACATTTTGCCATATTTGTTTAACAAAAATCTCCTTCCTTTTAAGTCATAAAATCTTGTCAAGCTGAAGTCTTACCTCCCTTTTTATTCTCCTGTCTCATTTCAAGGATAATCACTGTTTTATAGTTGGTAAGTATCATTCCCATACCTGTTTTTATAATTTTATCAAATGTGTATGTATTCAAAAGAATATGTAGTATTTTTCTGTGACTTTAAAATGTAAGTGAATGGTGTTATGCTCCATATATTCTGCAACTTACTTTTCATCACACATTAGGTTCTGAGGTTTATCTATATTGTTGGATAAATATCTAGGTCTTTCACTTTTATGTCGTTTCATTGTAGAATAGGCTAGTTTATCCATGTCTCTTGATAAACAATCTTATTGTTTCATTTTTTTATATGAAAACAAATTTACTGAAAATGCTAGCACATGACTTCTTGCACCCATGTAAAAGTTTATGTGGATATATACCAAGAAGCAGAACTGTTGAGGCATAGGATATGTACATATTCCAGTCTTCCAGGAATTTTTAGTGATTGTACCAATTTACACCCCAGTCAACCCTGTATGAAAGGTCCCTTTTCTCCATATCCTCACTGTTATTGTTATATATGACTTTTCTCATTTTTGTCAAACTGATGGATATGAAAAGGTATCACATTGTTTTAATTTGCATTTCTGGATTACTGGCGAGATAGATCATCTTGTCATGTTTATGGTCATTGCAGTTTTCCATTATGAATGTGTATTCATATCCCTTGTTCATGTTATGGGTTGTCTGGCTTTTTCTTACTGATCTTTTATATACCCTGGATATTAATCCTGTGTTGGTTATCTGTGATACAGTTGCCTTTTTTCCAATATGTGATTTGTCTTTCAATTCTGTTTATGATAAACCTGTAGTTTGGGACTTTATTTTTAGTGTATTCATTAAAAAGTCTTTTCCTTTATCAATTTTGCTTTTATAGCTTTTTAAGAAATTATTTTCTACTCCAAAGTCATAAAGATGTTCTAGTACATTTTCATCTGAATGTTGACATTTTTGCTTTTTATGTTTGGGCCTTTACACCATCTAGAATTTATTTTTGTTTATAGTATGAGAGAGGGATCTAATTCTTTTTAATGACATAACAGTTTGTTTCACCACCCTTTATTGAATAGCCCATCCTTTTCCTGATAACAAATAAAGCTGCTTTGATCATATCCCAAGTTACTAAATATTGGAATCACTCTAACCCTGTTAGCTACTCAAGGACTTTGCTCCTACAGTTGTCCCCCTCCTCTGCCAAATATTTTTTCCCTCTCCACTAGATTGTTCTCAACAGCATTCAACATTCTGAAATATTTCCCATCTCACCAAAAAAAAAAAAACCTTTCTTGAACCCTGGCCCCACCCCACCAACCTCAAGCTTCAGCACCGTTTTTCTGCTCTTCTTTGTTCTAAGAGGTTTCTATATTTACTGTCTCCACTTCTGTCCCCATTCTTTCTTATACAGACCCCAATCAGAATTTAATCCCAACCACTCCACTAAAACTCTTCTTGTCCCAGTTACTATTGACCTCTACTTGGTCAATCCAAAGGTCAATTCTCAGTTCTTGTTTTATTCACCCTATCAATAGCAATTGGTGTAGTTGATCATTCCCTCTTTTTTTGAACAAAGACCTAGACCCATCTTTATTGTAGACCTACTATAAGTAGGATACAGCCTTGAATCAAAGTAACAAAAATGCCTGCCTCATCTTCTGCTTGTGATTTTAGATACATTCTCAGCCCTTCTTGATGCTGCTCTCAGCCTTCTCTGGGAAGGCTAACCTGTATGAATCAGCTCAAGTGGCTCCTATACCCTCTGACTTTTGGTTGGTTCAGCCAATGGGGGACCCTGGCCAGAGCTCAGAAGAAGGGAAGAGAGTGAAGGCAGGTATTTATTTTCCTGGTTCTATCCCTGAGAGATTGCCTCACTGCTGGCAGTGTCCCTCAAAGTTTCTCTCAGGGTGCCCTCTGTACAGTTCTTTCCTTCCGGTTTGGATAAGAGCTTCCCTCCCAACTTCAGATCTGGAGCAGCAACATCTCATCTGCTACGATCCATGTGAGTTCCTTCACATGCAGTTTCATAAATAGTCTCTTTATAAGTAAATCTTCCTCAAACATATATTTTAAGTACATCATTTATTTCCCTTTAGGACTCTCACTAATTTACAGCCCTGGGGGAACTTAACTTTCTGTAGGTGAGAGACAGATAATAAACACAATTAAAAAGTAAATAATAAGGTGATAAGTAATGTGGAGAAAGATAAGGCAGAAAAGGGAAATAGGAAAGCTAGGAATAACAGGGTGTCACAATTTTAAGTCCTGTGATCAAGGGAGGTCTCACTAAGGAAGTGATAGTTGAGGAGAGACGAAGGATCTGAGGGATCTAGCCATGCAGATGCTAAGGGAAGAGCTTTCCAAGCAGAACAAACTGCTAATGCAGTGTTCCTGAGACAGGTTCTTGTCTGCTGTGTTTGAGGAGAGCCCATGACAGGAGCAAAGTGATTTTAGGGGGAAAGTAGTAGGAGACAAAGTCATAGAAATGATATGGTAGAAGGAGGCAGAGAATAGATGCCAGGTTATGTAGGCTCTTGTAAGGACCGTGGTTTTTACTCTCAATAAAATGCAGAGCTGTTGGATGGTTTTGGGAAGGGGAGCTTATGATCTGATTTTAAGTTTTAAAGACATCATTCTGGCTGTTGTGCTGAGAATAGACCATGGTGGCAAGGATGAATGTAGGGATACCAACTAGAAGTTTCTTGCATTTTTCTAGGTAAGAGATAATAGTGGCTTATACCAGAGTGGCAGCAGTGATGCTGGTGAGAAGTGGCAAAATTCTGGGTATATTTTGATAGAGCTCCTGGGTTTCCTGATGGATTGAATGTGAGGTGAGAGAAAAAGAAAGGAGTCAGGGTGATTCTCTAAGGTTTTGGACTGAGCAGCTAGAAGGATATTGTTGCCATCAATTGTAATGGTGAAAACAGATTAGATTTTTAAAAAAAAGATCAGGCATTTCGTTTTGGGCATGTATTAATTGGAATATCTAGAAGGTATCCAAGTGGAGATTTAATAAGACATTGGATTAAGATCTGTAGTTCAGGAAGTGGTCTGGGCGAGAGATATAAATTTGGGAACCATTAATATGTATAAAATACTTACAATCATGACATTGGATGAAATCACCAAGAAACTGATTACATAGAGAGAAGAAAAGTCAATGAGTCTTTTGGAGCACTCCAGTGTTAAAGGGATGAAAAATAAGCACAAGAGACAAAGAAGTTTCCAATATGGTAGGATGAAAACAAGGAGAATGTAGAACAGAAGTTGACAAACTATGGCTCACAGGGGCTGAATCTGACCCACTGTCTTTTTTTGTAAACAAACTTTTATTGGAACAGTACCACACTTACTCGTTTATGTATTCTCTATGGCTGCTTTCATACTACAGTGGCATAGTGGAGTAATTCAGCAGAAACGGTATGATCCACAAAGCCCAAAATTGCTATCTGGCCCCCTAACAGAAAGTTTGTTAATCCCTGTTGTGTAGAGTCTTGGAAGCCAAGTAAAAAAAGTGTTTCGTTGAGAGGGAGTGACTGCATTGCGATCATAATTAAAATTCCACTAGGAAGAACAACATGGAGCTGACTTTGGTGACTTTGGCAAGATAGTTTCTGTGAAATAATTGGAGAAACATACTCTTGTTGATTATTCCCAGATTGATCTTTAAATTTGTTGTAATCACAGTGAAAATTGCAGTAGGATTTTTGTAAGGAACTGGTAAAACTTACTCAAAAATTTATGAGGAATAATAAAGGTCCTTAAATAGCTAATATCAGCTATGACAAAAGAATAAAATTGGATATCCATATGCAAAAAAAATGGAATATTGGTCCATGCTTCATGCCATATACAAAAATTATCTCAAAATCAATCAGACCTAAGTATAGAACCTCAAACTGTAAAACTTCTTGAAGTAACAGGAGAAAATCTTTGTGACTTTGGGTTAGGCCAAGATTTCTAAGGTATGACACCCAAAGCACAGTACATACAAGAAAAAAATTAAGAGACTGGACTTTGTCAAAATTAAAAACCTTGCTCTGTAAGAGATAATTGTTAAGAGAATGAGAAGATAAGCACAGATTGTGAGAAAATATTTACAAGTCATAAACTGATAAAAAAAAAAAGTTATCCAGGAAATATAAAGAAATTTTAATCATAAAAAACAAAGAAAATAAATTTTTAAATAGATAAATATTTGAGTAGACACTTTATCAAAAAATAAATAAATGGAAAACAAGTACATAAAAAGATCTCAACATCATCGATCATTACAAATTAAAATCATAAAGAGATACTACTACATACATATTAGAATAGCTAAAATTAGAATGGACTGAACATACCAAGTCTTGGCAAGGATGTAAAGGAACTGAAATCCTCATACATTACTGGAAGAAATGTAAAATGGCAGAACAGCTTTGGAAAACTATGCAGCCATTTCTTACAAAGTTAAACATATACTTCCTTTATAATCCAGACTTCCCACTCCTAGGTATTTACCTAAGAGAAATGAAAGCACAAAGACTTACATACAAAGGAAACCATCAACAAAATGAAAAGGCAACTTGCAGAAAGAGAGAAATATTTTCAAATAATATATCTGATAAGGA
This sequence comes from Hippopotamus amphibius kiboko, assembly GCF_030028045.1. Taxonomy (NCBI): domain Eukaryota; kingdom Metazoa; phylum Chordata; class Mammalia; order Artiodactyla; family Hippopotamidae; genus Hippopotamus; species Hippopotamus amphibius. Next base: position 169,370,766 of record NC_080186.1, on the reverse strand, counting down.
GTTAGTATCCAAAATATATAAAGAACTCATATAACTGAATAGCAAAAACCCCAAACAATCTAATTTTAAAATGGGTAGAGTATCCGAATAGACATTTTTCCAAAGAAGACATTCAAATGGCCAACAGGTATATGAAAAGATGGGGGTTTTTTTGGCTGTGCTATGCAGCTTGTGGGATCTTAGTTCCCTGACCAAGGATTGAACCCAGGCCCTCAGCAGTGAAAGCATGGAGTCCTACCCATTGGACCACCAGGAAATTCCCAAAAAGATGTTCAACATCACTAATCATAAGGGTAATGCAAATCAAAACCACAGTGAACTATCATCTCACACCTGTTAGAATGGCTGTTAGTGAAAAGACAAGAAATAGCAAGTGTTGGTGAGGATGTGGAGAAAAGGGAGCTCCCGTGCACTGTTAGTGGGAATGTAAATTGGTGCAGCCACTATGGAAAACAGTATGGAGGATCCTCAAAAAATTAAAAATAGTACAACTGTATGACCCAGCTACTCCACTTCTGGGTATTTATCTCAAGAACATGAAAACGCTAATTTGAAAAGATATATGCACCCCTATGTTCACTGCACCATTATTTATAATAGCCAAGATATGGAAACAACCTAAGTGTCCATCAGTGGGTGAAAGGATAAAGATGTGACATATATACACAATGGAATACTACTTAGCCACAGAAAAGAATGAAATCTTGCCATTTGCAACAACATGGATGGACCTTGAAGGTGTTGTAAAATAAGCCAGATGGAGAAAGATAAAACAGTTATGATTTCACTCATATGTGGAATCTCAAAAAAACAAAACAAAATGAAACAAACTCATAGATACAGAGATTAGATTATGGTTACCAGAGGGGAAGGGGTTGCACATGGGTGAAATGGTGAAGAGGGGCAACTGTATGGTGATGGATGGTAACTAAATTTGTAGTGTTACTCACTTTGTAGTGTATACAGATGTTGAAGTATAATGCTGTACACTTGAAATGTATATAATTTTTTAAAAAATAGGCCTACCATGTCATCCAGCAATTCTACTTCTGGGTGTTTTTCTGAAGGAAATGAAAATGCTAACTGGACAAAATATATGCATCCCCATGTTCATTGCAGCATTATTTACCATAGCCAAGTTGTGGAAGCAACTTGTGTTTTTTAATGAATGACTGGATAAAGAAAATGTTGTTATGTATGTGTATATGTGTATATGTGTGTGTAGGCATACATACAATGGAATATCATTCAGCCATGTAAAAGTAAGGAAATCTTTCCATTTATGACAATGTAGGTGAACCTTGTCTGCTAAGTCAAAGGGAGAAAGACAAATACCAGATGCTCTCGCTTATGTGTGGAATCTAAGAAAACAAAACGAAAAACCCAGACTCATAGTAATGAGTGTTTGCTGAAGGCAGGGTTTGAGAGGTGAGAAAAACGGGTGAAGGGAATCAAAAAGTACAAACTTCCAGTTGTAAAATAACTTAACCATGGGCTTGTAATGTACAGCATGGTGACTATAATTAACAATATTGTATTATATATTTGAAAGTTGCTAAGAGAATATTTCTTAAAAGTTCTCATCACAAGAAAAAAAGATTTGCAGCTGTGTATAGACGTAATGTGGTGATCATCTGGCAATATATACAAACATCAAATCATGTTGTGTGCCTGATGTTAGTATAATGTTGAATGTCAATTATATCTCAATTTTTTAAAAAAGACTTAGTTATAGCAGCTGTATTTGTAATGACCTCAGACTGGAAACAACCCAAATATCCATGAGCAGATGAAAAAATAAACCAATTGTTATGTCTGTACAATGGAATACTTCTCATGAATGAATAAAAAGAAATGAGCTATTGCTACAAACAACAACATAGATGAATCTCAAGATACTTATCCTGAGTGAAACAAACCAGACAAAAGCAAGTACATATTTTATGATCCCACTTATATAAAGTTCTAGGAAAATGCAAATTAAATTAATAGTGACTGAAAGCAGATCAGTGGTTGCCAGGGGATGAAAGTAGGGAGATGGATGGAGGGAGGGATTGAAAAGGTGCATGAGGAAATTTTAAAGGGTGATGGATATTTTCGTTATCTTGACTGTGGTGATGGTTTCATGGGTGTACGTACATTTTTAATGTGTATAGTTTACTGTATTTCAATCATAACTCAATAAAGCTGTTTAAAAAATACTACAAAGCTATAATGATTTTTTTAAGTATAGTATTGGTGAAAGAACTGAAGAATGGTTAGCAGTTGACCAGAAGAGACAGCTCAGACGTAGACCCATTCCCTCTCTCTCTCTCTTTATATATATATATATATATATACACACACACACACATACACACACACATACATTCTATACTCTATACATTTGTAATAGTTTTTTCAGTGAATCTCTGTGTAAAAATACTTATTTTCACCCTTTCTCTTGAATAACAGTTTTGTTAAGTATAGAATTCCATGTCAGCATTATTTCCCTTAACACTTCACAGATACTGTTGCATTGTCTTTTTTATTTTTAACTCTTTATTGGAATATATTTGCTGTACACTCTTGTACCAGTTTTTGAGGTACACCAAAGTGGATCAGCTGTATTTATACATATATCCACATATCCCCTCCCTCCTGCTACTCCCTCCCCCGCCCCCCGTAGTAACCCTCTAAGGCATCTCCCATCATCAGGTTAATCTCCTTTTGTTATACAGCAACTTCCCACTAGCTATCTATTTTACAGTTGGTAGTGTAAAAAATATGTCTATGCTACTCTCTCACTTCGTCCCAGCTTCCCTTCGCCCCTCACCCCAGCCCTGTGTCCTCAAGTCCATTCTCTACTTCTGTATCTCTACTCTTGCCTGTCACTGGGTTCATCAGTACCATTTCTTCAGATTCCATATATATGTGTTAGCATACAGTATTTGTTTTTCTCTTTCTGGCTTAATTCACTCTGTATGACAGATTCTGGGTCTATCCACCTCATGACATGTAGTTCAATTTCATTCCTTTTTATGGCTGAGTAATATTCCATTGTATATATGTGCCACATCTTCTTTACCTATTCATCTGTTGATGGGCATTTAGGTTGCTTCCATGTCCTGGTTATTGTAAATAGTGCTGCAATGAACATTATGGTACATGTTTCTTTTTGGATTATGGTTTTCTCTGGGTATATGCCCAGTAGTGGGATTACTGGATCATATGGTAGTTCTATTTTTAGTTTTTTAAGAAACCTCCAAACTGTTTTCCATAGTGGCTGTACAAGCTTACATTCCCACCAACAGCGCAGGAGAGTTCCCTTTTCTCCGCACCATCTCCAACATTTATTGTTTCTAGATGTTTTGATGATGGCCATTCTGACCGGTGTGAGGTGATATCTCATTGTGGCTTTGACTTGCAGTTCTCTAATGATTAGTGATGGTGAGCATCTTTTCATGTGTTTGTTGACCATCTATATGTCTTCTTTGGAGAAATGTCTATTTAGGCCTTCCACCCATTTGTGGATTGGGTTATTTGCTTTTTTGGTATTAAGCTGCATGAGCTGCTTATATATTTTGGAGATTAATCCTTTGTCCCTTGCTTCGTTGGCAAGTATTTTCTCCCATTCTGAGGGTTGTCTTCTTGTCTTGTTTATGGTTTCTTTCGCTGTGCAAAAGCTTTTCAGTTTCATTAGGTCCCATTTGTTTATTCTTGATTTTATTTCCATTATTCTTGGAGATGGGTCAAAAAGGATCTTGCTTTGTTGTATGTCCCAGCATGGGAAAGTAAATAATTAATCAAGTCCAAGAAGTGCAGAGAGTCCCATACAGAATAAACCCAAGGAGAAATACACCAAGGCACATATTAATCAAACTAACGAAAATTAAACACAAAGAAAAAATATTAAAAGCAGCAAGAGAAAAGCAACAAATAACATATAAGGAAAAACCCATAAGGATAACAGCTGATCTTTCTGCAGAAACTCTGCAGGCCAGAAGGGAGTGGCAGGATATATTGAAAGTCCTGAGAGAGAAAAGCCTACAGCCAAGAATACTCTAGCCAGCAAGAATCTCATTCAGATTCGATGGAGAAATCAAAAGCTTTACAGATCAGTCCCTCCCATCAGGAAGCACACAAGAGCCTCCTAGATAGCTTCCTCCACAAGAGGGCAGACAGCAGTATCAAGCAGTATCAGCAGCATTTTGTCTTGTGGAACTGAAAACCACAGCCACAGAAAGATAGAGAAAATGAAAAAGCAGAGGACTTTGTACCAGATGAAGGGACAGGATAAAAACCCAGAAAAACAACTAAATGAAGAGGAGATAGGCACCCTTACTGAAAAAGAATTCAGAATAATGATGGTGAAAATGATCCAGGACTTTGAAAAAAGACTGGATGCAAAGATCAAAAAGTTTACCAAAGACCTAGAAGAATTAAAGAGCAAACAAACAGAGATATGCAACACAATAACAGAAATGAAAAATACACTAGAAGGAACCAACAGCAGATTAACTGAGGCAGAAGGGCGAATAAGTGACCTGGAAGACAGAATGGTGATCATCACTGATGCGGAAAAGAATAAGGAAAAAAGAATAAAAAGAACTAAAGACAGCCTAAGAGACCTCTGGGACAATGTTAAATGCACCAGCATTCGCATTATAGGGATCCCAGAAGGAGACGAGAGAGAGAAAGGACCTGAGAAAATATTGGAAGAGATTATAGTTGAAAACTTCCCTAACATGGGAAAGGAAACAGCTACCCAAGTCCAGGAAGCGCAGAGAGTCCCAGGCAGGATAAACCCAAGGAGAAACACACCAAGACATATAGCAGTCAAGTTGACAAAAATGAAAGACAGAAAAATGTTATTAAAAGCAACAAGGGAAAAACAACAAATAACATACAAGGGAACTCTCATAAGGGTAACAGCTGATTTCTCAGCAGAAACTCTGCAAGCCAGAAGGGAGTGGCATGATATATTTCAAGTGATGAAAGGGAAGAACCTCCAACCAAGAATAC